>NC_134949.1:3601216-3901216 GCF_965638725.1 Aptenodytes patagonicus | reverse complement strand
AGATCATAGAGGCAAATTAAACAGCTGCTCCAGTGTCAGGGTGGGAGCCACTGCAATGTCCGAGAGGTTTGGGATGGTACCAGCCGGGTGTGAGGAGCCAGGAGGGGTGCAGTGATGGCTGCTACCTATGATGACCCCTTAGTGCTGATGTTTGAATTTAGGACCTAATCCAACTTCACCTGGATATCAGGGATAGGTCTTTCTTCAAGGAGGTAAACCCTCCACCTGTCATTTTTCATACGGATGGGGAGGTTAAGGGAGTTGCTTAACGCTACAGAATGGCAAAGCCAAGCCTAGGTCAGTGCAATCGCCTGCCCTGCCTGTATCTCAGGGTACAGCCACAGGCTATTTCACAGGCAGACAGAGAATGATGCTTTCTAAGCAGGTTTCAGTTGCTGTGGCCATGCTCTGAGCTGGCCAGAAGCTGTGCAGCTGATCTGGCACAGCCTGCCTCACAGCAGAGCGTGTCACCTTCTGTCACTCCTCTCAGGCCAGGGCTGTCTTAAAAGCCATGCATGCCCAAGGCTGAAATGACCCTACATGCAACTGTGACCCTGTGCAGTGACTCCATGGCGTCAGTGGGGTCCCTTGGCTCTGCGATGGAGAGTCACTCTCCGCATGTGTGCGAACAGCAAAAAAATCCCCTGGATGAGGGAGATGCTCTGAATGCTCTGAATGCTCTGGTCCATTCAGACGGGCATTCGTTTCCCTTTAGCTGGTCCCTGCTTGTTCTGGCCTAGCATGACACCTCCATCGAGGTTAATGGTTTTATACCTGCTTCCAGCAAGAGGGGATCCGCTCCAAGGCACAACTTTCAGGTGCTAGAGATGGGTTTACACGAGCAAGGGTCTCAACCCGCTTGTGTTTAACAGGGAAGAAATCAGCAAGATTCAGAAAGGTTAACATATCCATGAGAAACTTTTATTTTAAAAATTACGGTATTTCACAGATGAAAAGCTCATTTGTACCCGCACACAGATTTCCATGACCGAAACATAGCTTTCGTGTACATGCTAAAGTGTTAAAAATACTCTCTAGGAAGTCCTCCGTTACATACATTTTAGCAGTTTTCTGGGAGAGTAAGGACAGGAAAAATCTGTGTCAGTAATGCTGGTAGAGGCAAGACAGAGATAAAGGTGTTAAACGGCCAAAGAAGTTTTATAATTCAGTGGCATTTCTTCTGATAAAGCAGTGTTTAATCTGACAGCTACAGGAACTGGTGTGTGACATGAGCATGAGGCCAGGAAATATAAAATGAAGTAATCACCCTGAAGAAGGAAACGTTGTGAATAAAGCATGATGCTGGAAATGTTCAATACGGCATCAAATCCTGTTGGTCAGTGCCTCATCCCAGACATTTGCCATTAATTTAAATATTATTGAGAGAATTTAAGGCAAAAATGTTTCAACACTGCCCGCAGCAGCTAGAGAATCTTGCCAGCAACCCCAATATTTATGGGATCTGATGTCGACACATGAGAAATTATGTTTTTAACTGTGATGATTTCAAAATGGTGGGGGAGGAAAGCTGAGAGGAGGTGGAAGAATTTGTGTAGGACAATGTCATGAATGGGATCAAACCATACAAAGGGGTTTTAGAAAAGGGCCCTGGATTAAAATGGGAGTCATTGGAGGGAGGACACTGAGATGGTCAAAGGAAAGACAGTATCTTGTAATGTGGGGAGAGGGGATTTTGGCCCTACAGATACTTGAAAATTAATTATTTCTTAATAAATAAAAGGGAGACAAGTTCATAAGTGCAGGACTCAAATCTCAGCAGTTTTGGGCTTAATTCCTGAAAGTGCACCAGGAATACCCAAATAACAACATCCTCCCAGTTGTTCCACTGAAGGTGTCCCAGGAAGGCTGGAGGCTGAGGGCTGAGCCCAGGTATCTTCCTGACAGCCAGGTGGGAAGGCTGGTTGCTTTTTGCTCAAGTTTTCTGTCTGCAAGAAGAGGGGGAAGATCTGAAGTGGAAACATGTGCTGGAGCAGCACGTGGGGGTCTGTGGCACGCAGCTGCTGACGGGGTCTTTTCATCGTCATCAGACAGAAACGGAGCAGGGAGCCCCGGTGGGCAGCGAGGCAAAGAGACCCATGCGGCTTCTGCAGCAGGATTTTCCTTCCTAGGGAATACCGCAGTGACTTTGTATTTTCACCCTGGTTTGAGACTTTCCCATCCCCACCATCACCACTGCACCTTCCCCAAAGTATTGCCATCTTTCCCTCCCTTGTAGGTTATACTGTAAACGTAACAAACAACTCAGCCCTCCCTTCCCTGGGACAACCTTTTAGCGTGGATAAGAGAAGGTTTGGGACGGCGGGACGTCACATTAGCATTAACATATCGTTATTCCTTATTCCACAAGGACCAAACTGAGGCAGAGAGAAGAATGTAGTAAATAAAAATAATAAAAACAGGCTGACACTCCCTTTTGAGTTGGACTTCTTTTATCTAACATTAGCCATCTGAAAATGAGGCATCTGGCCTAGTGCAGACTCTCTCAATAGTCAGTAGAGAGAGACAGTTTCAGAGGTGATTCATCACAGCTCTTCACAGGGCATGAATTGCCCCGGGAAGCTCCACCAGCTGCAGGAGGAACCCAGATGACAAACTTAGCATTGACACCCACATGTTAACTGGCAGGAATCAGTCAAGAAAAATCCCATCCTTCCTAACTATGATTAAAAAAAGGTGATGGGCAGTATTGTTCCACTGCATGATCTGACCAAACCTCAAATACGGTGGCTGTTGTTGATCACAGGCAACAAGACATGTAGAGTTATTACAGAATAGGTGAAAGGCAGAAAGGTGTCTGCTAGTATAAAGCCACAGACAGTTCAGCTAGAAACTGGCACTAGTTACTTATGAATATAGATACTTTACTGGGTCCTGTTACTATCTTAGGCGAATTAGTTAAATGCCACTGCAGTTGACAAAAACTGTCCTCATCTCCACAGCTGAAGTGTTCAGGGAGCGTGCTGAGGACATCAAAACCCTTGCTCGTGTCTTGCTGTCATTATTACAGCCGTGCCCCGGGCTTCATGGTGGACTGTGTAAACAGACAAGGTCAGGAGATAGGTGATGATGGTAGTAGCTGTCCCAAGGTGAAGTCAGTGCTGCTGTGTCTTTGCAGTGCTTGGCCACTGAATTCAACAGCGTGTAGACCAGTCAGATGCTCATCTGAGATGCCCACAGGAAGGAATGCCTTCCTGATGTCCAGGATGCTGGTACAGACCATGATTTCAATGGCTTTGCTGTGAGCAGGTGTGGTGTGACCAGACAGCTCCATGCAAGCTATACTAAAGATGATCTGACCTTTTCATTCTTCACCAAGCTTCCCAATGTCCTAGGAAGGTCAAAACCCCAGCAGCTGGTGCCTAAACCCCACCATCTGGCGCCTCGGCTTAATTCCCTCTCTCCTTACTGAAGAGCTAGCACTGACGCCTTCAGCAAAACTCTGCATCCCTACTTTGCAGTTAGAGGGAGGAAGGAATGACTCTGTGTGTGTGCACGTGTGCATGTAATCCTGTTCCACGACAAAATGTGTTGCTGTGGGTGTGATGACAGTGTGTACCTTCCCTGGGGGATGCAGGGCAAATGCAAAGCCCCTTGCAGTGGAAGTCCCTCCCTAAAGCCATCAGGCTTTGGATTAAGGCCATCAGCCTCAGAAATGTCTCCTCCTTGCCTCTAAGTGAGCACACTTATCCTGGTTTCCAAGTGAGACAGATTACAATTCCTTTTTTTTAATTTATTTTTTCCATGGACAGGTACAAGGGTGTCCCTCCAGGAGAAAGTGTGTTTCTCTTTATGCCCCATTAAGACTCCAAACCTGCCGAGCTATTCAAAAGAAAGCAGAAAAAAAATAAATGCAGAGGTAGACTTTATACCCCTGATCTCAGCTATTTTTCCTTGCAGAAGACCATCTTTGAGTACTATGTTATTGAACCTCCTTGTTTAATGACCCTTCTAATGCACTGCTATCAGGTAGTGCCATCTGTATTTGGGCAAATGTGTTCACTCGTCTGTTTACTCAGCATAAATTATCTTTATTTAAAGTTTAATGGAAGTTACATCTATTTGGACATCTGTACTTAACTGATTACTGGCTATGTTGGGCCGCCTGGTGGTTCTGCATGAACTTGCCAGCTGCTATGAAATGATAAGAGCCTGACATATGTTAAGAGCCGGCGACAATCACAGGCAGGGAGATTTTTTTTTTTCTTTTAAATCTTTCTGAGCTGGCAGCTAATAACAGAATAAAGAAATCCACCCACTTTCCCCAGCTGCCTCCTCCACCCCCATGCATGTCTCTGCTGTCAATCCAAACCTTTTCAGAAGCACATAAAAAAAAAATCCCCCCCCTCCTTAGGAGTGAGTGAACTTCTTTGTACATACCATTAAATCCACGTACAGTTTGCTACCTATTTCATGCAGTGAAACACTTCTGTCCGTAGGAAGCCAGAGACCATCCCGGTTCATCAGCATCTGCAACTGATTTGGAAAGCTGCTGCCATCTATAGATAGGTATGAGGATTTACTAGCACAGTTAGAGAAAAGGTTTGAGAGACAGCAGCAGAATGGAGGGAAAAGAAGGGAAAATATAGAAAAAGAAGGAGAGGTGCAGGTGTCTGAGGAACTGCCCCACTGCACTGTACCATGGGGTCCATCTACTCCTGTCTCTGGCAACGGTCAAATGCAGAGGGATGCATGAAAAAGTAGCAGGAGACAAATGGGAGAGAAAGCTTCTTCCTGACTCCAAGCTGCCAGAGGTTGGCTTATGTCCTCCAAAGATGAATGAGAGAGTCGATACTCCTCTAATGAGATTTATAGTCTTAAATAAATAAAAAAAAATCCCAGCCATGGAACTAGATGCTTTTCACACTCTTCTAGTCTTACATCTCTTCCTGGTGCTTTTCAACCCTTTCTTTCTCCTGGAAGCTGAGCTGTGTGGAGACCTCCTCTGCAAAATGAGCAGAAAAGGCTGCTGTTATTTCTCACTCACCCTTCAGCACTATCTCCCACCCTGCTCTAGACAGATGCCCAGTTGTACAAGACTTTGGTGGGACATAGGCCCAGCCCAACCAATTTGTCATCTCTATAGATAAGGTCTTCACAGGTCTCTAGTGCTAACAAGGAGCGTTAAGTGCCACAGCAGCCTGGGTATTGGGGAGAATCAGTCTGGAGCCTTTCAGGGGAGACATTTCTGCCTTGTGTCTATGATGAAGTGGCCGTGGGATCTCAAGCCAGATTTCTGCGGGCAGGTGATGGTGATGAATGTTTCTGAGTGGTTCTGCATGTGGGCACAGGTAAGTTTAATGGTACTGAATGTCACTTTGGCACTGTTTTTTTAGACAATGAGAGACAAAACATGTTATGTCCATCTGGGAGCAAGGTTCTGAATAACAGGGTGGGACAGAAGCACGACTTGGACTGCCACCACATGTGATGCACTGTGATTTCTGACATGTAAGATGAAGGGTTACTTTTCCTTGAAGTCTAAAGGTTAGAGTGTGCCTTAGACACTGAAGCTGTCTAGATAGGAAACAAGTACACTTGAGTTAATCAGATCTCCACTACTGGTGCTCCTGATGGCCTTTCTGCCAGTACAGTTGTGGAGCAGGACCTTGAGGAGCAGTGGATGTAGCCAAGTCACACTGGGAACACTCTCTGATCCTGCACTGTAGCACACAAAATATACTATAATGATGTCACAGAGATTGACCAAGATTTAATAAAATTTACCCCATGCTAAAAATATTTTTGTCCATTATTTCTCTGTCTTTCAGGGAGATCATCAGGCTGGAAAATACAGGGGTATTTTCTGTGGATCCAGGGTTTCCTTCTGGACTTGTTAGCACATCAGTTTCTATATGCATAAGATCATAGAATCATAGAATAGTTTGGGTTGGAAGGGACCTCTAAAGGTCATCTAGTCCAACCCCCCCTGCCGTGGGCAGGGACATCTTCAGCTAAATCAGGTTGCTCAGAGGCCCATGTTCTCAAATGCCTAAAATATATTATGCAACCCTCTGAAAAAATACAGCCAAAGCAATAATATTATTCAGGTTGCAAAGTTAGGAAAGTGTATGGATGAAGAATGAGCAGAAAGTACTCCGGGCAAAGATCGTTCTGACTTCAATCAGAGTTTGAAAAGAGCTCAGCACTAAAGTCTTGGAGCTAAAAGTCTCTTCCACAACCTGTGCAGCATGCATAATGCTCAGCCTGATCTTCATGTGTGGCATAAGCCGTCATGACATGCCAAAATGCTTTACAGCCTGTATCTTTACTGAGTCTCAGCAGTGCACTCGGAGGTTGCCCCGTTATATCATAGGGCTGACATCTCAATGTGTGGCAACATTAAACCTAGACTGATTTCAGCCTACTCCAACATCAGTTCTGAAAACCTCTTTTCCAGTGTAAAGCCACATCTCACACTGGACAGACAGAGGTCAGAAAACAGGCCTTATCAGGTGAGAGTGTTTGTGTAGGCACTTGGAGCCCAGGGGCGTGCAACAAGGGTGAGCATAGCTCCTGTGCTCAAGAAGGGTAGTAACATGTAAAGGAGACGAAAACTCTTATCCTTTTCCTATTACCTCCTTCACATCAGCAGAATGAGTTTGCTTGCCATACGCTCCTGTCTTGTTGGCGCTGGATATGCTTCTTTAGGTTTATGCACAATAATGTTGTAAAATGGGCTGAGATTGTATGTATTACACAAGAAATGTTCCTTTTGCAATATCTGTATGCGCTGCTGAATAGTTATCAGTTTTGCTTCAATTCCACATAAGTCCATGGAAAAGCAAAATGAAATAACTCATTATGGGTCACATCACCATGTGATGGCATGTTAAGGGGCACCAGCACCAGCACCAATAATCTTGGGCCTCTGCTTTTGGTCTCTTCTTCTCCTCCGTGCCTTTCCTCCTGTTATCTAGTGTTTGCCACACCGCCAGCTGAACTGTATCTTGGAAGATACAGTTTATCTGGGAAGACCATGACCTGAAAGTCCTAGTTTTTGATCAGTCCTAATTAAAAGCTTATTTGTGAGTGCAGATGCCAACCTGATATTGACTGCCACAACTCTACTGAAGGCAGAGGAGCTACTCTGGTTAACACCTTGTTACAGGTAGCTGTGACTATTGTGTAGTTTGGCCCTTATGATCTATGAAATGTTACCTTTAGTTAGACCTCCATGCTAGGAAGAGCGTTATAGACCTCTCAGTCTCCATACCCTACCACCCCATGGAACTGAGGTTAATATAATGATGCAGACTGCCCTAAATTTAGCTCCCGGCACAGAGAAGTGAGATATCCTCATTCCTCGGTGTGTCCCAGCCTTGGTATTCCATTTTGGCAGAGGTTACCTGATAGAGAAAGGAGCTTTTTCTCTTTGGAAAAAAAAAAAAAGAAAAATAGGGTAAAAAGGATGACGATGCAGACTCTGCTGTTTGAGGGCATTTTTGTGTCTTGTCTTGTACTGAAGAAGACTAAATACCAAGTAAAATCTCAGCACTGACCTGGCTAAGTGAAGGAAAGTTGTATGAATCCCCCCAAATTTGCATTTGTTCCAGAGCAGCGTGTGAGATTTACCCTTCTTTACAGAGGAGGTGTGCTGCTGGAAGAACAGATAGTGACTTTAATATGACTGGACAACATCTCCTACTGAAGAAAACTCTACTGAGTATCAAAAAAGATGTTTTATGAAAAGCTTCTTTACTTTTCCTCTCAGTTTTCAGGGTTCCTTTAATCCTTTCATACTTAACTCATTTCTCTCAGGATGAGATGATTAGTTGCTTATGTTTCCTAAACTCTTTGGCACAAATTTAGCCCTGGAGAAAACAGCTGTCAGCTCAGATTTGTTGTGGGTATCTACTGGCCTTGATGACTGGATTTTATTTAGGTCCCAAAGCTGTTCCTGTTTAAATGACGATCCATGACGCTCCCTGGAAGCAGAATGAGGCTTAGGCTGGGTTTCTGAAAATAAACTCATAAAATCCCTAAAAGCTTCATAATTACTGACCCCTATCAAAGTGGATTGAGTCTCGGTGAGAATTAGCAGCAATCTACTTTCAAAAATCAGGGCAGTCACATATCTAATTAGCATGGATTTAAAGAGTTTACTATCAGGCACACATTTCTGGAAATCTTAGTGGAGCAGTAAAGACATCAAAACAGCCTGTGTCTGCTGGAAACAGAGGCCCACGGTTTTCAGTTGCAAAATAGCTGAAGGGTGGAAACCTTTGTGCTCCTGGGGTCAAACCAACCTCTACCTCACGGGCACTGACCTATAGGATGTGGGCCACGAGTGAAGACGAGGTATGGTCTTTGGAGCTTCTGAAGAAGGGATGGACCATCATGGACTGACTGGGAGATGCGTCACTGTTTTTTTTCTCAGGCGTCAAGGGCTCTTCCCCTCTTGTGCAACCCCATGTGGAGTGGTGGGACTCAGGGGACAATTTCCACCACATGCCCCTGCTCTGACTTCAGAAACCTTCTTCCTTGGCTCCCTGGAGAACTCAGGAATGTGTCTTATCCTCAGTCACAGAAAGACTCTGGACTGAGACAGAAAGGATCAGAAAAGCTGCCCACCCTTCTATGTCTTAAATGGAAGAAGAAAATTTGTCATCGGAGTCTCTTAGTCCATCACTGTCCATTGCAGCTTTCTTTGTCTCCTTTAGCCTTTATGGAGAGAGACAAATAGAGATTACGTGTGGTGGCTCCTCTCTTTCTACCAACACAGAAAATTACTTTTATTTACTGTTACGATTAAGTTGCCATATGTTGTGTTTTCATCATATGGCTGCGTGTAGGGATAGATATGTTTGCATCCTGAGGACTGGATGTCTGTAAATATACCTTTATGTTCTATGTTTGTATATAGTAGTCTGATGTCTATATTATTATTTTTCATCATCATAGTAGAACTGGTGCAATACAAGCACAGCCAGCCTTGCTGCACAGGAAAATACAAAACAGGGCTAGAAAATGTGTGTGCGTGTATGCGCGAGAGAGAGGGAAGACAGAGAGAGAGAGAGATGGAGAAAATGATGGTGTATATACACACACATGCACAGACAGGGCCAGATTTCTACTATCATTTATGACGGTACAAATCTGGGATAACCCTGCTGAAATCATGACAATGACATGAGAGTAAAATAAGCAAATTCATAACTCTGTTGTAATGTAATTACAGTTTTGATTACTTAAATGTACAGAGCCACACACCTTCCCCTTGCTCCCCTGCATTCCTGCTTAATTTCTGAGCAACATGGGAGTGAAAACTGCTACTTGCTGATTATTATTCTTGGAACATATTCTAGAGTTACAGGTACTGGGTGGTGGAACAGGCTTATTTTTGTTGAGCCTCTGATGGAGGTTAGACAACACATAAGGAAAGGTCTGCAGTTTCTAGAAGGAATAGAAAGTTAGTAGGTCCACGCTGATTTAGTTCAGAGCACCTGAAGATCTGGGCATTTGCTAGAGGCATTTTTAGGTCCTGTGCTTTGCATAGGGCAGACTGGTTCATTGTTGTCATCTTGTTCATGAGTATTGGTCTGTTGGCAGCGATTCGTTTGCATTACAGCAGGAGGAATTATATATATTATATATATCAAGCCGTTAGTGCTTTTTTTTTTTTTTCCTAAATTAAATAGGAGGATTAAATTAGTTGTGGACCCAAAATCCAAGCCATTTATACCTCTGCTTTAGTTTCAGTGTTTAGTTGAAATGACAACTCATTCTTAAAGAGCCTTGAATGAAGAATTTCTCTGTCTCTATGAATTTATTTAAAAAATTAATTAAACTGTGATTTCTTTCCCCAGCACTAAATCACACAGAGCTTATAGACTTAAGCAGAAAAACCTTATATTTTGGAGCTACTATGAAACCACTCTACAAATAAATCTGTGCTTTAAGCCAGGGATATTTGCCAGGGAGAAAATATTTTTGCTATCAGAGAAGAGAATTTATTATTCTTAACATATTCAGAAGTCATGAGCTCCTAAGTTACATTAGTAGCTTAAAAGTTATGATATTTTTGCGTTTTAAGTATTATTTTCTTTTTATTTACCCTCTGCTTTTTGCTTCCAATGCTCATGTTCTTTCACTTCTTTTCTCAAGTTATAAACTCATCTGTTATAAAAAGTAACCCCGGTCTCTCACACGATCAGATGTCTCCCGGGGACCAGAACTCTAAGACCATCTTACCCTTATATGACCATCAGAGTCACCCTACTATCTCATGAGAATTGCAACAACATCTCAGGAAATGACAGCCAGAGTTTCTGGGCCATGGATTACAAATAATCTGCTCTCCGAAACATGCTAGAGGGTTCAGCGCACTGACTCTCGCTGTCCCATGCGAATGCAATGACCTGTCACTAGCAGGTAATTTGGGTAACACACTCGAAGGTGCCCCTTTGATACACAGTGACTTTCCCCAGCCCCATTTCTGGTTGTGCTCTCATCACACAAGTTGTTTTTGCTGTTGTCTTCATGACTCGTACCAGCCCCACACGATGGATAGGTGCCAGGACAAGGGGGTGGCCAGGAGCCCCCTGCCAGGGGGGGATGCCAGGGTCCCACTGTTGGCACTGGGCAAAGGACTGGGGGTGGGAAGACCATAGCCATTGCTGGGGATGGTCCCTCCCAGCTGAGGGATCCCTTCAAGGATTCCTTTTATCTATGGAATGTCCAGTCTGCAGAACATTTAGTTACTTCACTTCGACAAAGAAAACCGTATGTCTCCTTAGTATTTCGGTATCACAGCCACCGCAGCCTCAGGCTCCTCATCCTCCAAGGATACAAGCTGAACTCTTGGTGAAACCACCTGGGTACATATAATGTGGTCAGGGACATGCCAGCCTTTGTGTCATGGAGAAGTAAAGCAGCCGGTAGCAAATCACTCCCTGTTTTCTAGCATTAAATCTGAGGTCCACTCACTGTTGCTCTGCACAAAATCCTGACCCTGAAAGCCCGCGGAAGACCTCCCCTGGGCTGCAGCGGCATGGCTGCCGCTTTCTCCCAGGGTTCAATCCAGTTGCCTAAGCAAAGTATCTAGGGGCATGTGAGATGCCTCGAGCTGTACAAGGCACCCACATGAGGCTGGAGCTGAGATGGAACGTATGTGAGACCTATACCCTTCCAGAGCAGCATCCAGGGGGCATTTAAAACTCCACCAGATGCCTGTGTTTTTCATGCCCCAGCTGAAATACAGACACACATTCTTACATTATAGACCAAACTTTCCCATGTAAAAGACTGAGATTTACCAATATGTTTTAGATCAACTGCAAATATGAAAAACATCTGCCTTTTCCCCCCTGCCCTGTATGGAGTATTGGCACACATGGAGGTATTCTTGGATGATAAGACTGTAGGCTCAAAGGGGTTTTGTAGACAGAAAAGAGTTACGAAAGCATCAGGGCTGTTGTTCCTGTAAAGACATCCTGCGATCTCCCAGCAGAGAGTGCACCCCATGGAGAACCGCTTCATGCTTGTAGCACAGAACGGACGCAGCACTTTTTACTCGTTCAGAGATGAAATTTCAAACATTTGCTGAACTCCAGTGAACGGTTGTCAGCAGAGGCCAGTTCAACACCTGCTTCTGCCGTGGATCTGCTCTGTGATCTTGTGCGAGCCTCTTGCCTTGTGCTGTGCATTGGTCTGCTTCTCTGTGTAATGGAGGGAAGGATATGAACCTTTTTGAGATCCAAGGAGTGAACTTGCAAAGTAAAAGCCCCATCGGTGAGTAACCAAAAATCAGAACTTAACCCATTCAGATCAGATCCAAGAAAAGCTCTTAAAAAGAAGTTAAAAAATCTCAAATGGTGGATTTCTCAAGCTTTTATTCCCATGTGACAAACCTCAGCTCTTCCAGTTCAGTTCAGTTAAGTTCATCACATAATAGTTCTTATTTTATTTGCTCACTGAATAATAAAAAAGTGTTCATACAGCTGTAATTACAAAGCAAATCCACAAAGGACTACATGAAGAGTGCTTAACGATCCTTAAGAAAAGGTGGAAAGAAATCTCCCAACCTTTGAGCGCTTCACCTAGAAATTTTAATAAAGTTCTTCAACTTAAGTCTGCTGCTTGTGGAGGTAAGCGTGGAGGTGGGTGTCTGTGCGTGCAGATGTGTGAGATATATGCATGTTTGTGTGCACTTGTACTTTTCAAAACTGTTGAAATATCATCAAAGCAAATATCCCACCTAAAATATTCATGATTTACTCTTCCCCTACAAAGAGTTACTTTTTTTTTTTTGATAAATCCATTTCTAAGACTGAAGGTGTGAGATGTTCTTTTTTTAAAATCCAGAAAACAAAGTGAGAGTCCTGTGTTGAGGAGATGGGCCCGGGCATCAGAACACCTAGGTTCTCTCCTTAGACCTTACTGTGGAGCCCTGACAGACATGCTGGTCCCATCCGAAGAGCATTTATACCGTAAACCAGTCTTTTACTGTAGAATAATAAATAGGTACACTACTTCCTACATAAAAGATATTTGTAAAAGTTGAGGGTAGCCACAACTTCTAAGAACATCATCTAGAACATCATCTAAAAACATTTGGCAACTTCCAGGATCACTTTTTTCTCCATGATATTTTGACCATCCTCAACTCTTGCTGACTTCACTGGCTGTTGAGAGCTCTGAATCTTGGGAGAGTGCTTGATATCTTTTAGGGTTAGTCATTATGAGCTAAGGAAGCAACGAGATTTTCCCTTTAGAAGTGTTCAGTCTAGAGGCCAAAACCTAATTCCCTTTAGGTAGATCTATCTGATAAAAAGTTGTAGAAGCTAATGGAGGATTCTGGAGCGACATTGCTATACGCTTTTATAGAGTTGCTTGAGAACTACTCAGGTTAATGGACAAAGTTGGCAGAAAAACAATTGCCTATACACTGACCATGAGTAAATTTAGGCCCACAGTGAAGCGAAGGCTTCCAAGCATTGGAACAATGAAGGTCTGGAATAATTATGGAGAAAGGACTCAATGTCCCAAAAGGAGTTTTATAGCCCTAGTGTCCTTTTATTTGTATATCTGTAATACTTAGCAACTTCAACCAATTATGGTGTCCTTACTGTAGACAGTGTACAAAGAAGAGGTAAGAACCTTTAACCAACTGATCTTTCACTCTAAGCTAGAAAAGCACAGGATAACTCTGGACCTGTTCTCAAGATGGGGAATGGAGTGATGGAGGTGATTGCACCTCTTTTTCCTCCATTCAATGCCTCTCAGGCCTCTGTTGGAGTCCTGTGCACATTTTGGGCTTCCCACTGCTGGTCTAGACCAACTTGAAAGGAGAAGCATGGTGAAAGATCACGTAGCTTTCAAGGAGAGAAGGAAAATAATGTTGTTTGATCTACAGAAGAGACGACTGAAGGGGAGACTCAATGGCAATCTTTAAATACTTAAAAGAGTAGAATAAATTCTTCTTTTGACTACTACAGGTATAATAAGAAACCATTGGTTTAAATGCAGAAAGACTTCAGAAAACCCTGGAACACTGGAACGTACTTTGTCTGGGGAATAATCCCTGCCTCTAGAGAATTTAAACCAGATTAGACCAACGTCTGCCAGGATTGGTTTATATGTAATGGATTTAGGTGGGAATGGACTAAATGACCTATTAAGGTCTTTCCCTGTCCTATTTTGTACGTTCTTAACAAGACCATTTACCCACAAAGGCCTGAGTTCATAAACACTTAACTGCGTAGATGATTTTTTTTACCCAAATTCATCAATCTGAATGCAGATGTCTCACCAACACTTGGAAAAAATGCCTTAAGGATCTTGCTTGACATTACAGTATGTGTAATTAGGGAGTTAATTAAAGTTTACAAAATATTTTAAGATCTTCAGAGAAGTGCCATATCCAGCAGAAAGGTATTATTATTGTGTCATATGAGGAGCAACTGAGCACTCCAGTAAAACACAGAATATACAACAATAAAGAAAGAAAAGCACCAGAACCTTGACAGTGTAACAAATACTGAATTTGTTGACAATGAAAGAGGCGGGGGGGGGAAGATTAGAAACATATAAAAATGTCTAAATCACTGAAAAGCACTAATTTATTGTCAGTAGCCTCTGTGAGAAGGAATATTGCCAAACAATCCAGAGGTAGTGCAAATTATGCAGAGTGCAACTCTTTGGTGCTCATCTAGCTAATAGAAATACTGAATAAAAAACAAACCTCTGACTATTTATTAGACTTTTTGAAGATTAGAAGAGCTAGTATGTGGCCCGGAATGTTAACTTGATAAGGAGTCTTTATGCAGTTTACCTGTCATATAAATAATGGATTGTTTCCCTTCACGTGGCTTTTTCGGTTTATTAGCTGCTTCCATTAGACAACAGCTATATTCTCAGAGATCTGCGAGGATTTGCCTTTAATAACAGCACGGCCTTCATCTTTTTCCTTTTAAATTAGATTTTGATCCAGGTTCACTTTCTTCTGGTGGCATGAAGGAGCCAGGATCTGTCCCTATGGGAACAGATCTGTCTCCCATGGGAGAGTCACCTCGTAGCACTCAGCTATGCCTTGATTTAGCAACTCATTGAGCAAATAAAGCTGCAAAGCCACCAGCCCCAAGCAAACTGCAAGTGGTGGTGGGTGGATAGGGAAGCTGCACAGTTACCTTGTACAGAGTGGGTAAGATGAGGCATTTCCATACAAGCAATGACTTTCTGTTCATATTCCTTTTCCTGGTCCCTCCCTACCAAAACATACCTCCAGAGGATCTTCAGCATCTTTGGAGGACATTCCTGTTGTCCCTGCTGAAATTTGGGCTTCAGTGAAATGTAAGCATAGAGAAGATAAACCTCAACCATTCAGTTAAAATAAACCAGTTGGATGGGAATTGCTTTTAGTCAACAGCAAAGTGATATACTGTGGTAAACCTGACAGAAGTGATCTATGAATGTTATTTTAATGAATTATCCAATGCAGTTAAGAGATGCTTAGATATTTAATGTGTAAAGTAGCTAAACTATGATACAAAACACATGTTTAACAGGGTGATTATCTGGTACTTTCCCCAGAACGATGTTTTTGCGGTCTTTTCATCCAACTTCTGCTAAGTACCATTGCAACAGGAGAGTAAACAACCCTTTTCACTATAAAAAGGAAGAATTTAACTCTATTTAATAGGACCTCTGTAACTTTTCCATAAACATTTCAGTGTGCCTGGTCAGTAAGAAACTTGGCAAAGACTGTAACTGTTAGTTGGGCTGTACTTCATCTTAGTCAAATATGGGAGTCAGCACTCCTTAACCAAGATTGAGCACTGTAAACACCATCAAATGGAAGTTACACCACATTGATTTACACCAAGTGAGAATCCATCCCTAGACTTGACTCTAGGAGTCTTTTACTCCTGTCCATCTCTAATTAGAAGCCAACTTACTTGAAGACCTAGGCCAGGTTACAAACCTTCATAGTAGTTATAAAATCACAGTTGTACACCTTGACGCTGAAGCCTTCTGGCCTTGTTCCTGAGCTTGCTGTAAGGGGAAGAGCCCTGTCCATCACCAGCAAGTGAGGACCATAATCAGTCATTAGACTCAAATGATATGTTCCACTGGAAAGGAACTGAAGTGCTGTCCTTTGTGTTAAATTAATGGCTGCAGCTACAGTTAAAAGCCGATTGCTTACATGGCACACAGGAACAATCATTTTGTGATGGGAAAAATAGAGCCCTTGGCTGGGTGTCAAGGTTTTAAGTGCCAGTCCACGCTTATCCCTTCAGCGTGCTTCATTGTGCCACCTCCTCCCATCCTTACCTCTCTGATCCCCCAGCTGAAGCTAAGCTGCCAGCAGTGAGAGGAATCATGCACATCCCCCAAGGCTGATAATTTTCTTCCTCAGTGTGGTTTGGGTGGTCCATCTGCCTGGACCAGTTGCCCTCAGGCAGGTCACTCTGATTTACAATTTATTACATGTGAAACAGATGTTGCAACTGTGACTGACAGTAGAACAAGAAATCTTCCTTTTCCAAGCCAGGAAGACTAGAAGGGAAAGAGCAGACTCACATACACGATCTTCCACAACTAGCTCTTAACAGGACTTGTTCAACCATCTGATCCCATCATGACAAGGTGTTAAATGTGGAGCAAGGGATGACCTGAGGATGTTGCTTACGTTATGCCATTGGATTGACCATGCTTGGTCAGGAGACATGTTTTATTGCCTTGGTGTCCTTGCCACAGCTCCCAAGCAGCTCTGCAGTAAGAATGGTCAGAGCAAGCTGCCCATGTTGTACCATCAGTCTAATCCATACAAGTCTCTTTGTAACTGGATATTCCCAGGAGCTCTTCGTCCCTCCTTCCCAGAGGACACAAACCCAGGGGTCTATATTTAATAGCAGCTAAACTAAGACCACTGGCGATCAGTATGGAGGCAGGGAAGGCAATGGATTTATGGAGCAAAGGCAAAGATTCTGCAAAGACTCTTCCTCCTAAGTATTTCTTTGGGCTCTCCCATCATATTATTTGAGTATATTGCAACTGTTAATTCATTGTTAATCACCTTGTTGTTGTAGGGAAATGCTATAAAGTATTCCTGTTTTACAGACTGAGGACAAAGACCTAAACCCATAGAGGTGCTTAAACCCCTAAATTGTACAGATTTCTGCATTTTTGCAGATTGGGACTCAACTATCTCATCCAAGGTGAAAGTAAGAGACTCCTATGGCAGAGCCAGGATGGGGAAATCCAACAATAGTTTCCTGGCTGCTCCTTGGTCACTACAGCTTTAGCATCTGGGATGCTGTTTTTCCCACAAAGAGAAGACCTGGAGGAAGGATTTTGCCCAGCCTCGGACTAAGCCCGCATAACGAGAGTGCCATCCTTTTGCTCAGAGAGCCCCACTTCCCTCCCAGCTCCTGGAGTGAGTGCAGTCGTCTCCTGCTTAAAAAAAGGAAACCCAATAAATCATTTAGAAACATATTACTAAGCTTATTATAAAGCATTATAACAAATTAGAACTAATAGTGTTGCTTAATAACAAGATTTTTGTAACAAGATATTATCCCTACATATATCACCATGACTCTAGTCAGCTAGCCGCTGTAAGAATAGGTAAGGATGATTGATCGGCTTGCTTTTTTCCTCTTCTGATTATAAAGCAAGGCAGCTTGGATTCAGAATATTAAACTGCACTATAAAATACATTATTAATATGTACAGCAACCCTCTTTTTACAGCCTTATGCCAGTTTATTGCTAGAGTATCCTTCTGAATGTGACATTAATAAAACTAGTGCAATAACACAGCCTCTAAATTGGTAGTTATTGGTAATGAGGGAGCGATTTAGTAGTGGGGTTTGTTGGCAAAACTGAAGGCCCATTATTAGTCTGATGGTTGATTAATTGGTAATTATTCACTATCTGGTTTGTGACCCAGCCCACTGTTTTTAGAGATATTCTCACAAATACGCAATTTTTAAGCTATTAGTCAAAACAGAAGTAAAATAACAGTCTGCTGTGCAGCCTAAGCAAGGGATTTAGGTTCCAAAACAAGTAGCAAGAATCCTCATCCTCCGTCCCATAATCTGATGCTATAAAATGTCAGGGATCTCCATATTGTTGACTGTATGGGAAGAACCAAGGCTGGCACTTGTGAAATCGTCACTGCTCTCTCCGAAAAGATGTGTCCTTCTGTCCCTGATCCCGCAACATCTGTGAAGCAGCTTTCTGCACCCAAGAGGCAGATTTGCAGCACCCCACGCAGTACATGGGGAAAGCACAGCTGGGGCCCCTGCATCCTTTGCCCTGGGAGGCTGCTGGCATCTCAGGCATCCTCCCTCCCAGCTCAGGATGCCATGTGCCAGGCACAGCGGATTGACGCCTTCATTGCTCCTCAGGGTCTCTCCACTCCCACCCCGGCATGGCTCAATGATGCCGCTCCTCTGCCCAAGCTGTCAGCAGATCAAGAGCTTCTTTAGCATAGAGAGATACTCCATGGTGATGCTGAGGAATTGGCAAAAAAAGAAAAGGAAGAGCTGACAGCAACAGACAATTGGTTTATTCAAGATCATTTTATATAAAGATGAATTTTCTGGACACCCTGAAGTTGTCAGATGTGTGGATGAAGTTGCCTGAAGGAGCTGCTAACATGGGGAGAGTGCAGGATTTCATTTTCCCCTAGGAATGTCCTCCTCGTTAATACCATTAGATCTGCAAACTGCATCTTAAAAAAACAGAGCAAATAGTTTATTTTTTTACATCAAATTTTCATCCCATGCAAAATCCATTGTGATAAATCCAAAGAATATAATTAATGCCTCAATAGCGTTTACATTGCATTTATGAACAAGCCTTATCATCTGCATCTTATTAATTTTTATAAAAATATTTTCAGCAGTGTTCCTTGTCCACAGCAGCAGCAGCAGCAGCAATTTCTACAGCGTCTGGACATCTTCCCAAGTTATTTTATTTGCTAAACCATGAATCATACTAATGCTAGTATGTTACTAAATGCTATTCTGTTAATGATGTCATTTATTTTTTAAAGATGGGAAGGCCTGATCTTGTCAAGACTGCTATGAATAAAATAACAAAACACTGTTAAACTGAAAGCTTTTAAAATATTTTTGATTGTTTTGCCCAACAAAAAGTAACAATGTTCTTTCCTCGATATCACCGGAGACATGATATCACCAAGGATATTTGGATGATCTTTCATCTGGGAAGGAGTTCTCCGAAAGATATTAAATCCCTACTATTGCCTCTGCTCCCAGCTCTTGCCAAGGAGCTCTGATGGTTCCAGTCCCACCAAGAAATGTGAAATGTACAATAACTGGCAATCTCAGGGAAACAATTTTTTTGAAGAGTGATGACCATCTGGGGAGGTTGAGACCAAATAAGTCTCAATTAACAGGTGAGAGGGGTATTTTTTGTGAGTTTAACTCTGACCTGTCAAGCTAAAATGAAGACAGAAAGCCACAGGCTGACTTCATCCTGTGGTCGAGAGGCCACATGCGTATGCTCTCATGTGAGAATTGAAGACGGATTCTTACAAAGCCCAACTCCGCCAGCAACTCATTGCTTCTTTCAAACCCATAACCCCTTTGGCATGACAGAACAAGATGACCAGCAAATGTTGAGAATTATCATCTTGTCAGAAGTTGCTCTTGATCATTTCTTTAAGTCCCATATTTTATCTAATCTATTGTTCATTTAATCATAAGCTATTTGCTAACCTTGCTCACATTTTGAAAATGGGAAAAGTGGGTTTCATGAAAGCATAGGTAGTTTTCCCAGTGTTACACACTGAAATCCAACTGTCCTGTCTTGTAAGCAGTGGAGTTGGAGCTAAAGAACAGGCTGAATTTGACTGCATCAACATTTTGTGTTGCTCATATACCCTACAATGCATGTGCACCCCAGGGTGCATATAATACTCCCTCAGTCCTGTTTTTAAAAATTAATTCATTTACATTTACACCCCTTCCCCAAGGACCATACAAATCCAGAGAAACAGAAGAGTCACAGTCCATTAACATCTTCTCAAAGCGTACTCATCGTCTAATGCTCAGATACTCATCCCACGTGACAAAGGCATTCGGGTCCAACAAATGAACAGCTGCCAGACTTTACTGCCTTATCAAACCATTGAAAAAACCCTCACATTTTCTTTATAAAGGCAAATCATTTCACCTAACAGACTACTTCCACCGCTGTTACATCGTCCAGCAAACCTTCTGACTGGTAAACCTATTTCCTTTCTCCTCATGCAACCATCATTGAGAGGAAGCCTTACCAAGGCCAACAAATGCCGCAGCATTGAACAAGTTCATTCCAGAGGTGTGTAATATTTCAATGAATCCCAAGCGTTGGAATTGCTCACACCAATTGCGAAATCTTAGGAAGGGAAGAGAGTTTCCCTGGATACAAGGTTTTCAGTCCCATCTGCTGAAGTGATACCACATAGAGGACAATTCAATCAGGAGTTTTCTGTACGCTAAACAACGAAGAGCTGTTATTTCTTCTCTGTTCTGTAGGTAAACCACCAACTTCTGCTCCCTGTGCAAAATGTGTGTCAGATACAGGAAGGAGGAGGCCTCCAGCCAGGCTGTGAAGGAAAGAGATGACAAGGGTTAGAGCAAATTGCGTGTTTACTGGCTTTCAAAGAGTTTCTGTGCTAGCTGCAAGGCTCAGGAAAAGGTGTTACTATTATTGCGCATTGCTGTCAAAGACAAGAGTGCCTGTTTTCAGGCTGTTTGCCGAAGACATTAACAGTTGCTGAGTTGTCAAAAAAGACCACGGTGCAACCTCACAGGTTTTGAAATCTGAGACGAAAAAGTCATAGAGGGGAGTTGAAAGTGATAAGACCCCACCACTTATATCTTGCTATCTGGCAGAGGCATAACGATACACACTGGTAGGGATTGTCTGTTGATCAACAAAACAAAGAAAGACTTGGCTGAAACTGATATAAGTTGTTTTAAATCCTTTTTCATCTCCTTCAAAGTAATATGTTCCCCTTTCCCATTTCAACGCTCCTCATATCAGTCCTTGCAAACAGATTAGGCAGACATATGTCAGGAAGGAAGTAGGTAAAGCCCATCTAGACTTGGGGCAGAGGATGGACCAGAAGACCTCTGAATGACTTTCCAGCCCTGTGACTCTGTGAGCCAGCAAATTCCTTAACGTGTATTTAACTTGAATGACATAACAAATTTGATGTTGATTAATTGAAATCAATGGGAGTTTTAAGATCCATAGTCAGTGAGGTCAAAGTCAAGACCAACATCTGTGATAAACTCTGCTGTTGTAATAAGAGATCATTGCCTTGGAAACATGCAGAAGCGCCCACAAGAAAATTTCAATTGCACATTGGTTAGGTTTGCAATTACACCAAGAATTTACAAGCTCTAAAGAGAAGTAGTTAGGTGATTATATTGTTGCGGCTGGTTTTTTTTTTTTTAAATTATATTTTTTTAGGCTTCCTCAGTGGAATGGAAAAGTGGGGAGGTTGATGGTGATGAGATCCAGCACATTGATCTGGCAGCTTCATTTTGTCTTTCTCCTATTTTCTATGTCTGCATCTGTCTGTTGCTTTTTGGCTTTGACCTTGATTGATGCCTTCTTTGACTGAACCAAGAGCGAATGTGCCACTTACAGGGCACTAACTGCTCTGCTTCTTATTTCTACTTCCTTTGTCTTTTTCCTCTCTCCTTCTTCACTCCACTTTGCCAGATGATGTCCTCATTTCCCACGTCTTCCCATTTCCTCATGGGAATACCTATATGGACAGCAAGCTGAGTGTTTTCTGGTAAAGCCTTGGCTTATTCCTTATCTGACATAATTAGCAGAGTGTTACCAATGAGTGCCAGGCAATTGCCTAAATGAAAAATGCTGGGAGAAATCTTGAGCTGCTATCAACCAGTAACCTCTTCTGAAGTTCATTGGACTGAGATTGTTTATATCAGCTGAATATTGGCACCATTTAATTCATCAAGCTCAAATTTGTCAAACCTGGATGTTCAAATTTTCTGTTTATGCCCTTATCTCAATTACATTTTTGTATCTATTGAGTAAATGGCCTGAGTTCCAACTCTCCAGCTGAAGTGGGCAATAATAATCTTATTACTGGGACACTTCAGATTACAGCTGAAAATGACAATAACTGACTTGTTGCTTTATCACTTTGCAGACTTTGATTTGCTGTCTTACAGTATCTCTTTCAGAGATCTCTTTCAGTGTTGCCATTTTCCAGCTTCTTGCCTTGAACTGAGACCAATATCTTTCCAAGCCAGACAGAATAGTTTGTATTTGTCCAGGATAAAATTGATTCTGTAAAGAAGCGAGGAAACAGGCTTCCAGCAGAACAAAACATGTCATACAACCATATGACCTCGGTGCAGTCAATGCTGCCTTTAGAAAACTGCATGGACTTGGTGGCCTCTTGACATCCCCTCCAGGTGTACTGCTTTCTGGTGTTTACAAAGTTCAGGTAACTGCACCCTGGGCAAAAAAGGAACCAGAGAACTGTAAAACAACAGATAGCACACTGGATAAATAAGACAAAAAAAAAAAAGTCTAAAGAAATGACATGAATCAGATCCAGTCACAGTCAGACTAAAAATTATTAGCTGCAAACTCTAATAATTAAAATTAAATTTGATTTTTTTTTCCTGGAACAATCGCCTTGCCTTTCCAATCAGCACCATTATCTCTTCCCTGCCCTTTACAGCACAGTATAGAGGACCTGGACAACACCACTGTAAGACACTGCTTTATACACACATCAGGAATGGGATTTCCAGGAAACCAACACTGAATATTTAAGAAAATGCCAGTGTCTCTGGATAAGCCCAGTCTCTTCTCCAAACCCATCCAGTTCAGCCTTGTCCCCCTCTGCAAGGTAAATAAAACCTCAGAAGGCATAACCAGCAGTCATCTTAACAGCTTCACACACCTAAGCTGTTCTGGTCTCTTGAGAGCCCGTTTTCCCTCCTGAAGCTCTTATTTCCTTGCGTGTTTTGGGTTTTTTTTTGCTTGGTATAGGCTTGGTCCAGCTCACCAGAACAAAATACCCTTCAAAAGTTAGTCAGTTTAGACCATAAAGACCAATGGAAGTTACTCTGATAACAGTGGTCTGGATAACCCTAAAAAGGAATGGCAAACTCTTGTTTGGACTAAATGATTTATTACTGATTCAAAAAGAGAGCATTATGGAACTGGAGGATGGATCTCCCAAAAGGGCTGAGTGCCCTTACCTCTGAAGAGAAAAGGACCATCATTTTACGTCTCAGGAATTCAACTGGTTGTCAGATAAGGAACTGGTGATAATACAACACCCTTTGACAGTGTTTGCATAGTGGGCAGCTCTGAGCGCCCGCTGAGGCAATTTCTAACCAGAACAAAAGAGCAAGTCAGCCCATGTACCCACAGCAGCTTCTGAAAATGCAAGGACACCACATCTGTGGAGCAGGATGTGTGCAGGAAAGGCTAACACATTCAGAAAACGTGCAGCTGTGAAGTGGTCACACGCTGGAAGGAAAGATGAACAAAAGGAGGTTGTATTCAGCAAATCACCAAAGAATAGCAAAACTCTAAAGGGCAGTTCAGCATCTCCCAGAAAGGACCCCATTGCATTCAAAAGATACATCTCTGTGACAGGAACTACAATGCAGTCTTCGGAGTAGCTACAGACTGAGACATGAATAATGGAATAAACAGAAAAGATGAAAATGAAGCTTCAAGAAAGGAGCTAAAAATCCAAATTAGTCACTTTGGGCAGACTGCCTCCTCCCCTCCCATAGTACACCAGTCTTAGGGTAATCTCATTGAAGTCAACACGATGATTTAGGAGTAAAGGGACATGAAAAACAAAAAAGAAAACCAGTACATGGCCTTTTGTTTAAGAGGAAAGATGCTAAGATGAACTAAAGCAAATCTCAGAAGGTTAAGATCGATGAAGTCATCCAGAGAGAAATGTATCACGCTAACAACCTTTATGCATCTTAAATTCACCTTTTTTCCCCTGTAGTTTGGTAATTTTCCAGCATAAAATACAATAAGAATGGTTAATAAACAGGAAACTTCAACAATCAGTAGGGCTAACTTTTGGTGCTGTTTTAGTTATTGACATTTTTACACCATACATGTGAATCCAGTTTTGGTGAGCCCAGCAGCTTAAGATGACTGATACAGATCTTTCAAACTAGTAGGGCTAAAGTTTCAGAGGGTGCTACAGTGGCATTTCAGTGAAGTCAATCAAAGTTGCTTCTCAGCATTCAAATTCTACCTGCAGGCCACACTCCTGCATTTTGTGAGCTGAAGGAAGGAACAAAAGTGTGGGATTTGTCTTCCATATCTCTAGTCAGTCACAATGTTGACAGCCCCATCTGAGCTAGTTGTCTAAGCTACGTTGTCAAAGGAGAGAGGAAAATACTTCTGTAAGTGTGATTCATGCAATCTATCTAAACATCTACATTAGAATGAGATGACCCACACCCTACAGATGACTACCAAGGGAGTCATGAGTCCTGTGGGTAGTGATATCTAGCTTTTAGACAGTCAACATTAGGTGAGATGAAGCTCACATCTAGAGTACAAAACCATGAGTACCTTTGTTTCCCAGACCTGTGGCTCAAAGGGCCTGGTTTCATGCTGCTGCTGCCTTTACATGGCAGCAAGACTGGGTTTAAGGACTGCAAGGTTTCTGTAAGCCTTTGGAATTTGTCCAGAAAGCAGCTGTAAATCTTGGGATCTGGTATCTTTCCATCAGTTCTGACTCAGCTGCTGCCCAATGATAATCTTCACTCTGAACTAACCCCATGGGGTACCAGCCATCTTCTCAGTCATGCCCAGCAACCTGCAGAATCAAGTCACAGTCTGCTGGAGATGGATGTGCTCAAACAAAAGGCTGCGATTTCAGTGAAACTTCTCGTGCGGAGTGAAACTTTTCTGTCTAGTATGTGGCTCACAGAAATGCCTCAAATGTCTATTCACGTTTTAAATTACTCCGTATTTTCAGAAAAGTGAAGAGGAGATTCCTGTGTTTCAAACCATCACATTCTTGTGTTAGGAACACGATCCATCCTACGGTAAGGAGAACTAGGGGTTAATTTGCATTGTGCTCTGATTCCCCACTCTTCAAAAGGGCATGTTGGCTACTGGATAGGAAAGAAAACCGCTAACTCGAATAGTTTCATGAAATACTCCAATTAGGTTAAAGGACACTCCTAGAACATAGAGAAATGGCTGGTAACCCTTTCAGTTCTTTGGTTCGGTAAATAGGCAGCCGCTTCACCCGCGCATATATTACATGTTTGCCTTTTACCTTGTCAAAAACAAATGAAGGATGATTGTTTTTTTCCTTCTCTTCTTCCCAAAAGAGGAGGGGCTGAACCGCCTGTGAATGGATCCTGGGCTGAGGACAGACTGTCACGACAGACAACCCTTTTAATATAGCTGCCTAAAGGGACCTTAAATGCTCCAGGGTAAGGCACTGTGCAGACATCAGACAGAGGCCGTTGCTCTCCTAAGAGCTTACCCTGGTTTCAGCAGGACTAGTAAGTGCATACATAAGATTTAAGGGGAGGAATAACCTTTTCACATTGCCCTAAGTTATTGCTAAGCTTGAATCTGCCAACATAACTATGTGAGTAAACACTCCTTAACCTGGTGCTGCCAAGCAGGGCATCCAGAGAGTCTCCATCCAAGGAGGATTTTTGTTGGCTAGACAAAGGCACGGGTCACCTGCTAGTAGTGGTGATAGTTCTGCTTCAGGAAGGAGATGGGACTAGAGACTTCCAGAGCTTCCCTCCAACCAACATTTCTGTGACTGTTACCCTTTGCCCAAGGTTAGGAAGAAAAGCTCTTATTTAAAGAGTAAAAGAAAACTTGTGCTATTTCAGTAGACAAAGGATAAAGAGAGAGTGGCCCAACAGCTGTGTGAGCAGATCACAATGGGCACTAAGCACAGGGCTGAGCTTGGAAGAGGTGTTTTGGAGACCAGTGACATCTCTTTTAGCTCAGGACAGCCCATATCTGCGGCTCTAATAAATCCTTTTGGTCCTAGATAGAAATTGCCAGCTGACATTTTATCCAGAAGACTTAGATAAAGCCATTTGAAGTGTTTATTGCTCTGCATTGCTCATCTGTTGTTCTGATGAATTTAAAAGTTTTTTGGTAAGGGTCTATATTTTCCCAGCCTGATTCATGAAGCAGGAGCAGGAACATTTCTTTCTAACCCAGGTAAGGCATGCTCTTGCTCACAATGTGGAGGTGCCCAACGGGGTCAGGGAACCCACTGGGTCACACCTCTCCCCAGCACACATGTGCACAACATACAAACTCATCCTGCTCGCTGTGAGGCTGATTTGCCACCTGGGATTTCATGAGCTCCCAGGAACATCTCAGGATGAGAAGAAAGGCCAGTAAGCTCTGGGTTTGCCTTCGCAGCACAGAGGAAAGTTGGCAAATGGCCCAGGCAATCTGAATAAGAAAATAAAGTGGGAATCCCTCAGGGAGAGTTGAATATACAGATTTTTTTTCTATATTTGCACTGCTATATGCAAGAGGTGCCAGGCGGGGGTGAACCAGCCTCCCTGAACTGTTTTGTCAGTCCTCAGTATCCCCCATCTCCCTAGTCAGGATTTGTCTGAAAGGTTTTAATTTTTTTTTCCTCTGTTAAGGAATAATTACCGCTTTTAGCAAGGTAGTTCTACATGTTTTAAATAATCATAGGCTTTCTAGAGGGAGATTCTCAGTGCGTCTTCCAGCTTGGAAAGGTCTCGTGCTTGTACAGAGTCAAACCAGGAAAGCTTCAATTCTCCCACCGAAGCAGTCTGTCCTGTGGGATGCTCCCTCTCCTGGAGTGGACATTCGCTCCCTTTCCTGCTGTCTGGAGGCTTTTAGTTTGCCACAATGCGAGACTGAAGGGAAAGAAGCAATCCTGATTTATTTTTTGTCTTTCGTAAGGTGAGCAAAATGCGTCCTGTCTCACTGGACTGCTGATGAATCCTGGGCCACAAAAGAGCGTGTGACAATCATTTACCAAAAGAAATACGTATTTTTTCCCTTTTTTATGTGTGTTTGAATAGTTCAGAGTACCTGAAGTTTAATTAAGCAGTTGCTGTTTTTAATGTGAATACCTGCCTCATAGCATCAGTGTGGTGACTGAGATCAGAAGCCAGCAAGAGGGGAAAACACTCATGAAAAATGAAACCCACTTTCCCCTTATCACTGAGCAACCATCCAATTTTGCTCCAGTCGTTGCAATTTTTTGTTTCTTACCTCATGTCTGCTTGCTAAGGATAAATAACACATACAGGGTATTGGTTCCCTGGCTTGAAATTGTGAAATGTAAAGGATTTTTCTGTGTAGAAATGTATCTTGTGAATGCCCAGCTGAAAATACTCCTTAATAATTCCCTTTTGATCTGGTTTGACCTGCTGGACTTTACGCCTGCTATCTGGCTCATCAGATAGGCTCTTTGCTTGCTGACAAGTGCATTGATATGATCTTAATCCCACTGTTCCTCCCTCCCTTTCCCCATGGGATACAAGGAAAACCTCAACATTACTTGCCATTGCAGTGGCTGTGGAAAGGAGGTGTTGAGTCCTTTCATGAAATCCCACACGCGGTTTTTACTGGGGAGGCTTTCTGTCTGTGGTGCATTACAACCTGGAGCAGAAGGTACCCAAAGTGGATGCTGAGGCTCCACACGATGCACAGACCTACCTCCCAGACATAAAATGGCTCCAGCAGGTTGGAAGTAGCGGCTCAGCTTCAGTCTTGCAGGAGTCGTTTTCAAACAGGAGAGAAATGGGCTGGAAAACCTCTACATCTCCGGGTCTCGAGCAAAGACCAGTGGACTTGGGCTGACCTATTAATATACACAATATAATTAAGCAGAGTTCCCAGGATTTCCTCTCCTTTCTGTGCCACTACCTCAAGGGAAAGAGCAATGTCACTCCATCTCATTAAGGTCTTCACGTTAGCAGTATATTGTTTACAGCAAGCGAGAGGCAAGTAAGATCCTTGCAGCTGACTGCTGTTCCCTTTCCATTCACGAGTCACAGAAGTGCCCATGAAGACATCATTGTAAAGGCAGTTTTGATAATACATAATTCAGTGCCTTCAATTTGGCCCTCAAGGCTACTGTGGTATTTTATATAATGGCTTTACTCACGAGGGGGAAATTAATTGCATCTTCCTAGCTGGTTGCTCAGAGCTACAACTTCATGTGCACGAGGCAGACTCCCCTTAGGAGGCCTGATTTTTGTCAGAACAATCTGAAATTGTCTCCATGTCATTTATTATTACAACAACAACAACTGAGCAGCCTATATAAAATACAAATCTAGGTCCATTTAAAACCGATACGCTTTATTGCTGCTATGAACAGCATGTTTTAATGAAAGTGAAGAAAGAATAGATGTCTGGTATTTGCCTGGTGTAATTTTGGGACACTTGGCTATAGATAGGGAAGGCTCTGAGGAAGACAATTGTGGACATATTGCAAATGGGCATCATCTTACTTATTCATTCATGCTTTCATTTGGCCCATGGGGCTTGTAGGGAAATTAAAATGGCAAAAGCAGAACAGGATGACTCAAATAACCCCTGCTGTCCAAGCTGTCATGTATCAATAAAGCCACTCACCTAACAAAGGATTGTTCACTTAAATATTCACTGCTGTCCACACAAAGAAACATCATCCTGCCTGCCTGGAAAGCTCAGTGAGGTGAACATCCATCAGAGTCTAGGAAATTTCAAGTCTAACAGACAAAAGCAGAAAGTTTCTAGAAGTATGATTATGTATTTTTTATATCATCATCTCACATTAGAGCCCTCGTTACAGCTAGGCTCCCCACGTGCTAGGTGCTGTACAAGCACAGAAAGGGTAAAAATGGTGACGAAGCTGTTGCAGCTGCCTGTTACTTCTTTACAGAAGTTTTTGGGAGATGTTGAGCTGCCAGAAAATGGCCCCACGTGGCTTGCACAACACAGGACCTGCAGTCCCGCAGGGCAGCACACGGGCTGCTGTGTGCCCCTGCCAGAGAGCTCTCCATCCAGCACTGGCATAGGTGGTTTTTATTTTCCCCCACTGCAAATAAAATAGCTCCTTTCTTTCAAAAAGGGTTAGCTTTTCAATGAAAAATCAGTGAATCAGCGTAGCCTTTTTAATGATGTTTCCCTGGGGTGTTTCATCAGCTTTTCCCTATGAATGTCACTAAAACCATGAACTCATTTTGCTGCGTGTTTTGTTTAACCCAAGCTAGTATTTTTTACAAGAAAATATGATTTCTCAGGTGAAGGAGAAAAAGACTCTTCCATAAGGAGTGGAGATGATGGAGCCTAATTTCCCATGTCCTATGTCCTTACTCCTCTTCACCACATTAAGCCCAGCTCCCTGCCTCTGTTCTCCACAACATGAGTGCCTCCAGTTCTCTGCCGTGTCCCCTAATCCCCACTGTACCCCGCCACTCTCCCTGCTCTCCTATTTCCTCCATTATTCCCCACCTATTTTGCCCTCCCGTTCATTCCTGGGAGGTGATTTCAGACAAGCAAAATCCTCAGCGCTGTGGTAGTCCACAGCTACAGCCCTTACTTTGGTATTTTTTACTCTGCTGACTTTTACAGAAAAAAAAAAAAAAAGCAGGAATTTAAATACCCCTTTATCAAATGTGGTTGGAAATGGCTGGTAGGAAAGGAGAGATATTGACAACACTGGGTAGACAGTGAGAGGAAGGACGTACAACATGATCACTTAAGTCTCTAGTAACAGCTAGAAATAATGGGGAACCACCTCAGAGATGGACTTCAGTCTTTCTCATTTGGAGATTTACTTCAATTTTTACTTTTCAAATTTTGTCACCAGTCCTGCTTCTTACTTAATCTGACATGAGGATCAGAGAGGCGAAGGGTAGTCAGAATCTCCATGTATCTCTGTGTGTTTCACCAAGACTGATAAGAGTTGCCTAAGAACCAGCAAACTAATTTCATTTTACCCACCAATAGCAAAAGAAAACGTCCTCCTTTTATAGGCAGATTGCCAAAATGCAGGTTGGAAAGCATTGCATTCCCTCACTGATCCATTCCTATTTATAGTTTACATACCGCTGCACCTAATGAAGCTCAGAAAAGGGACATAAATCCCTGCTTATGCCGAGAGACTGACTTTGGGCAGGTGCGCCAATAACTGATTTAACAATGGATTTGAGTAACGCATGTGAATATAACCTTACTCTCCATCCCTTCATTGAAGACCTCTCCAATAAATGGAATTACAAATTGCACAAATCTAGCAAAGGATGATAAAATGCAATGCTGGCGTTACTGCCAGTTACCAAATCACATCGTGTCAGTCCTGCCAACGAATAAGAGAATCAGACTCAAATGTGGGATCTCCTGTGAACTCCAGAACTCCACCCCTCTGGTGTGAAACAGTCACTGTGGCCATCTGAGGTTCGGATAAGCCTCGTAAAGCTGGACGAGGATAGCAAAGTGTTGCAACAACAAAAAAGCCCTTTATTGCCTGCCTCTTTCCCAGGTGAGATGTTCTCCTGCCATCACAGGGTGCATTTGTTCAGAACGACAGCAGCACCATCACATGGGGTGGCTGAAAGAGATCCCGCTTTCTTTCTGACACACACATATACCCGCACACACTCACACACCCACTCTGCTCTACCACCAGGACGCCAAAATGTGTCCTGCCAAAACTCAGGAGTTTCATATCCCCAACTTCCTTCTCACTCTGGGCGGCAGCTAGCTCAGGTTTCTCCTCTTCTGCAGTTCTTTAATAAGCTGGCTTGTTGCTTTGAGTTTAAGGAGGCCATGGCGTAGGAGAAGACTGGAAGGAAAAAATGTCTATATGGATCAGTGCAAACATTGACCCGTCCTCTTACACTGGCCAGGAGCAGGGACCGTGGGGAAGAACATGAGACACAAGAAATGCAATTGGAAAGAGCCATAGAAAATTATTCTTCTCTGATATAGTGACCCAGCTTCTGGCAACTAACAGTTTCTGGATTCCCTGAGCTTAGGGAAGCATCTAGGCCATTTTTATGATTATTCATGGGTCTATCCTCCAGAAATGTGCCTGATGTCTTTTTGACAGTTGTGTGTTCCCTGTTGTGTGCAGTGCTATGAAAACACCTTTAACCAAACACTTGATCGAAGCGGAGGACAAACAGAGAGGTGTCCAGACGTGCACGGTGCCATGCCACATGTCAGGGCAGAGTCTGGGGCTGAAGGAAACCTCGCAAAGCCCACACGGTCATCTGGGCCAGGGTTTATAAAGAGAAGGATGATAATGCCCGACAGAAGACTGAGGGCTCCTGCTTGCATGTGAACACCTCCGTTCTCATCCAAACGAACTCAGGTCTTAGCATATCACCATGCTCTTGGCCAACCAGTCTGCGTGGCCGTAGAGCTCCATGGTTAGCACTGAGCTAGGGTTTGCGTGGAGGCTTGTCCACGTCTAGCATTGATGCAGCCTGGTCCAGTCCTTTCTCACCACTCAAGGGACTGCTAAATACCGGTGATTTTGCACCAAGGACATGACCTCAGTGTTTCCCCGTCCAGGACAAACCTCTAAACCCTCTGACTGGCTGCAAATCCAATCTCCCATCCTTTGCCTTTCTCATCTCTGAGATGCCATGTTGAATGTCTCAGATGTGTAAGGCAGTATCTCCTTGTGGATGTGAGGGACTGGCGCCACATCCATGAGACATGAGAAGTTTGCTATTTCAGAGGTAAAGCTGGACAAAGCTGGTGTCTCTGCACTCCTAGCACAGGTGTTCCAAATCTTAGTCGCAATGGTCCAGCACTGGAGATAGCCCAGCAAATCCAAAGGTGTTTCTTTCTGCCAGGAATTCTGAGTCTTTCAGGGCTTTCACAGAAGGAAAAATGGATGGAAGAGGCTCCCTAGAAAGTGTGTATGGGAAAGGAAGAAAGCTCGGTTCCCTACCAAGTTCAGTAGTGGAAGTGCCTTCATGAAACATTCATGCCCACTTTGAATATTATATAAGAACTGTTAGTGAATGATTCATGCCATGTGTCATTTACTCACCAAGTGCACAGATTGTTTATAAATATGTTATAGTCTATCTTTGGAAATATAAACGACTGTAATTAAAGACTCCTGTTTTTAAGCCTGGTAAAGTCAGTTAACTGTGGCATAACGGTTGCTGAACGCTGTTTTAAAATACCATCTGAAAGGTCTTTACATATTCATGGGGTTGTTGCTTATACCTTGCTGTTGGAGACTGCAATTTGTTTTTCCAGCTATGGTGTTAGAAAAGGACGTTAGATCAAGGGTACAGCTTAAAATGCATGCTGGCTGGAAATCTGATCTTCAGCTTCTGTTGATTATGGTGGACCAAATCCTCTGTAAGCATGAATCTGCTTACTTAACTCAATATATTGCACCAAATGGAAGAATTCATCCTAACCTTCCTGTTCCCATTTGGCTTTTGGTATTTAATAGTCTGACATACTATTTAACATCTGCATGTTCCACTCCAGGGAGCCATGTCTTTGAGGTGGACAACCGGTGCACATGAGGATGCAGTGTACCAGGACAGCCTGATGCACCCAGTCCAAGTCACTGTTTGTGCTGTCAGGCATACTGAGAAGAGATCAGTTACCATGAGCTGGACTTCTTTTGAAGCAGTTCCTGTCATTTCTTCAAGGTTTAGAGCTGCAAAATTGCCATTTTAGTCACAATCAAGCAGTAAAAAAGCTTTCCTGGGTTAATCCTATCTTCCTTTTCCCTTGAAAGTATCAACAATAGGAAGTTTCGATAACCAACATTCTCCAACCATGAGTAGGATACATCCCCTCCCTCTTCCATCCTGTGTGTGCAGCTGGACGCATTCATGCTTGCCACAATACCTCCTGCTGCACTGCAAAACACATCTCTGGTTTCAGACATAGGAGGAAACCTGCATGAACTTGCTCCGGCTTGGTCCCAGCCATGCTTGGGCTCATCTCCCATGAAACACTCAAAAGAGAAAATTTGACAGGCAACAGGTTCTTGCAGAACACTGATCCCCGAACACTTCGACAAGCTTATCCTGAGCAGCTGGGGGCTTCTGAAAGTTAGGCTGTTTACTTAGAAGTATTCAGCACCCATTCAAAAAGAAGAGGTGGGTTGGAGCAGGAATCCAAGAGTTTAGGAGACTGCGGTCTAAATATAGATGAAAAAAATTCCCTCAGGATGCAGCTGGTTTAAGAAAAGCTGCTACATACATTCTGAAAGGTCTGAAAGAGCTTAGCAACCAAAGTATGAGGCTGCACAATAGTTTTCTTACTCACTTCTTATTTCTCACTTACCTGCTTGTTCCTTTGTCATACAGAGCTAACATTTCCCTTAGAAGGACAAGAGCAGCAAAAAGGTAGGGAGACTGCATTTTTGTTTCCATTGCAGAGATCTGTTCTTTTGCCAAAGATACACTTGTCCATCTCCAATGCTCACACCGTTACAAGATGAAGTGTGCAGCTGAAGTGATACTGAACATGATGTGGCACCTCTGAAGAGGCTTCTTAGACCAGCCCATGTCCAAAACGATGTCTAGGAATGGATGAAGTTTTGTTGCTCCTAACTGAAGGACACGGTTGTTTAAGGAATGACTGGGAGATCAAAAGGCAGGACTGAACTATTGAGAAGAGAAGCCACAGCTCCCATTAAAGCTTTTCTTGAAAAATCTCTCTTTGTCTTTGTAAATATTAAGAAGTTTTTCCCCTAAACAGGTTGCTCTAAACATTTCTTCTCTGGTTCATCAGTGGAGCCATCTGTCAAGGGAGCCACAGTTCAGAGCGGGACCTGTTAAACTTAGTGCTGGGATGGAGGAATTTTGCTTTGGACCTCCTACGTTGGTCATTAGGAGCAGCACTGCAGTTTAATTCTACCAAGTCTGGTTGTTTATCACCTCTGGGACACAGTACAACTCTCCTCACCTTCCAGCTCACACTCAAGCCACTCTGCAGTAAGAGGTTGAGTTTTTCTGGGGTCATGAAAGAATGTCCAGTTCATATATTTTCCTCAATATTTTTCATTTCTTGAGTGCCTATATCTGGGATGAAGTGTCTGCTCTGGCAATATTTCCAGCCTAGCTAGAAGCATACAGAAGTTCAACCTCCTTAAACTGCCAGATGACTTCTGCAGAGTAAGCAATTTAGAAAAGTAAAACTAAATATCAAAGTCAAATTCTAAGTCCTGATCCTTTCACAGCTCTACTCATATTTCCAGCTTAACGTCATAGCAGCTCTTAAAGTTTCCAAACAGCACTTCATCATCAGGGCCCTAATGTTAAAGACATGGAAAAATGCTTTTCTTGAACTTCTGTTTTCAGTTGCTCCTAAATTTGACAATTTTAACTGTGAAAGACAGGACTATCCAGATATCTCCTCTGCTTTAGACAGTTATTTTGAAAAGTCTGAACAAAATTGCCCAGGTTTTCTTCAGCTGAATGAAAAGAAAATTCACTGCTATTTTTATTTTTTTCCAAGTGGTTTTGGTTGGAAAGAGGAATTGAAAGGTGATAGAGTGAGAGCCCTGGAGCACTTGTCTTAGCAGCAGGCTTCAAGCTTTGAATGCCATCTTCAATGCACGGGCCCTGGAGCAAACCTAGCTTCCTGAAGGACACACAGGCAGGACCACAGTGAAAAGAGTCATCTTCTTCCTCCCTTGTTCCAGTCCCATCTCTTCCCCTGGATGATACTCAGTCTTATTTATTTCATGACACTTCTCCTTGATCAAGATCTGGTAATGCTGTTACTGCTTCATTTTGCAGATGGGGTAACTACAGAGCAGAAAGGCTGTGCAAGGCCTTTTCTATAATAACCTCAAACTTATCCTTGTCTTGCAAAATGCCAAATCTACTTGTTTGGCTCTAGTGCCAGTCAAAAGGGTACCTGCACTATGAACAACGACACTGTAAACTGCTGGGGAAAAAAAGTGACGCCCAGTAATTTGCTCAGCTTTCTGCTCTAGCCATTAGGTCCTGTTCCTTCTCCATAGCCAAGACCACCTCTGGATGTCTGATTCCCACCTTTCTCCAGCTCCATGGCATGGCTGAGCTTTCCAAAGAGCTCTGAGGTGAGCGGCATCTGTGCATATCCCTTGAGAGTGTGCACAGAGATAATGATGCCGATCAACACCTCCCATGTCTTGGACCCAGTAGCAAAGCTGTATGAGCACTAAAAATCTCAGTTTCAAGCCGTGATGGCCCAAATAAGGAGTGGTTATAGCTGCATGTAGCAGTATTAATTTGGGCTTTGGTTTTGTTTGGTTTTCCTTTTCTTTAGAGAAAAGGAGAGAGAAGAGTAGGGAACACTAAAAGTCTTGTTTTGAAGCACCGTGTTTGAGGTACAGACGTTAAACAGTAAAACCAGGTAAATGACAAAATTGTGCTTGCCCATGTCTGGTCTCCTATGCAAAAGATATGCCAGGAGAACAACTGTCCAGATTTATGCCAAGACAAATGGGAGTGTAAAAAACATGTAGAAGAGGGGAGAGAGGACAAGTACTGCAAGACCTGGCTGATGAGAGGCATGACTGGTGGGCAGGGAGGCACGTTTCAACTTTTTGCCCCGAGCACAAGCTGCAATATTGGAAGAGGAGTTTGCAAAAGGAATTTAAGGAGGACAGTAATGCTTTCTGACTTCCTCCGCACCACAAGCCCAATTATACTGGCAGTTATGTCCAGGGGTGGAAATCCCTCAGCAGAACTTCTCCGCATCCCATTGCTACAGTCACGGGACATCTTCCTGCATTGGCCATCCCCTCTGGGCAGCTGAGGCCAAAGATGTGTGCAGAATGGCAATCAGTCAGAGAGGAGAGATTTCAATTTAATTTCATTTCAACCTCTCACCCAAGCTGTTAACGCTTGGGAAAGGCTTTTAATAAAATGGGACAAACGGTGATCTCATTTGCCGTAACTAACACTATCGTTACAGATGCACCATCTGATTCCAGGCACAGAAGAACAGAGGATTATTGGATTAATTCTAATCGCATAATTGATTCATTCTGGGTTTAGTCTGCCTGTAAAGCAAGATAAGATCTTAATATTGTGCATTCAGCACAACAACCACTTGCCTTTCAGAGCAGCCTCTAATTTCTGTGAGTGATTAGCTCATACCACATCACCAGTTTGGCACAGTCCCAAACTATGGGGAAATTTGGAGCAACATCCAGACTTCACAGCTGGCTCTTATCTAAAGGAGGGGCCTGGATATTTTCATGGCTATTTACTATTAAAGCAATATTAAGCTCTAGAGCTGGACACAAGTATGAGTTTGGTTATGTACAAAAATAAGGAGAGACTGTCCCAAGAGAGCTTACCATTCCATAGCTGATTTGTCACAAGGAAAGGGGGAAAACAGTGCAGTTGAAGATGTGATGGGGAACAAAAATATTCATATTCCATACTAATGCCAGGCCTGGAGGTAAACTATGGGGACAGACACACAGACACATAGATTGCTGTCAAGATTAAGACCTGTACACAGTTAATGGTTATCTAGGTATCACTAGTGATGTGGAAAATATTTCTGGCTGTTTAGAGAAGAACCTGTCAGTGTACACAGTCAGGACATGGCCTCAGGGCATGCTGCTGTGAAGTGACTCCTGTCTTACCCTTGCCGCATATACTATCCACCTGAGAACCGCTCATCTAACCAACTCGACACATCTCAGGGGAAGGATGAGTAAGATCAGCTGTCAAGATGCATTCTTGGAAGACATTTCAATAGGTCTGTCATCTAGAGCACTCTTTTCTCTGCCTGTACCCCTTGTCCTGCTGCATTTCCATTAAAGTTTTAAGCTTTTTGAGAAAGGGAGTACATAAGCCAGCCTGTTTTTACACCACCTACTGCAATAGAGGTGCAACACTCACACTCACGCAAAGTCTTTCTCAGAACTAAATCTTTCCAGCCACACATTTCAGCCTCAATGAATGGAGATGACTTAATTTCTCTCAAGGCTAAGACCCAGGTAAGAGGTGCAGAGGGGAACAGTGTATGTGCGCAGTGAGACACATTTGGGCTCTGATCCTGGCAGACAGTAAAGTTTCAAGTTGCCCATATGGATGTGCTTGATATCATTTGCAATGCCATGTACCTTGTTCATGAAGTGACATGTCCTGAATCCTCCAGTTAATAGAAAGACACGGGAACCAACACGACTTTTTGCCTGGACCAGCAGTGACTTCACTGCTGGGAAGGGAAGTCAAGATCTTGTGAAGATAGTGCCGGTGGGAGTGAGTAAGTGGGTGTGTGAGATAATCAGGTGGGGTAGAAGCTCTAACCTTGTTGGTTCTTCAATAAACACAGCATCCAGATTCACTGCAGGCTGTCATTTACTCTGCCTCACCCATGACATCCTCTCAAGTTTAATGTGTGAATCTGTGAGATCAATCCCATCCTGAACTTCTGCAACAGCTCCTTAATTGCTGTTGCTGTGAGAGGACATTCACGTAACCCAGACAAGGGCTCTGCAGTGACAAGAGCCAGCATCTGCCATGAGGAATCTCAGTTCCAACAGGAGTCAGAGAGAGACCCCCAGAAAGGGGGGGTATAGGGCAAAAGGCCTGGGGAAAAAAAAAAGACCAGGGTGACAACAACACAATTGTCATGTCTGCTGCCTGCTCCTAGGCCCACAATATCTCTGTTGCCTCTGCTCTGTGCCTCTCCAGAGCAGGGGTGATGCTATCTACAAGAGAGGCAGGGCCAGCAATAGGCTGTTCTTTCCTTCCCAACACCCCACCAGCAGCTTCCTCCCACTCCCCAGCACTTTGCAGAGCCACATGTCCATGTGTGGGAGGATCTCTGGGCCTTGAGATGGACATGGAAATGGAAGAAGACTGTGCAGGCTGTGAGGAGCCTAAATCTGGGAGAGGGTGGAGGGGAGGGTACCCAAAACTTCAGCATGGCCTGTGCTATCGTCACAGATCCTAGAGAGACCAGATCATCTAGGACCTGGGGAACAGAAGAGAGGAGAGAGAAAATAAGGGGCTTCCCTTTACCCATTGCTCCTAAAACCTCACCACCAACAGGATCATGATACCTGATAGCGTCCAGAGCCTATTCTGTTGTCTCTCATTCTTGTGAAATGGTATCTTCCATCAAGGCCAACTGGGTTACATACACCCTTGTGAAGGAACCAACATCACTGAGGCTTCGTAGTAGTTTGGGCCCCTCACTACAAGAAGGACGTTGAGGTGTTAGAGTGTGTCCAGAGAAGGGCAACGAGGCTGGTGAGGGGTCTGGAGAACAAGTCTGATGAGGAGCGGCTGAGGGAACTGGAACTGTTTAGCCTGGAGAAGAGGAGGCTGAGGGGAGACCTCGTCGCTCTCTGCAACTCCCTGAAAGGAGGTTGTAGCGAGGTGGGTGTCAGTCTCTTCTCCCAAGTAACAAGCAATAGGATGAGAGGAAATGGCCTCAAGTTGTGCCAGGGGAGGTTTAGATTGGACATGAGGAAAAATGTCTTTACTGAAAGAGTGGTGAAACATTGGACCAGGCTGCCCAGGGAGGTGGTTGAGTCACCATCCCTGGAGGAATTTAAAAGACGAGTAGATGAGGCGCTGAGGGACATGGTTTAGTGGGCATGGTGGTGTTGGGTTGATGGTTGGACTCGATGACCTTAGAGGTCTTTTCCAACCTTAATGATTCTATGATTCTATGATTCATGGGCTAAGATCACCCCAAAATGTCTGCTGAGGAATAAAGACCACTCTGTCAAATCTCCGACCACTTCATGGCTATACCTGCACCATTCCTCTGTCTTCCTTTCATCTTTGCCTGCATCCCTCTGAGCTGAATTACATTCACTCAGCTGACATTGGCACCAAACTTGCTGACCCATGTTTTAATAAAATCACTCTGCCCCCTCCCTTCCTCAAATAGATTACTCCAGTATTTCAATTACAGTGCTGGTAATTAGAAACGTTAGTGAATGAATAGCAGCTTCATTTAAATAGAAGCCAGAGGAATATCTTCTCCCCCAGACACATCCCCAACCATTTTAATTGCTCCTGAAATGCTGCTCAAGGCTAGCAAGAAGACCACCAGTTGCTACGAGATAGCTTTTGAAACGATAGAGCATACCTAGCATGGGTGGGGACTGGGTGACTGGAGATGTTATTTTCTACCTTCTCTTCTGCCCACATAAAAGGTAGAAATAATGGTGACTGCACAGGGATCAGCCCTTTCCACACTCAACCTCTACACCCCCAAAAGTAACACCCAAATTCAAGTAACGAACCTTTTAAGAGGTTCATAGTGCTTTCCACTTAATTTCTGAGTGTAGGATTCATAAGCAGTAGTCAGGAAGGACTTGGAAGATGGAGAGGCATCTTTAACATAAAAGAGAAAATAAGAAGGGTTAGAGGACAGACACGGGATCTGTGTGTCTGTCTCCCAGTAAATCTGATTGCTAGATGTAACAACCGTGTCAAACCAGAGCACTTCAATGGGCAATGCTGCTTCCCTATGGGCCATGCGGCTCCCTGGTTGAACGTTTCACATCACTGGGTGAAAGGTTGTAAAGGTAGTCCTTTGTTTTGTTAGAAAGAGTACATACATGAACCAGAGGAAGCTGCCAGCTTCCACAGAATTTCCTTTGGCAGGACAGGACTCAAAACAAACAGATATCTGATGAGCTCTTTTAAAAAAAGATTTTTTACTTTTTTTTCAACTTAACATTTCCCTAAAAAAAATACTTTTTGGGTAACTGTTATAAAATTCAAAACAATTGCAGTTGGAATGAGACATTTCAGTGTTATTAAAATTAATTCTTATAATTTGACTTTAATATGACTCCAGTTGTAATTTGCTGTGGGAAACTTTTATACTGTACGGGTTGGCTCTAAATCGCATCGGTCCTTTTCACTGCTGAGGGTTCAATGCAAAGTTTAAGTGGCACCTACAGTGCTGATGTCCTGGACCAGGAAAACCTGATTCTTCTTGACTATGTCTCTTGTGTTGCTCTGTGCACTTATGCAGGGTGGCAATGCATCCTCAGTGCTGGAAAGAGCAATGGGCTGTGGTGTGTGTCCCCTGTGTACCTGCTCCTGTTCTGAGAGAGGAAGGACCTCGCTAGATGGGAAGAAAGGAGGACAAGAAATCAACCTGATTTTTACAGAGGTATGGATGTTGACACCTAAGAACATCAAAATATTTTTCAGACTGTCTTAGAGAAAATTCCTGGTCTCCATGAAGCTGTAGGAGCATTGTCAGGAACTTAGAGCTTCAACCTAAGAAACTCTCTTATGAGGTTTGACACAACTGTGTAGACATAATCCCGCAGTGCTTCACTAGGAGAAGATGAATCATTTGAACTTTTAAAGTGATGCTCTTGGAAACAAATTCATCCCAGCCAGCATCCACACAGAATGGATCCATTAAAGACTCTGCCTTCAAACAGCATGACTTTGTTTGTCCGGCCCCAGATATCCCATTAACACATCTGCAAAGTTTTGTTGCTATTGTCCTTTGATCAGGACAATTTTTATGAGTGTTTCTCCATGGAGTCTGAATATAAGCCAAATAACAAACACTAAGCATGTGTGACTGCAACGTGTCTTGTCATTCAGATGATGCTACTTCAGATGAAAAGCAAGGGCAAAGATAGAGAATGTATCCCAGATGACAAATATTGGCAGAAACCTTGCAACTTGGACAAAGAGTATTGTCTTTTTGCTACTACTCATGCAGTGAACATAAAGGCCATGGGTACAATACTAAGCCTTGATCTTACAGGAACTTCCGAACATGAGCATTTGAAGACACAAATACATTCTAATTAAGTACAGGATGTCCCATGATTACCTACAGCTCTCAGCTAGCATCATTCACTTATGCTGGCTGTGTAGGTACATGTTTTATCAACTCACCACCTCCATAGATAAGCAGCACAAGGGGATTAGGGACAAGAGACATGATGCTGCGTCAGATCATACAAAAAATCAGTGTTCAAGCTATAAGAATTCCCACATGGGTGGACTTGCTGGGAAGAGTTATTTCCAGGAGGGCGCATATACACTAGCAAGAAGTAAGATCTCTGCCATACAAGCTCCATCTGCTATGTAGCGTGCAACGCACATGTGATTGTGTCCATCTGACCCAATGACTGGAGATGTTTCAAGGTCCCAAAACAGAGGACTGTTGTCCAGGCAGGCTGGGGACATATCTGTCTCCTTTGTCTTCATTGACTTCTGTGCACACAGCCCTGGGTTGAGGATTCGGTGGTTAAGGAATACATAGGCACAGAAGCTCTCAGATTCTCTGCAAAACCCTCCTAGCATCAAAAGCCTCAATTCAGACTGAAACCATCGCTGTTCACAGAAAAAAGACAGGCTTCTGTGTTCTTTCTCGGTGTGCAGGCATTAAGTGTATGTATGTGTGGGGAGGAATGATTCAAAAGGTCCCCACTGCAAAATGAGTCACCAGCTAGGCTTTGTTTCTCTGCTAATTTCAAGGTAAATTTGCATTAGCAGAGGTAAAATCACGGTTTTAAGGGCAAATGGGTTAATTTGCAGGTTGGTCCAATCTCCCCCAGTGCAGTGAGGATGTCCTATTGCTACCATGGATGATGCAATTGGGTAGGAGGAAGGCAACTCCAAGGATTATCATGATAGCTTGGCGTTGGTATAGCCATTTTCAAATCCCTGCTTGACTACAGATGAGTTGCAAGCCCCGGGAAACTCACTTAGTCTCACGTCCTCAGAGGTATTCATCATTCAGCTCCTGTAGAAAACAACAGGGACTGCATGTGGGGATGTATCTGCCTTGTCATTAAAGACCTGGATGTCTTTGTTGAACGGAGTTTCAGACTTTGGAAGACACATTCCCAATTTTTAAATGAATGGTCAACTTTTATGTAAATTGCAGAGCTGACACACACAAAAAAAAGTGTTAGAGAGCACGAAGTGGCCAGGCAGTAGAATAATGGGAGTCACTACTGTAACCACTGCACAGAATAGTTACTGAAACAGGCCAAAACTCAGAATATCCAAAATGTTTTCAGGATTCCTTATCAAATGGCTTTGCTTTGCTGAGGATAGAAGAAATCCACTTTGGATTCGAGTGACATAATTTTTCTGTTGTAGTCAGAACACTATAGCCAAACCTTAGCAGAAACGGCACTTTGAGAGTCTTGAAATGAAATGTTTTGGTAAGTTTTCATTGATCGTTTTGACTCATGTGAGGCCTCTCCACAAAACTTTTCCATTCATCAGTTACCAAAGCTGTCAAAAAAATTCTGAATCATGAAAACCCCATGTAAGGGAAAGTCCATTTTACTGCATTTTACATATCTTCATATGAGCAGTTGTTGATATTTCTTCTATGGCACATCCCTCAACAGAGAGAGAAAAACAAAAGGTCGGTTTCATAAGAGAAGGAAACTTTGAAAGTTTTTTCATTGCAATCAGTCTCTTTCTGCTCATTATTTTATTTACCCAAGTCTGAAGGCAGAATTCATGTGTAGGGTAAAAGACAGAATTATGGGGAGTGTTTTTGGCTCTGTGTTTAATGATGTGCTATTGGAGTCAGTAGCTTCTGCCTAGCTTGGTAGTAACTGAAATTCTTTGATGTTTAGTGAAAAGGATTTAGGATATTGATCCAGTTTTCAGTGGACAAATGTCATTACCTCTGAATTACAGACATCACAACTGGTCTATCTGCAAGTGGCCCAATACTGAGAGTTGGCGTTAAGTGACTGTGGAAACTGATTTGTCAGTGACACAGCTGGGTTAGAGGAATGCTGAGGTGTGTCCATCTTCAGTGAGGATCTCAATAAGGTGAGCAGAGTGACTTGAAAGACCCATTTAAAGAACATATTCCAAGCACAGTTATGGACTCAAATATGAATCAGACTTACTTTGCAGACACAGCGAATAGCATTTGTCTGACTAGTGCAGTGTTCCCTTAGCCGTGGGAAACTTCAAATCCTCAACTCAAGTCCATTTCATAAACGCATTCTACAGTAATAATAAGATTTCTCACCTCACAAATACCATCATCAGTTAATCCTCACACATGTAAATATTAGCTCTTTTCTCCCAATTGAATGTAAGCTTTATAAGGAAGAAAAGCAAATTCACATCCACATGGCATCCAGCAAGAATCACTGCATGAATTATTAAAAGCCAGCATTCAAAACCTTCCCTTTCTGGGAGCAAAGAGTTGCTAAGATGGATGTTCCTCATAAAGCTCATTTTGAAGTGAAAGAACAACTTACATCTATTTTGGCATTTACCTGTCTACCCGCTCATTATCCGTTTGTTTAGTACTCTTTCAGGTTTCTGAACTCAAGGTTAAATTCTAACCCCACTAGAGATAATAGGGTTGAGCCATCAGCATCAATAGGATTAAAACGACATCCCTAGTGATTTTCCTGTGAGTTTACACAGCTTCCCAGAGCTCAGCACTTAGTAATAGTTCAGCGGATTCATAGATTCTGGGAATTAGCATTCCAAATTGTAAACAGTAGGATGGACAAGCTGTTCCATTGGCCTTCACTTTTTGGACAAATTCTGCTAGGAGGTATGTAGAAGTGGCTCCTGTTGACTTTGCAGGCTGGTCATGCAGAACATACAGTTCCAGTGTAACCTACATGAGAAATCTTCCTTCTTTGCCATGTCACTCAGACCATTTTGCAGGATGAAGAGAAGGGGATGGATGCATTTTGGGTGGTTGCAGCAATCTAGGTGTATGCTGCATGCTGTTAACTGCAACTTGAAAACACCAGGGAATGTTTGGCTTCTTTGGTTGACATTTAACACAAGAAAGAATAACAAATAAGGATTTCACTGTAACGCCATTGAAATCAATTAAAAAGTCCACCTTAACTTTTCAGACTTCAGATAAGCTTCAGTTACATTTCATGATTCTATGATTCTATGATTCTGTGATTCTATGATTCATCTGCACACAGCTGACAAATCTTCCTCCAGTCCAGGGCTACGGTCTTTCATATTCCCATGCACTCAGAAAATTGCACACCTGAGTCAGCAGTGTGCTGGAATCCTTTTCTTTTCATCTTGAGTTGACTCCAGAACAGTATCATGGGGAGATGTGTCATACCTGTGGATCTGTCTATGACCAAAGACCAAATTGCTTTCTTCTGCATTGAAGGTATCATTTGTCAGGAATATCCAAGCAAGAAGGTCTGGCAGATACACATGCAGCTTTTCTTTGGAGACGGAATGAATGAATCATAGAATCATAGAATCATTAAGGTTGGAAAAGACCTCTAAGATCATTGAGTCCAACCATCAACCCAACACCACCATGCCCACTAAACCATGTCCCTCAGCGCCTCATCTACACGTCTTTTAAATACTTCCAGGGATGGTGACTCAACCGCTTCCCTGGGCAGCCTGTTCCAATCTTTAACCACTCTTTCAGTAAAGAAATTTTTCCTCATGTCCAATTTAAAGCTCCCCTGGTGCAACTTGAGGCCATTTCCTCTCGTCCTATCGCTTGTTACTTGGGAGAAGAGACTGAAGATGAGTCATTGAGTGTCTGGCTTGTAGCAAGCAAACACACACCACTTCTTCCTTTGGATTGGTGTTGAAATGGCACCTCAGCTGAGCCAAGAATGACACATTCATATTCCAAGTGGCAGAAAACCACTGTTGGTCATCCTGCAAGATAGGACTCCAAGGTCTCGGTATCTCCAAAAATACCCATGTACACTCATGCATGCACATGTCCTGAGGACAGGTCTTACCCAAATTAGTTGGGGAGATCCCCAACAAAGTTAGAGCCAGGGTCTTTAATCCATCTAGAAATGGAAACTCACCCCCACATCCACTTCTTCCTGAATCAGCTCTCCCCTACCTTGTGCTGCTCTCTTACTTTCTGTGGTCTCCTATTTCCATCCTCACTGCTTCCCCAAATCAGGGCTCCTTCTACCTACTAGCTCTCCTCATCCCAACCATTTAGTCTTATTTCCCCTAAAAACAAAGGCCCTGGAAGGATTGGCGTCAACCCAAAGCACAGACTAGAGCACGGAGCTGTCCCCCTTCACACAAGCACCTCTTATCACATGTCAGATGCTCCATGGGAACTGCTCATGCCCTAATCCTTCTTTCATGGCCATGTAAGGCATAGATCCCTCACACATGCCATGGTGTAAAAGCAGCATCATATGGGCAGTTACAGCAGAGCAGCTGGCGCATGGTGAAGTAACGGACAGGAATGGCTCAAAGGCATGGAATGAGTTTCCTTATATCTTAAATAGTTCCAGAATGTCAGTGCAGGTGTGCACACCTACAAAGATATGCACATACAAGCTGTAGCAACAGGACCCTCTTATTCATCTTCTCTGAAGGTGCCTCCAGTCCCGCAGGTGCTGAACGGTGACAGCAGCTCAATTACACCTGAACACAGAGCTCATTTACAGACATCTGGAATCCTCCGTTCTCTCGCTGACCCTCTCTTTGAAGTCCCGCAGGACTGAAAATCAAATTGCCAGAATGAAAACAAACCTCAACCAAAGGAAATGAAACAAACAACTGCCACCCTTGACAATTTAGCAAAGCTTGCATCACCTCAGTACCTGCTGCTCCACAGAGAGCTCTGAGTGGGGATTATTGCTCACACAGACTTTGTTTCCTCACACAAATCAGACCAACCTATACCCTTTGGCGATCTGTGGTCCATCTCCCCAGTATATGGAATAATTCATGGCAGTATTGCTCTTCATTGTACTTCCTGACATTCAGTTGTCGTTCCAGAGCCTCTGTTATTAGACAATTACAATTTAATTGCCTCAGCAAATACACTTTTATTTAAAAATCTTCTCTGATTGTTTTATTTCATTTGCATGGAGTCTGTAACTTGCTTTCAGAAAGGAAGAAAGACATCAAGAACAACGTTCAACCTAAAGGCACATTTCTAAGACATTTATAGCAGGCTACTAGGTACTTAACAGGAGGTGAAATAACAAGTTTATTAGAACAAATTAAATGGTAGAGGCTGTAAAAAATCATTAAAATACTTTTTCCTAAAAATGAATTATTCAAGTGAGCTTTTCACAAAGGTAACCTCCAGTTAATTTTTAAAATTATTTTCCATTGCACTGGAATGTGCAAAAATACAAAGTTTTTTATTATTATTATTCTGCAGAAATTCGCTATGAGATATTTAGTGCAGCTGTCTTTTTTTACATTCTTCTCTGTGGATAAAGAAGACCTGTGGGGCATTACATCTCCTGCAGCTTGTTATGGCCAGGATTCCGGGGAATGCTTTTTATTCCCCAAATGTTATTCCCTCTCTGCTCTTCTGTAAGGAGACCTCATGTTGTATCCTGAGGCATATAGGAAAGCAAGGAAGCCTACTGAGTGAGAGAAAATAATGTTCTTCTAGTTCACCCCCAAAGGCAGTGTTACAGCAATTAGGAACCGACTCTATTGCTTATTTGAAATAAAAATGGTATTGAAATTTTAATGCAAATGTTTAACCGTTTCTAACCAAGAGGGTTATTTCAGCACTTTACACCCATCTCTAATATCTGTAACTTGCTCATAACATCGTTGTTGTACAATTAGAACAGCACTACAGACTATTAATTAGCCTTTTGTAAAGGCAGCCTCTAGACCAAGTGTGATCAATAAAAACATGCAAGGTAGATTTTGGTCAAAAGGCTTCTAGGACGTGCAGTAACAAACCCCTGGGAGTTGCTTGGGAGGTTTCTGAGTGCGATGCTTTTGGGTTTCTGCATTTGTTTCCCTTCTGTGAATCAATCTTCTGCCTCAGGGACATTATCCTTTAGAGCCTGGCTGGCCCTTGGGTTGTGAATCTGTGTTTCAGGGTTTGTTGTATAAGCACTGCAAAATCAAAGCTACACTCTGGCGAGCTAAAAGGGACGATATTACAACTATTAATTAGGCTTGTTTTTAAATTACTGGTCATTCCATAGAGTTGCACGTAGATTCAACTGACTCCTCCTCTCAGCATAGTTGGGAAGATGAGTTGGTTGGTGGGAGTGCGGGGGTGGGAGTCGAAGGATAGGAGAAGTTTAATCATCTTTTCCCAAATTTGTTTTCACTAGCCAGAGGATTTTGTAGATAGGAGATGATAAATCCCTAGCAACACAAGCCCCTGACAGATGGTGTTAAATGGTTTTTGAGAATATTTCAAAATCTGCCCTACTTTTTATTCCCCAAATGTTGTTCCCTCTCTGCTTTTTTTTTATACAGAATTTTCCTACACTGTCTCCCACATTCTCATTTGTGTTATAATTTATGCTTCCTTATGCTTCAAACCTGAATCCAAATCACCAATTTAAAAGGAGAAACAACCTGATGAATTTTAAAGCCAGTTCTTTTCCTCCCGTTGGGCTGGGTATCCAATCTGAGAGGAAGAAGGGCGTATCAGGCTGATCTGAATTTACTTCCTATTCTCCAAGAAGGATTGTCTGGGTACAGCACATGTAAATCAAGAGAGAGCTTGCAACCAGACCCATTCTGCAGAGAAACCAGCCAATTCTCCTTTCACATGAACTTTGGTGAGTAAAGGCTTTGTCTCCCTGGTTTACCAGGTTGGGCATCCTGTGTATAACTCCATGAAGCGTTGTAGGACAAGGAGTGACCCCTCAATGTCGTGCAAGGAAACAGAAAAACATGAGGTTGAAGAGTGTGGGAGAAATCAGCTTTTACAGCTTGCTTTAAAAAGGGTGGTTCTTAGAGGTATGGGAAATGTCTGGGCCAGCTCCCTGAGAGGAACTTAATGGGTCCTAGCTTCCTTTCAGATCTATATGCCACCTCCTTCTTGCTGACAGGGCCCAAAGTCCAAACTCTGGAACAACTGATGATGCATTGACAAAAACCCAAACCAAACCAAAACAAACCCCCAAAAGGGTGCACCTTTTTGGGTTGGTATGAAACATCAAGCCAGGACATGTCTTTTTTCCACAGAAGGATGGTATTCTCCATACCTTCATCGGTGCTCATTAGTGACCTCATCCTGAAGAAAAGGAAGACCAGAGACTAATTACTACCCTTCTGCTGGGGGCTGTTACCTTCTCCATGGAGATTTGTTCCAATTACAGCTCTGACGGCAGCTGCCTTTTCTTGTAGAAGAAAAGATGACAAAGGCAGACCTCACCTTTTGTTCAAGAATCCACCGTGTGCCAATCAAGGAAACCCCACATTGGTAAATACACTTTCAAGGGAAGAGGTCCAAAACAGCAGAAGATAAAGTTGCACCGGACAAAGTAAACTGATCTAATGGCTCACCACTGTCAGAAAGGGAAGCTCCCATTTCATACATCCAGATTTTTCTCTTTTCCCATCTCTGGTCACATGCTGATGTTGCATATATTTTACCAACTCATTGGATGATGCTGAGAGCCAGCACAACTCCTTAACCTGGCAGAAAATGAACCTTCCCCTCCATGCCTCCTTCCAAAAAAGAGATAATTGACTATTTTCCATTGGTTCAGTAAGCTAAGCAAGACCAGAGCAGTCTGATGAGCAACTGCACTGATACAAAGGAGAGGCAGAATAAGAAGAAAGAAAGACAGAAGAACTAGCAGTAGTAAAAAAAGAAAATGAGAAGAAAGTGTGTGAAAGATCCTGCCTTTTCATGGCAGCTCAGATGTTCCTGTAATCACACCCCAAATGTGACTATGAAATGCATTTCTTTGTTCCTGCTTTTACTTTGTTGCTTACACTGCTAAGTCTGGAAACCAGTTTGCTGCAACGGGGACCTTGCACTTTTAAGACCTGCCTTTCTTCATATGGGTCTGGAAGCAACTAAGTTTGCCAGTACTTTTGGTGGACTTCAGCTTTTAAGGATGTCAAGACATCCTTATGTCTAGAATAACTGCCCTTCAGGACAAGAACACTGAATATTTATGGATCCCTGAGAAAAAAATGTTAAAGAGCTCACAGCTGACAGCATTTTAATAGGATGCCTGAACTAGATCCCTGTCTATTTTCCAGCAAATGACTGGGAATGCTTTCTAATAGGCAGAAATAAACACATAAACTTGTTTTCTGTGTATGGATGATTATTATTTAATAGCTAATTAAAAGCTGCACCCAGTGACCTTTTTCTGGGTAGACCATGGCCCAGACAGAGATGTAGTTATATCCCACTGGAGATACCTGCCCTATTGACTGCACAGGGAGCCAGGGCTGGCAGTCTTGAAGAGCATACCTTGTGCCTCGAAGGCTCTTTAGTTCAGCTAAAGAGCTGAAAAGATCTGTCTGAATACATGCTACACCTCACAGGAGACTCCCAGCTCACCCTGCCAGGCTGGTGACCGCTTGTGCATGTGTCCCTGCCTGACTCCTTTGTGTCCATACATCTTCCATGCTGCAAATCCACCCAGTCCTCAAAAGTTGACTGCAAGTACCCAGCCCCAAAGACCTTCTGCTTCCAATGGGATGAAGGTTTATTCACTTGTGTCGCCTCGCAAGCTGTGGCCCCAATATCTTTCCCTGCACAGCAGTCACCTTTACGGGGTCCCCAGGTTTGCTTTGCCTACCTGGGTATCATTGCCTCTGCCAGTGCAGCCTCCTGCAGGTAGAACTGCCATGGAGAGCAAAGGCAGCTCAGTATACATGGAGATAATGTTATGTACTTACTTAGGCAACACTGGAGAGGATTTAGGGTGACCACCGCGTTATGGCGATCATTTTGTTCAAGGGCAACAAGAACTCCACGAGGAATGAAGATTCATGGAGGATGTGTTAGAAAATGATTTTTCTTGGTTTCAATGTGCAGAATGTTGTAAGGGATGTGAAATAAAGAAAAATATCGTGCTGAGAAGCAGGGACATGAAACAAACCAGTGTGTTGTAACTTGTAACACAATATTAGAGTCAGTTAAACCCTTTTCTGTAGTTCCCAAACACTTGCCTGGAACATCATTTGCAGAAAGCAGCAGTTTTGAAGTTTTCACATGCCAAACAGACGTTTTTGCCCTCTGTGAGGAATGATCTTCCCTCCATTGGGCAATTTTTCTATGAGGAAGAGAGATAACAAAAACCAACCAACCAACCAACCAAACAAACAAACAAACAAAAATCTTAGTAGAGCTAGATATGCCCACTCTGAAATTCACCTATCAAATGATAATCCCCTGACTTTTGAAATCAAGACAGTGAACAGAGACCAAAAAGCCATAACAGAAAATTAAATAATGGGAGGTCCTGGAGGGAGAAAGACATATTTCCTGATCCTTAATTCTGGGGTGGTGTTGTGGTTTAACCTCAGTCGGCAACTAAGCACCACGCAGCCGCTCGCTCACTCCCCCCAGCCCCCGGTGGGATGGGGGAGAGAATTGGAAGAGCACAAGTGAAAAAAACTCATGGGTTGAGATAAAAACAGTTTAATAATTGAAATAAAATAATAATGTAGTAGTAATAATAATAATAATAATAATAATAATAATAATAATAATACACAAAGCAAGTGATGCACAGTGCAGTTGCCCACCACCCGCCAACCAATGCCCAGCCAGTCCCCGAGCAGCGGCCCCCCCCGGCCAGCTTTCCCCCAGTTTATGTACTGAGCATGACGTCCCATGGTATGGAATGTCCCTCTGGCCAGTTGGGGTCAACTGTCCTGGCTGTGCCCCCTCCCAGCTTCTTGTGCCCCTCCAGCCTTCTCAGTCGGTAGAGCATGGGGAGCTGAAAAGTCCTTGACCAGTGTAAGCACTGCTCAGCAACAACTAAAACATGGGTGTGTTATCAACTTTGTTCTCATCCTAAATCCAAAACACAGCACTGTACCAGCTACTAGGAAGGAAATTAACTCTATCCCAGCCGAAACCAGGACAGGTGGTCTGTTAATAGGGAAGATTCATTTCTACTCCAGCCCCTCTGGTGTTTTCTAAAGACAGTGAAATTCATTGAGTTGCTCTTGGTTTAAATGCCAGTCACAGACTCATTGCAAATATATAACAAAAAAATTTACCTTCTGGAATTATTTTAAAACAAAAAACAATATCCCCCAGGCTTATGCTCACCTCCAAGACAAATTTTTAAATGAACTTAAGACCAGCCCTATTGAAGGTGATAGCAACAGCAGTGCAAATATAGCCCTGTGTGGCTTTAGGATTACTCTGGCCTTGCAACCAACCTACTATAGCGAGATAACACTGTTACCAGCCTAACTCAGTCTATGCTACAGGACGTGGACTGTCAATGACTTCTACTTACTGAATTTGGGGGTTTAAGCAAGTTTGAAAATATTACCCAGAGCAGCCTAGCTTGAGCCATCCAGGTCTTTGAAAAGAATTGAGTTTCCCATTTGTGGCAAGGAAGAAGACAACCCATTTTAGAGTATAATAGTTTGAATGGAAAACTGCAATGCAAGTCACAGCAGAAATGGAGCCACGGGTATGTTTTGTCTGGCAGTTAAAGGATGGTTCCTACCCACTGCAAACAGTGACATTTCAGAGCAATCTTCAGTTGGTTTAGAGAGGGAACCGGGTACTTTATGGAAGGATTATAATTTCTGAGATATATTTTCCTGCTATATTTTCCTACTACTATTTCTAAGGCCCAACATGTCCTAGCCAGCCCGAAGTCCTGGTAATCACTGCAAAGAGATGCCTCAGTCCTCCCATTGCTCCACGGAGGTTAGTCTGTTCCTGTGTAGAGCTCACAGATGGCTTGAGGCTAAATAAGTCCTGATGTTAGTTTTGCATGTAAGCTCAAATAAGTAATTACAGAAGGAGGATATAGAAAGGATCTGTTGGGTGACCTTCTCACTGCATGAAATCAGGGCCAGTGCAAAGATCTTTGGGACACCATGAGAAAGTAATTTCATCTCTGCCTTGCCGTTTCTGCAGAACTGCCTGTTACAACAACATCCCTCTTAACCCAGGTGCTCAGCTGGGTTAGGCATTGCTGTCTTAGGCTCTCTCATCTCTCGGACCAGCTGCCAGGTACACAATAAAGACAATTTTGATGCAGTAGCAAAAGGGCAGATGAAGCCCAAGAATGTCACTGCCCTACCAGGCAGCTGTGTTTCTGAGAAAACACACTGCGAGGATGTACAGTATCGAGAGGAGGTAGAAAAAAAAAAAGCCCTGTTTACAAGAGCTTGGTGAGTCACATCATCTCAATAGCTCAGAGATAGACATACACGAGCACTTATGCAAATGCCAGACATCATGTTTGAACAAAAGGTTACTCAGTAACATAACCTGAAGCTTTTACTGCTAATGAAGCATTAACTTCCATCTCAATATGGGACTTTGAGGAATGTAGGACTTTTTATAGCTCAATTCATGATTGATTGAGTGATATAAAAATAACAATATCCTGTATCTTCCTCATCTGAGACAGAAGATTTAGTTTCCTTTTTTTTTTTTACATGGAATTTCTAATTTATAGAAAAACTTAAAATAAATCTCGATTTTTGTTTGTTTCTTTTCATTGTGGCATGAGGCAGTTAGAGAACAGTGACAGCATGACATGCAGGTTGTACTGAGCAAAAAATTCTACTAGCCTGTCTTACACCAGTGAAGAAGTTAGGACATTGGCAATTTTAGGCCTGCTTTTTGCACAGATAAGAATATTGTTTTCTAAATGGCACACTGAAAAATGTATATGGAATAGAGACAGTTGCTTTCCAGAAGACCTTCCTCTGAAAGTCATTACTTCAGTCCAAACTGTGGTCCATGAGACCATCCTTTGTGGTCTGAAGCTGTTACACAAAATCAAATTAAGCACAGCAATTTGCAGACTCGACAGTTCTAATGCACATGAACCACAGGGAATTTTAGAGTTGACAGAGATCTGTGGTTGCTCAGAGGTTTGGGAGCCCCTGACACAGGTAATGCATCCACTTCATCCAGGGCCTCATCCAAAGACACTGGTAATGAGTGAGGAGGTAATGATGTGAAAGATTTTTGGTCAGAGGTGAAAATGAGAAGTAAGTAACAAAAGCTGTCTCTACACTCATATGACTTTTAGACGACTGAACCCCAGCTGCAGGCTCCGACTGTTCCTATCCCTGCAGAGATAGAATCATAGAATCATAGAATCATTGAGGTTGGAAAAGACCTCGAAGATCATCGAGTCCAACCGTCAACCCAACACCACCATGCCCACTAAACCATGTCCCTAAGCGCCTCATCTACACGTCTTTTAAATACCTCCAGGGATGGGGACTCCACCACTTCCCTGGGCAGCCTGGTCCAATGTTTAACCACTCTTTCAGTAAAGACATTTTTCCTTACATCCAATCTAAACCTCCCCTGCCGCAACTTGAGGCCGTTTCCTCTCGTCCTATCGCTTGTTACGTGGGAGAAGAGACCAACCCCCACCTCGCTACAACCTCCTTTCAGGGAGTTGTAGAGAGCGATGAGGTCTCCCCTCAGCCTCCTTTTCTCCAGGCTAAACAACCCCAGTTCCCTCAGCCGCTCCTCATAAGACTTGTTCTCCAGACCCCTCACCAGCCTCATTGCCCTTCTCTGGACACGCTCCAGCACCTCGATGTCCTTCTTGTAGTGAGGGGCCCAAAACTGAACACAGTATTCGAGGTGCGGCCTCACCAGTGCCGAGTACAGGGGCACGATCACTTCCCTACTCCTACTGGCCACAGATATGCAGACAAGTCTTCCTGGTGGCCTCTTGCAGCAAGAAGAGATCAGATCCTAACCCAAACCCCCCAGGGTGGCATCACTGCTTGATGAGAGCTCATATTGCTGAGATATAGAGTTTTCAGAGAAAACATATCTTCTTCAGCACCTTTTCACTGCAGATGAATGTGTTGGCAGAAAAGAAAATGAAGCAGTAGTTTTAAAGGGAAGATATTAACCACAAACACTTCTGAGGGGGTAAGGATGGAGGAAGCAGGGGAAAGAAATGAGTTAGAGCAAGCAGTCAGCTGTTTGAGTCAGGAGGGTTAATGAGATATGGAGTAAGGCAAGCTCTCCACACACATAGTTATGTCAGGGACTTGACTACCAAACTACTCAAAAGGAGGCCACCAGACTCATCCAACCATTGTGCTCTGAGATTGCAGTTTCACACCAGCCTAACCCAGTCTACAGTCATTGGTGGTTGTAGTCTTTCCCCCTCACTTCCCTCCTCCAGCTGCCCATTCCCATCCATTCCCTTTGTGCCAGCCCCAGAGTTCACCAGACCCCCTTGCTCCTCTGTGTGAGTGTACTAGTCCAGGAGTAAATTTAGGGTCACAAAAAAAAGGGAATTGTTTTTGGAGTATGAGGTTTTCATATGGTCATCCTAGTCTGGTATAAATCCGTGCTGAAGCTGAGAGGATGGTAGTGTGACATGGCCTTCCCATTCCCAGTCTTGCCCCCTCCCTTAGGTGCACACTTCTGCTTCTGTAAGCACACTAGTTATATCTATACTTGCAAGTAAAATGGGGTAGAGCAGGGGGTTTGAGCCCCATCTGGTGACCATCTATGCTTTTATTTGTTAGCGTATTTGACATGGTTTCAGCTTGTCACAGAAGATGCCCAGGGCCATAGACAACTCCTGGGACACAATTTGGATGAGGTGTGTGTTAGGAAAAGACCGAGTTCAGTCCTGTCGGCTTGAACTGTTCTGTGCTGCCTCCCCTCATGGAATGGTCCCCAGCTCATTTTATTTACTATTATAGACCTGATCCAGACAAAAGCTGGTGGCACTGTGCAAATTCCAGCACAAAAGAAGGAGCTGGTCTTTCATTTCGGGCAACACCTCCTCTAGGTTGGAAAAAGTAATCCTAGGCCAAGTAATGGGAAGCGCAAAGACCCATGTCATAAAACACCAGGAAAGCAAGATGTGCTATGGACGTGTCTAGTGAAAGAAAGCTCTAAACATTACAGTGGTTTCTCAGCAGAACTTTAGTTTTTGCAAGAGTTTACTAAGTGAAGAAGTTTTGAATTTCTTTTGGAGAAGGGGACAAATTTCATTCTGTTGCTGAGGCGGAAATACTCATTTAGACAGAGATGGTTTAAAACGGAAATCTCTCCATGATTTAAAGGTCACTCTCACACTCATAACGTTAGAAAACTTGCATGGGTGAAAGGGAAACTACCTACATTACAGTAATGGTTTCCAGGTCCTTTTGAAATTGCACAGAAACTGTCAGAGTTTCTGCATGAGGTCAAGTAAGAGGGGCAAAGAAGCAGCCACATTACACATTTTAAATGTGCAAAACCCAACGAGAGTCAGCAGTTCAGCGGTTTTCTTTTAGGTGTCAGTGTGTGAAAGACACCTCATTTGAACAGCTCAGAATCAAATAAGTTAGCGCAGGGATGTTGCATCACCTGCTCCTAGCAATGCAACCAAGGTGGGATAGCATGGAAACCACAGCGAGGACTGCAAGTTTAGGGAAGGTCCAGGGTAAAAGAAGCTCAAGGCATGTTCTCCAGGGAGATGAAGGGTGGGAGTTATTTCCACCTTTGTCCATGACCAAGTACCACCAAGTTTTAGATCTGTAAGGAAGAATGGGCCAATTTCTCAGCATTAGGAGTGTTTGGCCAGCTTTTTAATTGAATAGCTGGTTTATTATCTAGATGTGAGTCTTTGTCACAGGGAGCAGGGTGAGACTGACTGCCACACTTGGGTTGGCATCAGTGCATCTACAAGATACCCATTCCACCTCTCAGAGAAGAAAGTCTCCAGGCTTTGGGAGTAACCTATTCCTCTCCTAAACTAAAGGGAGATTGGGTGACTACACACGTAGATGCCCAGGTTAGATGGGTTAGATGTCCAAAGTTAGATGGGTGCCAGCCCTGGAGCTAATATGTTGCAAGTGGAAGCACTTTTGCTATGCCCAGCCAGAGAAACAGGACAGGAATGTTGAGGTGATGACAGTACAGTGAGTTCTCAAGTCAGGAATGGTGTTTCCATGGTGCAGTAACAAAAATAGTCATTTGAATGGGAGATAAGTGCTATAAAGCCTTCAAAAAGAGTCATCTTTAGAGCCTGAATGAGCCTAAGAGCCTAAAAACTGCTCTCATGAATCAGGCCAGGTCCATGAGCCCCGTGTTGTGTTAGGATTTTTTCCTTGAGGTGAATTACTGTGATCCTCTTCAAATCCATGAGAAGTCAAGTGTGTTCTTTGGTAGCCCATGTAGAGGCATTAGACTCTGGCTGTTCTTTAACAGTGATAATGACAGTCACTTAAGCGAAATCTTTAGCATTTGATAAAGACCACAGATGGTCCTTATCTTAGTTAATAGATGAAACTTGCAAATATTCAAGCAGAGAAAGACCCGAGCTGGTAATTTCTCACACTCCCATTGCCTGAAGTCCACAGCTTTGGTCTGAGTAAAGACAGTTTGGTTGAAAAATTAGACTTCCTTCAGATTTTCTATATCTCATTAAAAAGTTTTAAAATATAGGTAGAGAGTCTGCGTAGATCCTCCTTCACATTAATTCTGTGCCAAGGTAACACCTTTAAATGTAATGGAGTTATTCCTGATTACTGTTGAGAAGTTGAGTGATTTTGTTCACTTTAAGCTTTTGCCATGATGTGCTGGGTGTTGGGAGGTGCCATTTCTCTAGATACGACCTACATCTTGATGAGAGTTATAAAAGTTATAGTAAATATCAACTCTATTATCAGTTAGAGCCAGGCTGTGTAATGGCAACGTAGTGAAATTCTGTCGACGGTGTCCGTTGAGTAGCCTTCCATGTTTTCTTCTTCAGGCTGTTCAGGTGGAAAAGAGGGATGGATATAGACAGAGGGAAAGAAAAACAAGCATTTTGTGCTATTCTATTAAAAGAGACACAGCTATATCAAAGGTTTCACTCAAACCATGAGATCATTATTTCAGAATCTGTTTGCTGGCCACCAAAAGCAAGTGCTAAGTACCTGAGCACCTGGCACTGAGTACCTGGAGTGGCAGCCAGGAGGACAATAAACCTGGAAGTAAGTAAGCCTTGAAAGTCAGCCTTGAGGTTGTTACATCCCAGACACCACAAGAATCTCTGATGCATAAATGAAGAGCCTGCGTGGGAGGGGAGGCAAGGAGTCCGATCTGCTCTTCAGACAGATGCACAAGCTGAGAAGCATAAAAATAACACTGGAAGTGTCTCTCTCGGTAAGCACTGCCACTTGTAGAGGGCAAACAGCAGTGCTGCTTCTTGAGAAAAGCAGAGTGCCAGGTGTGAGCTTGTAACTTATAAATTCTCAAAATTATCCTCATCAAGGCTGTTCTGATTTTTTTTAAAACCTTCCTTATGTCATGTTGTTGGAAAGAACCGTTAAGAAGAAGTGACCAGAAGTGAACACAGTGGGCATTTAGGGGCTGCTACCTTGTTCCAGTCTAGTGATTCTGTTCAGGCCACATCATAAGAAATGAGTCATTTTGAGTTATGGCTTGGGGGACTTTGCCAGCTGATTTACCCTGAGGTCTGATAGGAACTAGGAGGTCTCCATCACTCAGGCTTTAGCTTCAGATGAGCCCTCAAAAGACCACAAGACTGGTAGAACTGGACGACCGAGGTATTCTACAATGTGTTTCACCAGGGAGTCTTTTTTTCTGTACAACCTTGACTTGTTCAAGCTTCCTGATGGTACCAAACTATTCTTTCTTATCCTTTCTATCCTGCAGAGACAAAGAGGCTCCCTGGGAGAACAGTTCAACTCTATGTACCAAACAGCGCTGACATAATTTTTGGCCACTTGGCAGTCTAATTCAAATTTTGGCCTGAGTTCTGCCATGTTTATATTGGAGATGAAGTAAATAGAGGTTGGAAAGCAGTGAAATTTCCCCAGTGATGATTCTTCAGAGCGCACAGGGGTGGCCTACCCATCTACGGATGCTCTTATATTGGATGATATTGGTCATGGAGCTGGTCAAACTCTATGCGAAACTATTGGTGTGAGTGTGAAATCCTTCCCAGTCAGCAGTGCTCAGTTCATGCTTAATCAGGAACTTTAATATACCCTACCTGTTACCTCTCCTTATTGTGAGTGAGTATTCGCACTGTGCAGTAGCAAAGGACTCATTTTGTTATATGACCTACAGCACCTATAGCAAGCATTACCCAGAAGGGCATATTTCACATTGGCGATTTTAAAAGGCATTACAAACTGAGAGCTAACGGCTCCTTACAGGGGGGAAATTGTCATGCACAGAAGTTCCTCCCTAGCTCTAAATCATCCTGCTGAGATGCAGGGATCCAATCACAAATCTTATTAGCTCAGGAGAAATCAATGCCTAATATTTCTATACCTTTAAATTTTACATAGCTATGAAGGCACACACCTTAAAATTGTTTATATGTATATTTAGTTATATGTACATCTAATTACACAGATATATGTAATATATGCATGAATGTATGTGTCACACAGGGTCATTAAATCACCTGTATTTTAGGCTTGTAGAAACATATATATATATGTATGATATAATATGTCTCCCTCTTTATATATATATATGTATATATATGACTTGTAGGCAATCTTGTAGAAATTAGGGCTTGATTCTTCTGCTTCATAATTTGATGCTGTTGATTTCCTCTGAGTTTTTTTACATGGGAGAGGCTGAGGAGAGATTCAAGCCCCTTTTGCAGTTGCCCAGATTTTAGGCTTGTATTCTGATGGAGTAGGAAAGTTTGCCAACCCAGCTAGCTTCCCACTGGAAGCACCAGGGTGTAGAAACTCTTGATCATCGGGTGCAAAACCAATGGATTTTGACACCAAGGGAGATTTCTCTGGGTCTTGGCTTAGCATGTCATTTCTGAGCTAGCCTAATTAAAGACCTTGTTAGCACAAATGACATTGTATTGAGTTGATATCTGTAGAGAAGTGTTTCTGAAGTTGAATTCAGTAGAGATGGATATACTGTCCTGATGCAATTCTCTCCTCCAAAAGTCACACAGTATGGAGACTTTTCTAAAAGAATTGCTAATAAGATTTGTTTCCTTTAGAAAGTTTATCTGTTATATAAAGAATAGTTCCTCGTTTCTAGTGCTCCCCAAGGTGAGGCTGACACAATAAGGTTCTGCAAGCTTAACTATAGATGTGGCATATCCACCTGATGTCACTATGTCAGAAAACACACCAAAGAGTTTCTTTCTGGTTGAAAACTTCTGTTGACACAAGCTTCTCTCTCAAGAGACTCGTCTGACACGACACCTATGGTAGCTGCATTATAGGGGCATTAAGGTCCAGAACTCTTCTGAAATACATATCCAAAAGCACAGCTTCACCACCCGATTTAGCTAAGCCATTAGTCACCATGTAAAATTCACTTTGGCTCAGACAGAGGAAACTTTGCCTTTTTTATATACTTCTACAGTTAAAGCTAGTTAAACTCAGGGAATTTCATACATAGGCAGCAGAACTACACCACTACTGCGACAACAATCAATTTTCTCATGTAGAAAAGCCCTAAGAAATTTGTTCTATGAGATTAGAGTGCAGGAAAGCATCTTAAAGTAGCAGAAAGCATTTGAATTTTTTAAAAAATTAAAAAACTCCAAAGGAAAAATTACCCAAATCTGTGATAATTTCACTATCCTTGGGCACTCAGGGTTTCATGTATCAAAACAATTGTCTGTGCTTTATCCTTTTAACCAGTGAATTTTACTCTGTGGTCCATGGGCTTATTCTTGTGTGTCAACTATTGCAGCCCAGTCTGCCCCCCCTATAACAACCAGCGCCACTAAGAAAAGGCGACGGGTGACAGCAGTAGGCGACTCTCTTCCGAGAGGTACGGAGGCACCCATTTGCCGACCTGACGCACTCTCTAGAGAGGTGTGCTGCTTACCGGGGGCTCGCATCAGGGATGTCACCGAGAGGCTATCAAGCCTCGTACAGTCCACTGACTATTATCTGCTGCTGCTGTTTCACGTGGGCACCAGTGACACAGCCAGGAGCAGCCTGAGGACTATCTAGAAGGACTACAGAGCCCTGGGAGCGGTGGTAAGGGACTCGGGAGCACAGGTAGTTTTCTCATCAGTCCTGCCGGTCAAAGGGAAGGGGTTTGAAAGGGCCAGTCGAATCTGGCGAGTCAACAAATGGTTACGGGACTGGTGCCACAGCCAGGGGTTCGGCTACTTAGACCATGGGACTCGCTTTGAGAAACCTGGTCTACTGGGGGCTGATGGGGTTCATCTGTCAGAGAAGGGGAAGAGCATCTTCAGTCATAGGCTTGCCAAACTGGTAAAGAGGGCTTTAAACTAGAGATGCCGGGGGAGGGGAACCTCAATCCATCCCACTCCTACCAGCTTGATGCCAGGGCCAGCAATAGATGCCCAGAGCCTGGAGAAGGATCACAGGTCAGCAGGAGAGCGCCTGAAGAGCAGCACAAAGGAAATCCAGCCAGTAAGACAGCTTCATCAGAGGCCCAACCTAAATGCCTCTATGCAAACGCACGTAGCATGGGGAATAAACAAGAGGATTAGAGACGTGCGCATGCCTGCAGGGCTACGACCTTATCGGCATCATGGAGACGTGGTGGGATGGTTCCTATGATTGGAGTGTTGGGATGGAGGGATACAGGCTCTTTAGGAAGGACAGGCAGGGGAGACGAGGAGGGGGTGTTGCCCTCTATGTCAATGACCAGCTGGAGTGCATGGAGCTCTGCCTGGGGAGGGATGAGGAGCCGACCGAGAGCTTATGGGTCAGGATTAAAGGGAGGGCAGGGACAGGTGACATTACGGTGGGGGTCTGCTACAGGCCACCTGACCAGGAAGACCGAGCGGATGAGGCCCTCTATAGACAGATAGGAGCAGCCTCACGCTCACAAGCCCTGGTCCTCATGGGGGACTTCAACCACCCTGACATCTGTTGGAGGGACGACACGGCAGCGCAAAAGCAATCCGGGAGATTCCTGGAATGCGTCGATGATAACTTCCTTCTCCAAATGGTAGAGGAGCCAACGAGGAGAGGTGCTATGCTGGACTTTGTTCTCACCAACAAGGAGGGGCTGGTGGGGAATGTGAAGCTCAAGGGCAGCCTGGGCTGCAGTGACCACGAAATGGTGGAGTTCAAGATCCTGAGGGCACCGAGGAGGGCGCACAGCAAGCTCACTCCCCTGGACTTCAGGAGAGCAGACTTTGGCCTCTTCAGGGATCTGCTTGGTGGAGTGCCATGGGACAAAGCCCTGAAGGGAAGAGGGGCCCAAGAAAGTTGGTTAACATTCAAGGATCACCTCCTTCAAACTCAGGATTGATGCATCCCAGCAAAGAGGAAGTCAGGCAAAAACGCCAGGAGGCCTGCATGGATGAACAAGGAGCTCCTGGACAAACTCAAACACAAAAAGGAAGCCTACAGAGGGTGGAAGCAAGGACAGGTAGCCTGGGAGGAATACAGAGAAATTGTCCAAGCAGCCAGGGATCAGGTTAGGAAAGCTAAAGCCCTGATAGAATTAAATCTGTCCAGGGACATCAAGGGCAACAAGAAAAGATTCTATAGGTACGTTGGGGATAAAAGGAAGACGAGGGAAAATGTGGGCCCTCTCTGGAATGAAACCGGAGACCTGGTTACCCAGGACATGGAGAAGGCAGAGGTACTGAATGACTTTTTTTGCCTTGGTCTTCACCGACAAGTCCTTGAGCCTCACCGCCCAAGCCACAGAAGGCAAGGCAGGGACTGGGAGAATGAAGAGCCGCCCACTGTAGGAGAACATCAGGTTCGAGACCATCTAAGGCACCTGAAGGTGCACAAGTCCATGGGACCTGATGAGATGCATCTGTGGGTCCTGAAGGAACTGGAGGATGAAGTTGCTAAGCCACTCTCCATCGTATTTGAGAAGTCATGGCAGTCCGGTGAAGTTCCCACTGACTGGAAAAGGGGAAACATAACCCCCATTTTTAAAAAGGGAAAAAAGGAAGACCCAGGGAACTACAGGCCAGTCAGTCTCACCTCTGTGCCTGGGAAGATCATGGAAGAGATCCTCCTGGAAGCTATGCTAAGGCACATGGAGGACAGGGAGGTGATTCGAGACAACCAGCATGGCTTCACCAAGGGCAAGTCCTGCCTGACTAACCTAGTGGCCTTCTATGATGGAGTGACTACATCAGTGGACACGGGAAGGGCTACAGATGTCATCTCTCTGGACCTCTGTAAGGCCTTTGACACGGTCCCCCACAACATCCTTCCCTCTAAACTGGAGAGATATGGATTTGATGGGTGGACTGTCCGGTGTGCGAGGAATTGGTTAGATGGCTGCATCCAGAGGGTAGTGGTCAATGGCTCAATGTCCAGATGGAGATCAGTGACAAATGGCGTCCCGCAGGGGTCTGTATTGGGACCGGTACTGTTTAATATCTTCATCAATGACATAGACAGTGGGATCGAGTGCACCCTCAGCAAGTTTGCAGATGACACCAAGCTGAGTGGTGCAGTTGACATGCCAGAGGGACATGATGCCATCCAGAGGGACCTGGACAAGCTGGAGAAGTGGGCCCGTGTGACCCTCATGGGGTTTAACAAGGCCAAGTGCAAGGTCCTGCACCTCGGTCGGGGCAAGCCCCGGTATCAGTACAGGCTGGCGGGTGAAGGGATTGAGAGCAGCCCTGCCGAGAAGGACTTGGGGGTACTGGTGGGTGAAAAGCTGGACATGAGCCAGCAATGTGCGCTCGCAGCCCAGAAGGCCAACTGTATCCTGGGCTGCATCACAAGAAGCGTGGCCAGCAGGTCGAGGGAGGTGATTCTGCCCCTCTACTCTGCTCTGGTGAGACCCCACCTGGAGCACTGCGTCCAGCTCTGGAGCCCTCAGCATAAGAAAGACACGGACCTGTTGGAGCGGGTCCAGAGGAGGGTCACAAAAATGATCGGGGGATGGAACACCTCTCCTATGAAGAAAGGCTGAGAGAGTTGGGGTTGTTCAGCCTAGGGAAGAGAAGGCTTCAGGGAGACCTTCTTGCAGCCTGTCAGTACTTAAAGGGGGCTTAAAAAAAAGATGGCAGCAAACATTTTAGCAGGGCCTGTTGTGACAGGACAAGGGGGAATGGCTTTAAACTAAAGGGGGCTAGATTTAGACTAGAGATAAGGAAGATTTTTTTTTATGCTGAGGGTGGTGAGACACTGGCCCAGGTTGCCCAGAGAGGTGGTGGATGCCCCATCCCTGGAAGCATTCCAGGTCAGGTTGGACGGGGCTCTGAGCAACCTGCTCTAGTTGAAGATGTCCCTGCCCACGGCAGGGGGGTTGGACTAGATGACCTTTAGAGGTCCCTTCCAACCCAAAATGTTCTATGATTCTATAACAATATAAAAAGGTCTCTGAAAGGAGATGAGGAAAATCCATCTTATAGTTAGGTGGCCAGAATTTGGTTTAGACAGGGATCTTCCAGTAGGAAAATTTCAGGAGTCTAGAAATCAAAAAAATGAGAAAAATCTCTGCAAATTAGGCAACAGACCCAGACTGAGTTTTCTCTGAGTTCAGCAATATCAAACCTACTCACTTCTGATCACTTCGTAAAATCTCGAATTTATATTCATGTGCAAGAAAGAAAGAAGCAAATTTTAATGTGATCCGGAGCACAGTGAAGTAAATGGCTTCCACCAAGGCAAACACAGCTAATGGTGGGGGCAGAGGAAGTTGTCTGAAGTGGAGCATTTAATATGCTTTTGATAAGACTATTTCATGGGTCCTTCTCAGGAGCATATGCACACTGCCCAGGTTCTTGAAGAGCAATTCCCTCATAGTATCAGCAAAAAAGCAGTGCCAGAGAGCTACGCTTGGCATTTGACCTCAGACACCTGCAGCAATCTGTGAAGTAGTCAAGAAATAATCACATTTTGAAGACTTCCATATCCATCTATTAATGCAGAGGACCTTGCAGAAATGTAGATATCTACAGAGAACACAGAGAGAGCACATTACTGTGGCTGTGATGTAAACCCTTACTTACAGGAGGGCTTTTGTGGTGCTTATGTCTCTTTTATGTGTTGTGCTGCATGTTTCAAGGTCCAGAGAGGTAGGCACCAGGACCATGTCCCACCCAACAGAGCACAGGAATGGAAATTAATGATTTAAGTGATTTTCTTCCTTCCAGGTTGTCATCGACTAACATAGCCAAGCAAAGCTAACTTGGCCTCAGCAAGGAAATCTTCAGCTGTTACATCAGCCCTAAACAAGAGCTTAAATGCTTTTCTTTCCCCTCCTGACTTAGTGACATCAGTCTCATAATTGATACTACCTTTCTCAGCCATCTGTTACACTGCCCAAGAGGTACGAGCAATAACACATCTCAGCACCTTGTGACCTGGACCCACTAATGCTAAGACTGAGCACGTGCCTCCCACAATGCCCCAGCTGGGCTAATTAACACAGATTTAATACCAAAACACCAGCTCTAAAGATTTGAGATTCTCCTGCCAGAGCTAAAGAGAATGGCTTCCGCAAGAGGAAGACATTAGCTGCCTTGCAAGCCTCAGGAAGTTGTCTGGGCTTTGACAACAGGTAAATCCCGTGTGTGTGTTACACAGAGCAAACTCTGGGTCTAGCCTAAGTCACCAAGTGATTTAAAATCTGTCAAAGATAAAAGGAGGAAATTTTTTTCCCTACAAAGTTGACCTTACATGCTGCCATGTTTTTGCCCGATCCACTTAAAGCATATTCCAAGAAACATTGAGATGGGAGCTCAAGAGAAATGGGCCAAGTGGGTAATTGGGTTTGATCTCAAGCAGCAAAGCTCCTCACTGTCTTGATTCAAAGAATAAATTCATTATGCTGATACCGCCAAGATGAAATTAGTATTAGTATCTGCTAATCTCAGCATGATCAGAATATGCTTCCTCAGCCAAACCCTGGAATTTGGGATGCTCCGTTGATTCGTTGTACTTTAAGAACACAATATAGCCAGAGAAAGGAAAATGTTATCTGTCCTGAAGTGAATTTGTACTAATTGGTAGTTGCTGCTGATTGACACATCACTTGTCTGCACAAACACAGGGGACTGTATTAGCAGTTTCACTGGATGAACTGAAGGTGCTGGGCTTCAGCTTGACCTCTGGCAGAGCTTGAAGCTATGGAAGGTCTCCAGGTGAACCAACCTGTAGAGGTGGATGTGCCAGTCCGGTGTTTTGCCTGCAGTGTGAGGAGGCATATCCACACAGGCCTTAACCCAGCCATTTCAGGTACTAATCACGATGAAGCCACCACAGCAGAAGCACTAAGGTCAGTGGTTACGTGCCTACATAAGACCTTGGGTAACCCAGATGACCACTGTGGCTCTGCAACTTTTTTGATACAGTTGCCCAAGCTAGGAGATTATCACAACTCCCTTCTCACACTTGCAGGACTTGTATCACATCTCCATTTTTGCAGTAAATGGATAATTTACCACAAAGACCCTAAGAGCACACATCAGAAGAGCAGCAGGGACCTCAAGATTTAGACCATTTCCACACCTTCTTTGCAATACTGAGCAAAGTGTCTCACCTCATGCTCATGGATGAGCTAAAGCAAAACCTATTCCTGACATGTTCGTCTAAACTAAAAGCTTTAGTGACAAATCCCACTCCCTCCCGGTTTGTTCCAGTGCTCGCAGAGCATTTTTCATAGTGTGTCACCTAGTTCATACTTGCTGTAATTAAGGTAGTGGTTTCTTGTCCTCACCGTATTCCTCCTTTTTGAAAGCCACCTGCCATGGCTCCTACCGGATATTATCATAAGTCTGCTCCGGCTTCTGGAAGCCTCTTCAGTGCTCCAGGACTAATAATTCTGGTTGTTCTAAAACTAGTATTTCTCACTGTTTTGATGACTCTCTGGTTGCTCTGTGCCACTTTATTCTCTTCCACCCAGCAGTTCCAGTGCATCACTACCCTCACCCATTGATTTATTTATTTATTTATTTTTGTCTCACCCTTCCTAAAACACTAGGAAGGCATGTTCTGCTAATTGCTTGTTTATTATTTAATTGCTACTTGATACCAGAGCAGTGATGTCCTCTCCCTGTTTCTGAAAACGTTGGGTCAATACATTCAACCTGTTTCCATGTTCTGGTGATTTGAATAATCCTTTAGGTTGGAAACAGGGGTAGTGACCAGAGTAACTATAGTACCTACACTACTCTGACGCAGCAGAGAAATGTCTCTGAACAATCATCTGTAGAAACAAACAAAAAAATCAAGGGGATAACAATTGCATCTGATCTTTGCAGCTAATAATCTTGAACAGCTTATTAAAAAAAAGAGTTAAACTACGTAACAAAGATTTGGAAGACAAATAAGCCTGTGAGTTTATCATTCAGATGCTGCAAGTTCACGGACAGAGAAGCTAACAGGAAGGTCTGTCTGCAGACTCAATGAAACCCAGTTCAGGAAAAAGTACAGAACCACCAACATTAGCATTATTTGATATTTTCTTTATACTTCATGGTGATTCTTTATTATGGTGAAATTTTTTACTATCTTATGGTTTATTCATCTGGCACTGATACTGCTTGGTGTAGTAGAAATTGAATACATAAAGTCAGGAAACTCTTCACATCAAGCAATATGTAGAAAGCAGAGAAACAGCAAACCAGGAAATTCAAAAGACTAGACCCCGTAGAGATGTTAAATGCAGTCTTTATTTTGCAGAGATTTATTATGCAGTCTAAGTGAATATAGCTTTTTCTACAACTCAAAAGATACAAGAAATACTTATGTTGGCTTCCTGAACCACCCTCTCCACTGGTATAAAACAGTTTCTTTTCAGGGATGCCAGTTTACTCTGGCTGAACCTCTTGACTTCAAAATGGAATATATAAGTATTCAATGAGAGAAAGATCTCCAATATTTAGCACCGAAATGGGAAAACCAGACTGACCATTTTGGCAAATCCAGGAAACCTTCAGTTCCTTCAAATTTTGTCCTCAGCTCATCTCAGGCTGGAAGTTATTAGCCATGACATGTGTCGTTATGTCGACTGAGGTTGCCTGAGTTTTTCTGACACTCAAATAATTAGTTATCTGCTATTTCCAGCTATTTATAGACATTGTAAATGCCTGTTTTATTGGATATGTGTGCTCTTTAACTGATGCACCAGCAGCTGCTTCAGTTACTTAGCATTTTATGTCTTTATATCATACTAAGATCACTGTCTCACATGTCACACAAACCCAGTGAGGGATAAGAGGCTGGAGCAGACTGAGATTAACCCATGAAAAGACAGATTTTCCAGGGATATGGATGTGGTTTTGTGGTGTCACCTGATGGCAAACACGGTCAGTGGTGTGAGGAGGGATCCCAGCTTTTCTTTGGGTTTCTCAGCAACATTTCAAAAACAAAGGGCATCACCCCAGAAAGGGATTTTCAAGGTGCTATGCCAAGGCTTAGCAGTGTTTGAGGAAGACATGCTTTTTGCTGAAGGGATAAATTGATTACAGAGATATGAAAGGACGCTGCCAAGAGAAGGGGCTGCACCTCTGTCAGCATCTCAGTCCCGTGCTGGAGTTGATAATTTCTTTGAAACTACATCTTATCTTGCTAGCAAATAAAATGGGCCAGGGCCAGTTTCTGGCCATGGGGGAAATGGCATGGCACCTGAACTCTCTTCTTCTGCACCCCAGATATTTTGGCCGGATAGTGTGCTATATCTGCACATTCCTCAGCATCATGTGGGACTTGGCACAGGACCAAGACAGTACTAGAGCATCCAAATAATCACTCGGTCTGGCCTGAGTAACCTCCTGGCCCCTTTTACTTTACTAGCAAAGACATAGCCTGAGAGACACTGGGAAGGTAATGGATGCTGAGCCACAACTTGTAATCCTTTTCATACCCTTCTCCTAAGGCATTGCTTACCCCTGCGTGCTTGTGGCCTCCCTTTTCCCCTTGCATTTTCTGTGCAAGCCTAAGGTCCAGCTGAGGTCTCTCCTTTGCCTTCTGCAGCTACAAAAGGAACAGTTTATTCTCACCAATGGTGAGAAAGTTTTGACATTATTCTCTACAGTAGCAGGATTGTGTATCCTGGACAAAACAAAGAAGAGCTATCTGGCTTTGCTGAGCTCTATTTCAAATAATGAGCCTGGCCACAAAATTTAAAGAGTGATTATACGGCAGCTTCCTTCATCCCAAACATCGCTGCTGTCTCTGGTCCAGTTCCAACAGGGATGGCCGAGCGCCAGGAACATGGAAAAATGGATATTAGCATTGCTTTATGATGAGATTTTTCTTTCATAATAAAAATTGCAGGATATTCCACAGAGCTTTTGCAAAATATTTTGAGTGAAATCTGATCTCTCATGTCCAGGTGGGAAACTGAAGTCAGTCCATTCTATCCTGCCTTGTTGCCCTAATTAAACAAAAAATCACTGCGTATGACCAAATTCTTTTGCATACTATTTGCGTGGATGCAAATAACCTGAAGCAGCGTGGAACTAGAACCTGTTTATTGTCCCTGAGGTCAGAACTGGGATCAGACCCGCATCAATCCAACCTCATCTATATGATCAGGCGATGAGCAATGCTGTAATACCTTAACTGCAGCTATAAACCGGCAGTGGAAGCAGGCAGCCTGTCATTCTCAGGAGAGGAGAACTGACAGAAGTTGCATTTTAATATCTGATTTTACACCATTGCTCCTTGTTTAATCAGATCAACACAGATCGGGCTGATCATACTGGCAAAAAAAAAAAAAAAAAAGCAACCCAGAACAAACATGTTTATTGAAAAGCGGCTGAGCTTTGGCGGATTATGTGATGTTGCAGTAAGTAACTGCATAGCTTAATTTTATGGTTTCCATGGAAACCATCGAAATGAAAGGTAAAGGAGTTCAGTGTTCTTGGCTTCGAGGAACAAATCTCTTCGTTGAGACGTGCGTTTGGGGGAGCGGGGATTTTGTCTGTCTCGCCTGGCTTCAGAGCGAAGGAAACCTTTTGCAAGCTGCGGAGGAGACCTGGTCTGCGAGGCGTGTGTGCCGTTCCCGGCCCCGGCCGGGCTGCACAAGTGACTCACACACAGATAGAGCTGCATGAATTTTACATGTGACGTGCCCAGCTAGAGATCCCAGCTGTGCTCACGTGGGCTCTCGGTGTGACAATGGGCAGCTTGTTTTCCATGGAAACTTTTTGCTAATAGAAAAACATCCACTCTCGCCTCATTCAGGGGAAAAAAAGTGAGAAAACAACAAAGCTGGCAAGGGTCACTGTAGAAGGAAAAGTTTCTGGCTATTTCTGTTAGTTTTGGGAAAGACCAGAGCCAGTTCTGCTCTTCTCTTTGCTGGGGCTTAGCCCTGCAAAGCTCAGTGGTGCTAATGTAAAAACTCCTGCTGACCTCGGTGAGTTGTGGATCTGATGCCATATGGCTTTGGATGTGATAGTTCAGGACTATGATTATATTTAATGCAAGATGGAGACAGGTTTGAGAATGGGCTGAGGGAGGCGAAACCCGTTAGCCCTCCCATAGCTTTGTCTCAAACACAGAGATGGGGAGACTGGCAGATGGATGGAGAGGCTGTAACACACTGACCCAACCTCTCCAGGCAACATGGGCAAGAATAAGGTCCACTTTGTCTCTCTCCCTCCATAGAGCTATAGGACATGGCCAGAAACTGCCTTATAGCAAGAGCAAAGGCTTTACAGTAGGGGCAATGGGCAGGTGTGGTCTTCAGAGCAATCTTAGACCTGTGTTTAACTGACAGTGTAAATGCACCTTCAACAAATCCATCTCTTCATTTGTATACTAGCAACAATATCACACACGCTAAGAAGTATTTGTTATTGTTCTAGCAATTGCTGTTAGGACTGTATCAGTACTAAGACATACCCTTGTGCCAAAAAGTTGATGAAAAAAATTCAAAAGCAAAATGAGCAGAGCAATCCACAAGCAAGAGTGATGAGACTTTGTTAATGAGGGAAACAGCTCATTCTTTCTTTCAAAAACCAACTTCTGCTGATTTTTTCCTAGCTGATTATCTCAGACAGCTGTGCTTTGCCTTGACACAGCTAAATTTCATGGTGGTGTTGGGAGTATAGTGATCTGGGTTGATTTTCAAGTAGCCCTGAAATCATGAGACTCTTAGATTTCAGGTGAAAAAGATATATCTGATTTCAGAGTTCCAAAGCAAAGCTAAGCTGTAAAATGTGGCATGGGTGAAAACAGAAGGCAAATAAAGGTGGTCTGAAACATTTCCGTCCTCTTTAAACTCATGTCGTTATTTTTTCAGTCTCCTGATTTTTCTTAGCCTGACTCAGCATTTTTCTTTTTTTGAGTTGGCCATTTCGGTCCAACAAGCACCGGCACTGATACCAAACCAGCTGAGTTTGAAATCTGCAGTTGAGCCTCTCCTTTTGTGTCCTTTTAAAAGATAGGGAAATGGGAAAAGCTAGGAAATTCCCAAATAAATTAACAAACCCACATCAAAAGGTTTCAAATCCTTAAAACGCTGACCGTGAGCAGACTACTTCAAGCACGGGGGTGCCTGCAGGACTAAAGCCGGTCATTGCTCGTAAGCCTGGTCATGATACCTGGGGGAATCTGGCTGAGATTTTTTCTGTAGTATGGTTCTGGAGCAGGAAATGTTGGTTCAACAAAATCAAAAAGCTTTGGAAGTGTGCATTCCTCCGAGGATGATTTCAAACATACTACGAGTGTGCTTAAAACCTCAAAAAGAAAAAGGCTTTGCTTTATCAGCTCAGCTTGGGTGCCTCAGTTGGAAAGCTTTTCTCTGTAGGATCCATACAAATCCTGTGGGAGTCTTTGGAGGGTGATTTGGAGCATCTTAGCTGTGCTCCTGCTCTGAACATGGAAACAAAGAAAATTCAGATTAAATCAGTGCTCTCTGTCATGCCTGGTGGTGTGCTGTGCCTCTTTCTGTACCGCCTGTACCCAGCTCTGCTTCTCTACGTGATGCTACACTAATCCCAGCAATAAAGCTCACTCAGTTCCTAAAGCAAGTGCTTTTATAGTACTCTTAAACTCATGCAAACCATAGACACAGTTGGGGCTGTGAGGAATTTGGGGTCCAGCTGAGCTGCTGTGCTGGTGATACTGATGGGAAGTGACGAATGAGTAAAGTCGCTCACAAATGTTTCTAGAACCGAGCCCTAAGGGTTCAATTCCTCACTTCTAAACACCATGTCCCTCCTCACTGTGCATTCAGCTCGTTTTCGTGTTCTACCACGTTGTCATCAGAGCTGCAAGCAAGCTACCAGTTTAACAAGTTGCAACAGAGCAGCTCAGCCATGGCAATTGCCCATGAACTCTTTCTTAAAGAACCAAAACCATGAGGCAATACCACTTATTTTTGCCTAATGGTAGCAATGCATACTAGGTCAAGTTACTACATCTTTTTCACAGACTCGGAGCAGACAGGCAGGCTGTAACCACAAATTAGCCAGTGAGTGGGAGCTCCCCGAGCCATGCTGAGTCCTACATGGATCTGAACCCTTGGTTTGGAGCCTCTTTCCAAATGAATGGAGAAGAGTAGCTGTATTACATTTGCGTTCTTCCTTTAACTGCTGTGAAGCACCCTGCTCCTTGTTAGTCCCGTGCTCTGATATATTTTTCTTGGAGTGTGGCATGGGAACGAGGTGCCCGAAATCCTTTGGGTATCTGAGCTGTAATATATACACTTACAGTTACTATTTTAAAAGGCTGAGAAAACAAGATTGAAGCAAATATGCAAGTATTTTGATCCTTATTTGCATAATCTATCCACCAACTTGCCCCCAGTGTAACTCTGATGCCTGAGAAGTGCAAATATTTAATTCTGACACAGGTTTTCCTGCTCTAAGACAGCCTCAGAGATGGGGGTTTTTTGCTCTGAAGACGCATCTTGCTGCATCATTCAGTGTTACCACACTCTTGTCTCCTCTTCTGTTGCCAACTCTCTTCTTGTCATTCTGCTAATGTATTGAAGATCAAAAATACATGAGGCTCAAGGTCATATGATGACCTGATGTCAAAGATGGGATCTGAAATTCAGGAGAGCTGAGCTTCCCTTGCTCTAAGCACTGGAGGACAGAGTTGGCTTCAGGCACGGTAGTCTTTGTGGCTCTCCATGGAGCCACTGCTCCTTCTCTCGAGGCTTTAGGAGAAGCAGCAGCAATCTGCTCCCTGCTTGCATCTTTCTTAGCTCTCCTTATGTATATCAGGACCACTGGGGAGGCTGAGCAAACACAGGGAGCCCCATAGGGCATCCTATAATGAGATATGCTGCATGCAGGAGGTCTGCTTAAATGTCCTGTGAAAAAGTGAATTGCCCATCCCTGTTCCAGTAGCATATTTCACTGGGGGTTTGTATCCATCTCCACTCAGCAAAGCAGCTAAGGGCTGGCCCCACCACAGGCATGTTACACTGATACAAAAAGCAGTATCACTTAGCAGGGATGAGCAGGTCCTACCACATCCTAGCGGTTTCCTCCACACAGCCTGCAGTCCCTAAAACCCACTTTTAACACACTCTCTCCTTGTGCACCAAGGCTGAACGCTGCCTGAACCTACAACTGGGAGACAGATCAGGCTTTGTCATCACACACTTCCCTAAAGATTGACCAATGGTCAAAATTTAATCTAAATCTACAGAATCCCTTTCTAGGAGGAACCACATGTTATAAAGGGAGCTTCAACAGGATTAGGTATCTCTAGCAAGGTTGTTCTGGAGCAGATGGCTTTCTGTGGCAAGTTATGACAAAACAATTATTAGCGATAATGAAGGGATCCCAAAGGGACATCTAAGTTTGCTGTATGTCAAAACCCATGAGTCCTTCAGCAGGTCCTTTTAGATCTGTATTGCCCTGCAGAGAAGACCAGCCCTTTACGGAGAATCACCTCCATAAAAACACTCCCTCTGCACTTCTTTGAGTCCCTCTCACTGGTTGAATCTATTCCAAACTTTGTTTTAAGAGCAGATGTACCGGAAAAGTAAAAAGTCTTTTACATCAGCAACTGTTCCTGCTTCTTCGTATGCAAGGTCAGCTGCATCGCCCTGAATTGTCGAGTGCTGCTCTGCTTCAGTATAAGTGGGTTGGGGGTTTATTTTTATCACCTCATATGTGCGGTTAATCAAACTTCCTCTTCCATTCCTGGTAAAACCAGCAAGTCTGGTGCTGGATGTTAGCAACAAAGCTATTTCTAGGGGCTGGGCGCTGACACCAACACATCTGTGTGTCAAAAACAGAAACTGCTTTCCTATTTGCATAGAGGAAAACCAAGTTAATGGAAAAATACGCCTGTCAGAAAGCTAATGACTCCCTTTACCAGTAGCAAGTGCACTTTGGAGACAACCCAGAACGAACACCCAAAATGAACCTGCCTAGAGTGCAGGACTGGTGTCAATAAGAGATTGCCACCCACTGGTACTGCTGAGCATAGCCAGTGTTACCGGCTTCCAGCAAACCTCTTTGCAAGGCTGAAGCTTTCAGCAAATTAAACTAGCAGATGCCAGTGAGGGCCTAGGAGAGCAGAAACATGTAGCTCTTGCCACAGTTTGTACCTAAGTTGTGCAAGTCTTTGTCACAGGAGGATGTGGATGCAGTACCTTTACATGGGTTCAAAAAAGCAGCAGGACAAACTCATGGAAGAATCATAGAATCATAGAATCATTGAGGTTGGAAAAGACCTCTAAGATCATCGAGTCCAACCGTCAACCCAACACCACCATGCCCACTAAACCATGTCCCTAAGCGCCTCATCTACACGTCTTTTAAATACTTCCAGGGATGGCGACTCAACCACCTCCCTGGGCAGCCTGGTCCAATGTTTAACCACTCTTTCAGTAAAGAAATTTTTCCTTACATCCAATCTAAACCTCCCCTGCCGCAACTTGAGGCCATTTCCTCTCGTCCTATCGCTTGTTACTTGGGAGAAGAGACCAACACCCACCTCGCTACAACCTCCTTTCAGGGAGTTGTAGACAGCGATGAGGTCTCCCCTCAGCCTCCTTTTCTCCAGGCTGAACAGTCCCAGTTCCCTCAGCTGCTCCTCATAAGACTTGTTCTCCAGACCCCTCACCAGCCTCGTTGCCCTTCTCTGGACACGCTCCAGCACCTCAACGTCCTTCTTGTAGTGAGGGGCCCAAAACTGAACACAGTATTCGAGGTGCGGCCTCACCAGTGTCGAGTACAGGGGGACAATCACTTCCCTGCTCCTGCTGGCCACACTATTTCTGAGACAGGCCAGGATGCCATTGGCCTTCTTGGCCGCCTGGGCACACTGCCGGCTCATGTTCAGCCGGCTGTCGACCAACACCCCCAGGTCCTTCTCTGCTGGGCAGCTTTCCAGCCACTCTTCCCCAAGCCTGTAGCGCTGCATGGGGTTGTTGTGGCCGAAGTGCAGGACCCGGCACTTGTCCTTGTTGAACCTCATCCAGTTGGCCTGGGCCCATCGATCCAGCCTGTCCAGGTCCCTCTGCAGAGCCTTCCTACCCTCGAGCAGATCAACACTCCCGCCCAACTTGGTGTCGTCTGCAAACTGACTGAGGGTGCACTCGATCCCCTCGTCCAGATCATCGATGAAGATATTGAACAAGACCGGCCCCAGTACTGAGCCCTGGGGAACACCGCTCGTGACCGGCCGCCAACTGGATTGAACTCCATTCACCACAACTCTCTGGGTCCGGCCATCCAGCCAGTTTTTGACCCAGCGCAGAGTCCACCTGTCTAAGCCGTGAGCCGCCAGCTTCTCTAGGAGAATGCTGTGGGAGACAGTGTCAAAGGCCTTGCTGAAGTCCAGGTAGACCACAAGAAAAAGGCATTGAGGGCAGATAAATATAAAGACATTAACTCTGGCTTGTAATACTCTGAGCAGCAAGTTGCTGGAGGAAAAGAGTATTTGAGGAGGCTGTCTCTATGAAATACTACAAGGGATTTGTGCTTGACTACTGGTGGTGACAGACCACCGAGTCAGTACAGCCTTTGGGCTGTTCTGAGAAAGTCAGTCTTGCATTATCCTATTTTTCAGGAATAGCTCTGAGATCCTTAAAGAGTGTAAAATGGCCTGGGGATAAAATGTACCTGTATGCTGAATGGACCAACATCTTAACCAAGGTATGCTCCTTCACTCACTCCTGACACAAGCGTGTGCACCAGGCCACATGATGGGGCCACACCTGGGCATCTCTCCTTACAAGTGCATTAGGACCGTACCCCCAACACACTGCTTCCCTCCACCCAAAAACCTCCCCTTCAGCAGCAGAGATGGGACTTTCTTCTACTGTCTCTCTGCCTCCCCAGTAAATGAAGAGTGTTACAAATACCTCCCGAGGTGACTGTTTCTGCCTTTCTCTTGTGTTATGGATACGTCCCTTTGCCTGATGTGATCCCACATCTTCCCTCTGCCCAAGGTCCAGGGTGACTGGGCAATTCCTCTGGCTGTTGGCTCCTCACCCTCCACCTCTGATCCTCCCTACCTCATCAGTTAAGATTGGCATGAGGCTAACAACATTTGAGCAACCCTCAGAGACTTCTGTGAGATGGGAACATGCACCAAAGAGGTGTCATTTTGGATGGTCTCTCCCAACTCCAAATGCTTTCCATTTGGTAAGTCCCAAACAGAGGCCACAGATGGTAGTTGTGGAGGTGAGGGTGTTTGTGCCTCTACTTAGTCTTGTTTCACCCACCAACTTCATTTTATTGGTGGGAGGTATTATTATCTTCCATGAAAAGTTCACACACATGATGGATGCTTTGCCAGGGAAAATTAGATCTTATGTTCACACGATCCTCCATGGAATACATGCTCCTGTTGAGAAACATTTGCTGCCAGATATTAATGCGGGAGATCTCTTCTGCCAGTGATATTATTAAACAGCGTGGGGAGAATTTTGCATCCAGAATCCACCTTAATATTGATGTGTTCATATGAACAGATGTCTCCTTGCTTCCCGCACAATGTGTTATCAGATTAGAGATTTTATAGCAGCAGCTTTAATTAGAAGCATATTATTTGTCAGTACAAAAAGCCTCTTTTGGAGGTGTAAATCCCTGCAATGCAGGGATCCTGACCTGCCTCCTCCCCAGTGCCATCTACCATAAGCAAGAGACTTTTGTCCAAGCATTTCACACTTCAAAAATGCATTTACCCTTATTTTCAAGGTAAGACTGGGCACTTGGTCCAATCTCAGCTTGCCCAAGGTCGGAGAAAAAAATCAGTGTACAGCAGAGCAAGGAATTCAGATCCATGGCCCCTAAGGACTAGGATGACCCCTGTTACTGCATGAAGTCAACACCACGTATGGTGCCAACACTGGGATGGTAACAGTGAATTCTTTCTGGTGAGACTGCCCTGACTTTATTCTGTCCTTGCTGTGAGTATCAGAAAGCTACTCTCCACTACCTATCCTTTCAGCCCCCTCAGATATGTTTATTTGCTTTCTTCCAAGGAACAGGCTCTGAAAGAAAACTTGGCAATGTAAATCATAGAATCACAGAATCATAGAATCATTAAGGTTGGAAGAGACCTCGAAGATCATCGAGTCCAGCTGTCAACCCAACACCACCATGCCCACTAAACCATGTCCCTAAGCGCCTCATCTACACGTCTTTTAAATACTTCCAGGGATGGTGACTCAACCACTCCCCTGGGCAGCCTGGTCCAAATGACGGGGAAAAGGGCAGAGGAGAGAGACACTTAGCACAAACTAATACTGTAAGGTAGGGAATAGTGTATTTTAGCTTGAGTAAGATGACTTTTTTTCCCACTGCTCCTGGCTGGCTTTTCAGAAGAGCACAGCTTTGGTGTAGGTAGCTCAACATAGCTCATGTCCCCAAGCCAAGACTTCAGTGCCATGCTCTCCTGCCCATCAGCACAGTCCTGTCCATGCCCAGTTCCCCTCCTACTCCATGCTCTCAGAGATGTTCAGATCCCCATGGGTTTCCTTGTACAGGAACAAGTTATTGCACATCAACAACTCTGCAATAACCATTCTACAAGCTCTTGTCCACCCCACATTGTGACATTCAAATCTGCTTTTCCATCTTACACACTTCTGACTGATGCTGGGAGAGTCATTTCTCGTGCCTCAGGTGAAGTTGGGGAAACCAAAATATTGAATCCTTTTTGCTAACTTGTGTCCCAATTGCAAACATTTCAGGGCAGGGAATGTCTTTTCCTTGGTCTTTCTACAGCACCTATTAGCCAGTAGCTCTAATGTCATTTAGTGCCTCTAGACATGACCAAAATATAATTTTCAATACATCTGTATTTCTCTTTAAAAACATCAGTTTGACACATAGAAACAAAGTCATAAGAAACTTTGAAGAAATGCATCAAGTGACATGGCAAATTTCTATTTTGTCCTCGCATCTTTCTGTGGGAAGTTCTGCCTGTTTGTAGTGCAGTACTTTGTAAGAAACTGCTTTTAGGTAGAAAGGCTTTCAGATGGACTTGTGTAAAAGAAGAAAGGTCTACTTCTCAAATGGGTTTTGAGTTTTGTCTTCTCTCCTCAAGTTTAACAATTCCTTTCTATCTAAATAAAAATAAATCCTTTTGACCTTAAGGAATTTATTTTCTGTTATAATACATAGCACAACTGAATATAAAGAAAACAAAAGAAATAAAAGCTTATTTGAGAATGAACACCAAAAATATCAAGAGAAGGAGTATGAAAAAATATTCCTGGAGATGTTCTGCAAAGTGTCTTGACCAAATTTGGTATCTGAAACACCTTGGGATCAGCAGAAATTATCTGAGCATTTACCACTCTGGGTTGCTATCAAGGAAAGCGAGTCAAAGCATTGTATGTTGTGTCTGGATAAGAAGATGGTGATATTCCTTGTGGGGACAACTCAGAGAAAGATTTGTAATCCATAGAAGCAAACCTTGTTTTGGGGGTAAAAAGCTCCATTATGTTTGAAGAGGAGAAAAGCTCGATATGACCTTCAGTCAGAAGGGAAGCATCCTCCCAGATGTACACCACATGGAGCTTTTAGTGCCAGCACATAAGGACCAGGAGCAAGCTCCAATGAAGCATTTGAGACCTACAACTAAGAATGAGGCAGATTTTGTCATGTCCATTAGGCTGTGATCCTGCAAAGCTCTCTTTTGCTCTGGGGATGTGAAGGCTCTTTTGCTTCTCCGTGTCCTTGAAATTGCTGTAAACTCGATAAATGTTCTCAGAGCCACCTAACACAACCTGGTAGTGGTGGGTTGTCTGTAAAGCACAGTCACAGCTCCCATCTACTTTTAAACTGTGACTGAATGGGGAAGGGATGCAGTCCTTGGTTCTTTATTAATCAGAGGCCAATACCTTAAAATTGCCTGGAGAAAGCCAATAAAGACAGCAGAGGGCAGGTTTAACGTACTCAGAGTACTGCCACATTGCCAAAGACAGCCCTGTAGCTAGTTGCATTTTTCTCAGGGCTAGTGCCTGGATTTGGCCAGGCAACATTATGACCCGCAACTCTGCACGGTCCAGAATGGGCTCAGATAGCCTAAGAATGGAAATAGTTCAGTAATCATGCTCATGGTCATGACTCCCCATGTGAGAAGGGTTGCTTAACTCACACTCAGCCCCACAGGAATGCATGTAGATGCTTTGGGTTAAAGTCCCTGTGCTGAGCTTGTGCAGTGCTGCTTCAGCTGCAAAGGTCTTCTGGACCTTGAATAATGCTCCTGGTACCTATATCAAGGTGCAGACCCAAGAAATGGCTCTGTATGGAGCCAGGTGAGCCTGGGAAGAACTTGTGGGGAGGTCTGAAGGCCTCATGAAAGCAGGTAACCCGACCCTGGGCTAAGGTGGCACTGGAAGCAAACTTGCTGCGTTTGCGTGGCTCTGCCTTGAGATGATGAACCTGATAGACCAAGATGGCCTGAGCAGAGCCAGCTCTGTTCTTAGGGTACAGTTTATCTACTTAAGATATCTCTTGCTGTGATTATCACTGCAATCTAGACTTCATTTCTTCACTGGCAATTTCCAAAGCCTGGAGTGTTTTTCTTGGAAATGCTAAGATTTGGTGCTTACATTGGCTGAGTCCTTGGAAGGATGCTGTCTCTTATTTCAAAGAACATCTAAGATTTGCAGTTTATTTGGTTTTCTTTTCTTTTTAATCCAAATTGTTTTCTTACTCCACGTCTGTAGCGACCCTGGTAGCTCCCTTACAAATGCACTGACACATTATAAATAACCTGGAAATAAAGTTTGGTCCTCTTAGACCAAACCTTAGAAAAGGTTAGTTCTTTTAAATAATATTTAGAATGCGTTTGCATTTCCAAAGTCTCTGCAATTACAAATGAGTTCACAGATGCCACAAAAGCATCAGCTGTTTCAACCTCTTTCTATCTTCTGTTCTACATGTGGAGGATAGGAGGGCGTGTAGGGACCAGCATCATTTCCCATCATCCTGAAACTAGAGTAAAACAGTAGTTAGTGCCTAATGGTTTCTCTGCTGGCCAGGTGCTAAGTGTCCTTTCAGAAGTGCTGAATGGCTTCACCTCCCACCAAAGTCAAGGCAAGGTGAAGATGCTCAGACCCTTTGCTGGATCGGCTCCCTGGTTTCCAAGGCAACTGTTCTTCAGCGAGATTTAATGAGAAGGTGAGGAGATCCACGAGGCCCTTTGAACATGCAGGGGAACGGAGAGCTTGCAGAAATGACTGTGCTTTTTAGGGGAAAAGGACAGGCGGCTGGACTGAATGGACAATAAATTATTTGACATTTTAATGGGTTAATATGATGTTGCAGAAAATGACCTAAATAAAGTGGCTCAATCCCCATGGAGAAAAATAAAATAAAATAAGTATAATGGAAAGAGGAGCCATAAAAGGCTGAAATGTGGGTTTATTCAAACTGTCTGGAAGTGAAAGGAGCAAGTTGCATCCTTTGTTACAGCCTCTTAACAGCAGCTAGTCTCAAAATGAATTGGAAAAAAACGTATCTATCTGTGATAACCTGACATAGAAAAGCTGGTTGGGTGAGCTCCATAAAACACAGCCTTTATGTCAGTGCCACAAATAAGAAGCTGTTTGCAGGAGATGTTACAGCACAGGCAACAGGTACTTCTTGTTCTAACCTCAAGCGGTGTCATCTGTTACTGGAACAGTGGAATTGTTGCTTGTACCCAAAATGTCTCAGATCATGTTTACACTCTGCCATGTATTTTTGCACCCTAGAATTTTCCAGGCTTATTGTAACATGAATAGACTAACCTTTCAACAGTAAGAAAGCCCTTGTAAATATAAAGACCTATCTATCCTGTGTGTGGTCCAGGAGAGTTAAGCAAATAAGGACTTTTCAGTCTACAAGAAATACCGATATTTTAATACTTTTCCCATTGTAAGTTAGATATAAAATTAAAAAAGTTCACTTTTTTCATCAGAATAAAGTCTGAGCCTTTTAAATTTAGTATTAGAAAACCTCTTTATTTAAAGTCAACCTTGACATGAAAGTGGCTCTGTCCACTATGTCTCAAAAGGTTTGAGCAATCTGTGGGAATAATTGATTTTGCAAACTCCTTAGGGGGGGGGGATGTAGGGAGGAAATGCATATTGGTCAAACTGGGGGGGGGGGGGAGGGAAGTAATTTTTTTTTTAATTAATTAAAGAGAGATATTTCAAGTCAAAACATTTTGTGTGGTTGATGGGGCGTTTTTAATGATTTTCCTAATGCTTTTAAATGAAGTATTGGCAATTTCAGACTTGAAAACAAGTATTTTACAACTGAAAAGGAAGAACATTTGCTTTTGAAAATGCTGAAATGAAATGTTCCAACTGGTGCTTGGCTGGAAAAATAAAAAAAGGGAATTTTTGACAGAAACCTCTTCATCAGTTCCACTCAGTCACAAATAATTCCAGCCCTATTGTCACCCTCCGCTACCCCAGAATTAGGTTTCAGTGAATGAAGTGTTCATCCAGCTTTAAAATAAAAGTAGGAGCTTTGACCTCCTGAGAGAAAGACATGGGAACATTGTAAGGGCAACTATAGACCCAGTCTGCCTGGAGCAACGCAGGACCATGTGCCGTAGTGATCACCGCTAATTCTGGGGGGGGGTGGTAAATCTGTGCCACCTTGAAGCCAACAGCAGACTTACCCAACTATGACTCCAATCCAAGAGCCACAGCCCTGCACAGGATAAAGCTCTAGGTACTGTCAGGGGAAATAAAAGCCTGAAGAGCAAAGACAGAGATGAAGAAACCACTTTTCTGTTGCTTTGGGTGACTGTGGTACCACTTACCCCAGGTGGGATGTCACCCTCTCCACTTCACAGTCAGAGAAGGACGGGCACCCAGTATACCTGGAGGGTCACGTAGGCTTCAACGCTCTGTCTTTCAATTTGTAGGTCAGGTTTTATCTCCTTGTTTTTAATCTGATATTTCATCCATTTTTGTGGGACAATCCTTGTTAAGAGTTCCAAAGAGAGTGTCATGCTTTAATACAGTCATCATAGGGAGAGAAGTGAGTGAACAATTATCCCTCCTAATACAATGCTGAAGGTCACAATTTTAGCATCTATCAAATGTTTTGGCCTTGTCAGCATTTTTTGCTCATGCACCTTTATGGATGACTTTCAAACGGTGTCTCCAACCATAAAGTTCTCCCAGTCTTTAATCTTATCGACTGTTTTCTTGAATGTTATAGCCAAGATCACTTGACTAATTCAGCTTACAAAGTACTACTGGGAAAGGGTATTTATGGTAGTCCCAGCAAGGACAACCAAATTAGCTGTAGCAAGCAGCCAGCCCGAAGAAGAAATAAAACGAGGGAGTGAGATAATTTGGAACAAAATGTAAAAGAAGCACAAATCATTTAATAAAGGTTTCCCCTGGAGGAAACTTTCCAAGCAGCTGAACATCAGGACAGCCGAGGGGAATGAGGTCAATTGTGTTTAGACACAATGTGTACATTTTATTTTTTAAAATGATCATCATTTGTCAAACTTTATGGGCCAGATTCTTTCCTCAGTTTAACTGATATTAGAATTTAACTCATTAAAATAAGATTTTGTCTTTAATAGACAGGAAGGTGGAGAGAGAGATTTATTTCAAGGAAACTGTAAAACATTCTCCGAAGTGAAATGATAATGTCTAAGAACTGGGAAATAAAAATGAAGCATAAACAGGAAGCAGAATGGACTAGCTCTGCTTTAACAAAAAGTATAGCAAACAAACAACAAATATCTGTAATTCTTTAGCAGGCTTCTGGGTTAGAGAGCTCTCTTGCACACAGGTTCAACAGTACATGCTTTACATTCCTCTCGTATTCATAAATCTAAGTCCCGGCACACGTAATAACAGCATTGGAGTCCAGAAGGACAAGAGGTAAGGGGAACAAATATTATCCTCCTTCTCAGAATACAACATCTTTTTCCTCCCCTGCTCCAGGTGAAAACCTTATGGTCATATCTAAGGTCAAAAACGAGATAATCCCCACCCTCCACCAGACGTTTGCTCCCCATCTGCAAGGGAAAGGGAGCACTTGAAGACGTAGCTCACTCGCAGATGTTGCCCTCAGTAGATCCGGTTGCATGTCCATTGCAAACCCAATGCCATAAAGAGTGAAGCGCCATAGTTTAATGTGAGCTGGAGATCCACCCTGTAACTTAATGACAAGGAAAAGGAGAGTGGTTCAGTTACAAAGACTTCCTTTTTTCCTAATCACTGGAAAAATCAGTCATTTTTTCTCTATGTTGCATTTGTATTGCAATAACCTGCTAATAAACTCTGATTCTTCAATTAAAAAAACTAGAGCTGAAGCTCATTCATTCCCTCGCAAGCTGAGGTACCATGATCTACAACAGAAAGCACAGAGCTATGCATGAGACAGCTCTGCTGCAAGATTTCAGCATGATTTTGTTCATTCTGTTTTAAGTCTTCCTCAATTCCCCCTTCTGTAAAATGAAAACGGATCAAATTCACTTTTGCATTAAGACATACCATTAACCTTATTACCCAAGCAAGACCAGGACTACTCAGGGACTTCAGGGAAGAACAGTACAGCAGAGAATAAGATGGTCTGGCTGGGCCTTAATGAGTCTTTTCAAATCTCTTCCCTCTCTGTCTGCTTCAGAAATTTGGCTCAGTGCTGGGAGAGGGCTGCAAGGAAAACTTATCACAGCAAAGGAGTGTGAAGGACCATGACTGATACCTGGTGGTAGCTGATTCTGCAAAGACAAGTGACACCAGAAAAGACGCCCACACATGGACTATTGCGTGAAAACCCCATGAGAGCAGATTTCACCCTGTACCATGCTAAGCCCCTTCCAAAACGGCTGCCTCTATTTGATTGCTGTTCGGATGGAGGGGAGAAAGTGGTGCTGAGTGCCCTCCAAATTCTCATTCTCTTCCGGAATGTGTTGGCATCAGATGGAGTGGATGAGGCCCTCACTGATGGTCTGTGACCTGCCCGGTTCCACCTCTGTCTTATACAATCTGCTCCTACCTCATCCTGACCTTCAACAAGGCACTCTCTGCAAGATAACCTCTCTTTTGCCTTGGGACCCACATGCCATAGCTAGGTGATCCACCTGGACCTCTGCATGGACAAGAGAAAGGTCCTAGGTCTATGCTGCTGCTGGAGGGGTTGTCTCAACCCCTTAGGCAATAACCTATATGGGCTGGGAGCATGTCCATACACACATGCACTGGGGCAAGAGACACTTGAGAAGTTTATGAGATGAATATAAGGATGGACTATATCCCACAACTCCCGCCAGAAGGGTCAGGCCACGGAGAATGCAATCTGCCCTTCTCAGCAGCGACCCGTCCTTGCACAAGCAGAAACATTTCAGCAAGGGAGTCCTCATGTCCAGGGAAATTGTCCAACAGAGAGAGGAAAAGCTATGAAACACTGAACAGACATGCCAAGGTTTGCTGCAAATTTGCCCCCTTTCTGGGCCACCAGGAAACAGCTAGTGAGAGTCACATCATAATGATTAGTTTGAGAAGGCTTTGCTGGCCATAAGTGACAGGGCCATTCATGGGAAGGGATGAACTCCTTAAGCAACTCTGGCTTCTCCTATCTCCTCTTTGAGTTGCATGGCCAAAGTGGCATCGGAGGTGAGTTTCTGATTGTGGTGAGTAGGACAAACTCTCTGGTGGAAAGCTGTGGAGAAGGGAAAGGCTCTCACAAGGAAGAAATGAAAGCAAACAGTGTCACTGCAAAGCCAAATCCTCCTGTTATCCTCTTGCCCATTGCCTTGTTGAACATACTGTGTGTGTGTTTTCTCTTTGAGGCTGACTTTTATTTAATGTCACAAAGATGTGCTGCTTGGAGAGAGCATGAATCCTTTGAACGCTTAATTAGTGATGAGGGGGGTACTCTCTCCCTCTGCCCACAGACTCGCAACTCACATCTGGGTGTGCCAGCTTCCCCATGCACTTTTGGGGAATAAGGATGCCCTTGAGACCGTGAAATGAAAGCAAAGCAATCTAGGCAGCCTCAGATCCGAACCCGCACTAAGTTGCTGAGAAACAGCAGTTTAGCTATGCTGATTTTTTTTTTAATTGACAAAGCCCTCCATCCTTTGATCTTTGAAGGGCATGTTTATCCAACATTGTTCTTTGCAGCTATACTGCTTCTGGTTACAAATTGTGAGAGTCATGTTCTGTTTCAATGAAACAATAGGATTTAATTATTAGCAGTCTTCAAAGACAAATGCAGGGCTCACAGTCTTCTCTGATTACAAGGTCAAAGCAGCAGATCAGTAGCTGAGAAGCAACAGAGTTGAACAATCTTGTTTACATTATTCTGGGGGGAACAAGGGTGCATTTCTTAATTTTAAATTCATTTTTCTTCAAATTTTCTGTATTTGTAAAAAAAAGCAATCAGCATATAAATCAGGAGCTTGATTGGATTTCACTTCTTCAACCTTATTCAAGGTTGGTTGTCCTTATGAAATGCATGCATTATGTGTGAATGCTAAATTCAGGAATAGAGAGGTGTAATTCTGCAGACAGCTATTGTCAGGAGATCAAGCAAGGTGATCAAAAATGTTCATTCTGGTCTTTAAAGATGGGAAGTAATTATCTGCATCAGTTAAAAACAAGAAATTCTGCTAAAAGAGGAAAGTACTAAGATACTCTGTTCAGAAGAGTACCTTAGTATAAAATTATGGTAGTCATGGCATTAAGTCACCCACATGGGTGACGGATTCTCCATTACCGGAGATTTTAAGAATAGGTTAAGTAAACAGCTGTCACGAGCAGGTTTGGAAGAGAACTTGTTTCTACTGTAAATGTGTGGGTGCAGATTTCTACAGTGAACCTTGACTCAGATTCCCTAGCATAAAAAGGCTTTGCATGTCATCATAACCCAAGGAATACCAACTTCCACTGTTAATAATTGTAGCTCCTAATCAGTCATTTAGGCATATGTGTCACTTCAAGCACAAGACGTGCTCAGTTTATTGCCCAGTGAGACTATTCAATTTACCACAAATCATCTTAGATAGCAGCCTCTGGAGAGGTCTGGGTTTTTTCTGTGTCTATATCTATTAAAAATAGAGGTAGTCTAGACTAAAAGCCTAACTCTTAGACCACTAAAGAAAGTGAGATGAATCTGAAATTTAGCCTACAAATCGGTGAGCATTTCAAACTCATTCTTACTTCAAAGTTTTCATGGATAATCTTCTGACCTTCTTTCATTTATTTTCCTTTTTCTCTTATCTCTTAATGAAACAAGAGCTAAAGACACGAAACGAGGAGGACAGAATACAAGCTATAGCCCAAACAACAACAAAGAAGAACGATACAAGACCCTTAACTCAGAAACAGGGCTATTCTAGATGAATATTTCACTTTAACTGGGGCCATCTCTATGTAGTTGCAGGTTCTGATATTGAGCAACAAGTGGAAATTCCTTTGTCTATCCTGCTGCGGTAATAACACCAGGTGAGAAGAGAGACGCCCTCTCTAGATGGTGACAGAGTTTATCAAGGACTTTGTCCACTGGTTCAGAGACCTCACTCTAACCTGATTTTCACCACTGAATGGCATCCAATGCTACTCCTTAAAGGATAAGTGAAAAACAAGACATTTCCCTGGATAAACCTGCTGCAGAGTGCAATCAAAATGAGGCTTACAGTCTCATGGGGAAAAAACGAGTGGAATAATGCAGATCACTTCAAAGAAGTTGCATCCAGGGCAAACTTTACTTTCCGGGACCGGTGCCACCTAAGGTGTAAAGAACAGCAAGCATCAGGTAGAAGAAAATGATAAAGCTTTGGAGCTCATGCAGTCAGCTCAAGTGCTGGTCTTACCAAGCCTGGCTTACCGTGTGCCTACTGATGCAGACACGTGCCTTCCCTCTGTGAATTGATGGAGAGTTCTTGATCTATAACTATTTTGGTTTCCAGCTGAGAGAAATGGGACATTGTAGGACTTGCTGCACATCACAGAGAGATGTTTTGGGAAGGGGAGGTGAGCAGTGCTGACGCTGAAGGCCTCTAAAGTCAGGTAAGATGCCTCCCACAGTGTTTCCTTAGCTTCACTGGAGGCAGAAGCAGAAGTCTATGCATCAAACTATTTTTGGGGTGCAAGAATTGATGTGTCTTCAGGTTTTCAGGCTGGTAAGTCATTAGCAAAGGATTATTTCTAGATCATTATATTAGGCATAGATGCCTAATTTCCACTGAGATTAGCACCTTTTTCCACTTCCTTTTTCACCTTTGAAAATCCATGGACCTGTTTGAAGATCTCACATAGCCTAGTGTCTTGTTCTGGGATTAGTCCCACTGACCTGGTGGGTTAGAGGAAATCAGGTTAAAGGAAATCAGGTAATTAAGACCCCAGTCCATTGAGGATTCTTTACTCATTAGCTGCCCAAAGCCTAGTCCAACAATTAACATTATATTCCCAATACAACTGCTAGAGTAAACCATGACAGGGATTTTATTTTAACATACTGAGACAGTTCCTGTATTCCTGGCACCCCCAGACTCCACATTTCTGTTTCAGGAAGTGAACTCCCCAAATCAGAATTCATAGTTTGGGCTGTAGTTCTATCACAAAAGACAGGATAAAACTTTTAGATGAGCAAAATCCCCAATCATATTTGTTGCCATGAAACCACAGCTGGACAATGTCTGGGTTTTGCTTGGTCAGGCTTTTTCTTATTGTATGTTTTGTCTTAGTGGACTCCTGTGATATAAGACGGCTTCATTCCACACAGCATCTCTCATAATCCCAGTCCCCAATGATATTATCGTGTTAACGATTACAGCAACAGGCAGCGTTACTATTTCATACACTTTCAGTCATTTTCCCACAATGATTTTTGATGCATGTTGTTTGTGATGGGCTTGCTCTGTGTGTGTGAGGCTGTTGAATCTCATGGGGTGAATGATTATTCTTCGTGGATCAGACCAGGACACAGATCTGTGTTCAATTCCTATCACATGTTTACTGACATGATCGTGGGCAGATGAATCAACTTTGGATTTTTTTTGAGCACTTAAGTTCCTAAACCTCATTAATTTCAGTGCTCAAAAATCATGTAAAATTTGGCTTTTGGGCACAGATCACCCTATCTAATTTTAAGCACCTACCTGAGGGTGTGATTTCTGAAGATCCCTCTCTACTGCTGAAGAAAACAGCTGTTTTCAGAGGGCAGTGCAAACCACCCAAGAGCTCACTGTCTCCTTGGTCTGTAGAGGTGCTTCGTACCCCAGACATGCATCCTTAGTCTGGTACATAAAGTTAAATGGAAAGAAAATGGGCCTTTGTGTCAGAAGTCATCCTACTTAATTGTCCTGGTTTCGGCAGGGATAGAGTTAATTTTCTTCCTAGTAGCTGGTACAGTGCTGTGTTTTGGATTTAGGAGGAGAACAATGTGGTAACACACCGATGTTTTAGTTGTTGCTGAGCAGTGCTTACACTAGTCAAGGACTTTTCAGCTCCCCATGCTCTACCAACTGAGAAGGCTGGAGGTGCACAAGAAGCTGGGAGGGGGCACAGCCAGGACAGCTGACCCCAACTGGCCACAGGGACATTCCATACCATGGGACGTCATGCTCAGTACATAAACTGGGGAAAGCTGGCCGGGGGGGGCCGCTGCTCGGGGACTGGCTGGGCATCGGTTGGTGGGTGGTGAGCAATTGCACTGTGCATCACTTGCTTTGTATATTCTTTTATCATTATTATTATTATTATTATAATATTATATTTCAATTATTAAACTGTTTTTATCTCAACCCATGAGTTTTCACACTTTCACTCTTCTGATTCTCTCCCCCATCCCACCGGGGCGGGGGGGAGTGAGCGGGTGGCTGGGTGGTGCTCAGTTGCCGACCGAGGTTAAACCACGACACTAATTTTAGATGTCTGAAATGGGATGTTTGAGAGTGGGTAGTCACCATCGGCTCCCCTTGTAGCCAATGAGACTGTGGAGGGTAGCTCATCTCACCTTAGACACCCATACTGGACTCCTTTTAGGCAGCTGAAGAGAATCCAACCACATGGCAATGAATACTTTAGGATCAGCCAGAGCAAATTCATAAGCCAAATACACCGCTCTACCCGAAAGGCTCCAATCTGAATCAGCATCAACAGAAATGTGCAGAATTGCTTGTGCTGGATAATGGACAAAGTTACCAAGAAGCCAAAGTCAAAGCAATGAATGGAGCAGGGATGAGAGCAGGAAGGAGGCAGTGGGTATTTTTGCAGGCTAAAGACAATTGCTGTAATTATACCCACTTAAAAAAATTAGAATCGTTGCTGAGAAACACTGTCTTGCAGGCCTTTATTTTCAAAACCTAAATAATGATTTTCATATTCTTTGACAAGCTTCATTAGCTGGAATTAGAGAATATTTCTAATACACTTTCCTCTTCCCCCATCCCCAATATATCGTCCTTCAGGAAACAAGGGGAGCGGACGTGTTTGAAATGCCTGTGTCAGCACCTCGACGGGAAGAAAAAAACTGTAATTTCCGTGGAGAATGAAAACCACTGCAAAAACTTACCCAAGTGATAGCAAACACCCTATAAAACTGAACTAGAGGGAAGAAAGGAATATCCAGAGATAATTTGGTGGGGGGTGAATTTAGCCCGACAACAGGCAAAAATCCAAGACAACCTTTGTCTTAGTCATAACAGTGAAATGCGCACTCCGTCTAATTACAGTCACTTTGGGGTTTTTTATGGGGCTATTTAGCAGGCATCCGCTCGTGATGATGGACAGTTTATGCTATCCCAACAGCATGTATTTATGGCCGAGGTTAGGAAGAGATGCAGTGCCAAACGCTGAGTAAATGTTTGCTGCCCTCCTGTGTACGACTGCAAAAAGACACATACAAGGATGCGAGAGCCCTGGATTCGTTGCTCGAGACTTTCAGCTCCTGAGGGAATGGCTGGCATGGAGTGCCTGTTATGTATTTACCCCTGATTTGCATTGGTGAATCATCCGCAAGTTGATCCAGATTTCTGCTAATGGATCTGGGCCCTTGTTCTCCCACCATCTGCTTGTTGTATCCATTGCTTGTCATATATTTAGATACCATTTGTTGCTCCATGTGTGCAGTGGGGAAAAGGGCTGCAGGTGGAAGGCTGTTCCTTGATCGCACTCTGCGAGAGAAGCCACAAGACAGATCGGTTCGGAGCCAGCGCCGGCAGCCTCCGAGTTGGCCAGACAGCCCTGTGTTGTGGCTCGCTCCCTGCATGTAATGTTGCAGGAATGGGTAGCAATTTCAATCAGGAGACTGATAAAGCAAAGAAATCACCTGCCCAAGGAAGTCTTGGGCTCTCCACCACTGGAGGTGTTTTTTAAAAGCACCGTAAGTTCATGTTTTCAGGAACTGCTTAAATGGAGTTCATCCTCCCTTGGGGCAGCAGACAGTTTAGAGGATCGCTGACCCTCAACCCTGTTCCCTCAGATTTGCCTACGATTTTGTCTGCAACACAAGTAAATGAAAACTGAATATTTTGTGTGTTCATTTCTGACTGTGCGAATTATTGCACAAAGCTGCATGCTTAACCTAAGCACAAATCAAGGTGTAGGGTTAGTGTTTTTACGGCAATCATTTGGCATATTCGCCTTAGCACTGCTTGGCAGTAAGAAGATAACATGACATCCAGAAACACTATGCAAGGGAAAATGCCAAACCTAACCTTATGTACACCTTTTAGACCTTATTTAATCTATGCTACGTATTCACTTTCTGCATTTATTCATCACATTAGTTATTACATTTAAATGTGACTCCCAGTAGCTATGCAAGTTGCTTTTATCAAACCTACATCTGTGCTTCTTGTGTTTCTTGTTAAAAATTAACTTCTTGCTAGACAAAAAACAATCTAAGAAATAGATATTGGAGCACAGCAGAATAAAGTCGCTATAAACTTTCCAGGTAACAAGTGAACATTTCTGTATCGATGTACTTGTAACTCAATGCAAACAAATCTCCTAGCTCTAAATTTTCCCTGCTTACATTCTGACAAAACTGGAAAATGAGGACAAACACACAAAAATGTTGCAGTACAGTATGCAAAACAAATCTCTTCTGTCCATCCTTTGTAGAGAATCAAGCTTTTCCCTTTCATTTACCGAACACGCGGAGACTTTATTTTATTCAAGCCAGTTCCTTTCGGCATGGTTTCAGCTTTGGAAAGTGAGCAGGTTTTGAAGCGTTAGTTCTCAAGGTCCTGTCTGGGGAGCGTGAGACCAAATCTTGTTCTGGGCTGTGCCATCCTCCTTGGCTTCAGCTGGGTGATTTCAATAGGAAATCAAGTCATACAGGTGTAATCAGGGAAAAAGAATAGTCCAGTCCAAAGATTCAATAGTCCCAAAATTACCTTAACAAGGATGACTGGTAAAAAACCCACTACACCTGGGGGGCCTAGGTTTTCCTGCTTGTTCCTGCAGGGTTAGGCTCAATGCAAGTGTTTCATCATAAATGTATGTAAAATGAAAATAAAACTTAACCTGCACTATTTTTTTTTCAGGTCTCCAAAACCCTGGGTTAGAGGGCTTTCTTTTTTAAAACGATCACTTGCATGGCAGAGCTCTACAAAACACCAAGATCTGGCAGTTTGACCCATGAATTTCCTTAGCCAAAAAGTCACTTTGTGGAATTCGATCAGGACAGAGCAGCATGACGTTACACAACTGTTGTGTAGAGTTAAATAAACAGTCGGGGAATTGAATGCCATTTCTCAGATAGGACTAAGATATAATGGTCCCGGCTGCTTTCACATCGGGTTTTTTATGAGTTGTTGGATGGAGAACCCAGCTGACAAGAACAAGTTTCCAGCTCCATCACATTTCCTATTCAGCTGCTTTGGCTGGGGGGGGGTTGCAGGGCTCTGCTGGGGCAGAGTTATGCAGTCGACACTTTCTTGGCTGTGTGTCCCTGCAGAGGGAAGGAAAAAAGAAAGCAGGACTCTTGTGCCAAGACTATTTGTAATCTTGTCACATCATACTGGCACCTCTGCAGAGGAGATGCCAAGGGTGACAGGGAGGAGATGGGTGAATGGAGGGACCGAGGGAAGGCATGGCAGTGCCTATCTCCTTCTCCAAGATCTCCATGTCCATGCTGGGGGGTGAGGATGAGCTGTGAAAAAGCCTGAAGTGGGCTCAGAACGGTCCAGGGATCGCCTCTACCTCAGAAGACCTCTGCCCCGTGAAAGGGGCTTTAGGGAGCTTGGGAGGCTGGCCGACAAGAGGTCAAACAGATAAATCCCAAGTACTGATTTAAAGCTCCCTGGGAAGTCTGTGTTGAACACACAATTACAGGGCTGATGGCTCCAGCCAAACTGAGGTCCCACCACAACTGACATATCCTTCCTAAGATGGTTTCAGCTATGAAAGACCAAGCCTAGCATCTTAGAAGGCTCCTCCAAGGGGCTGTCACCTCACCTACACTCTCCTGAGCCCCGGTGCCCTCCTCCGGGGCAGAAGTCCACAGCTTCTCTCCTCGTTTTGTCACTCCACCAGACACTTCACATGGCAGGCCAGGGAGCTGGTAGTTGCAAGGGTTGCATTGCACCAAGAAGGAGGCCCAGCTTCTGCCTTCTGCCACGGCTCCATGACCTGTCATGTGGCCTGAAAGCTCTGCTATGTACCATGTATGGCAGCCTTAGGGACCTGCCATCGATTCCTTGATACGTCTCTGGATGCAAGGTGGTCTCACACACTTGTGGATGAAGAAACTGGAGGAATCATTAGCTGCACACCTTCCAGCTTTCAAAATGATGCTTGTCACAGGCCACTGTTGGCACAGATCTTAGCTTAGAGGTCCCAATGTCCTTAAATTAGAACGTATTTGTATGTTGTGCAACCCTGTCCATGTAAAAATCCCCTTCACCTCATCAGAGAAGCCCGAGCAAAACACTAACTGCTCTGATGTATAGTAGAACTCGTAACACAGTTCATCCCTGGCTGCAAACCAGCCCTGTGAGTAGTGTCTCTTAGAAAAAATTCAATAGCAGCTGCCAGCTGATGGACTGCCTTCACTACGAGATGAACCCAGCTGGTAGTGTTGTTCTGGTGCAGCTTTTGTTTGTAGCATGAACAAAAAATAATTGTACCACAGGCACACAAATAGTGTAAATTAGTCTTTTTCTGTGGAAGCCAGCAGAACAATGCCCATTGAGAGGCCTTGTGTCCTCAGAGGGCTCATTTGATTTTGAACTTGGAGTTGTCTACAGGTTGCCAGGTTGCGAAAGACCTTTTTGGAAGCATGTAGCAGATGGAGAGGGGACAGGGCAAAGATAGGACATGTTTGAGCTGTGTCCTGGTTTCGGCAGGGATAGAGTTAATTTCCTTCCTAGTAGCTGGTACAGTGCTGTGTTTTGGATTTAGGGTGAGAACAATGTTGATAACACACCGATGTTTTAGTTGTTGCTGAGCAGTGCTTACACTGGTCAAGGACTTTTCAGCTCCCCATGCTCTACCGACTGAGAAGGCTGGAGGGGCACAAGGAGCTGGGAGGGGGCACAGCCAGGACAGCTGACCCCAACTGGCCACAGGGACATTCCATACCATGGGACGTCATGCTCAGTACATAAACTGGGGAAAGCTGGCCGGGGGGGGGGCACTGCTCGGGGACTGGCTGGGCATCAGTCGGCGGGTGGTGAGCAATTGTACTGTGCAACACTTGCTTTGTGTATTATTATTATTATTATCATATTATTATTATTATAATTTTATTTCAATTATTAAACTGTTTTTATCTCAACCCACGAGTTTTTCTCACTTGTGCTCTTCCAATTCTCTCCCCCATCCCACCGGGGGGCGGGGGGAGTGAGCGAGCGGCTGCGTGGTGCTCAGTTGCCGACTGAGGTTAAATTGCGACAAGCTGCTATCTTCTCCTTATGGTCACAGTCCCTCAGAAACTCCTGCATCACAACCCTTTACCTGAATTCCCAACTCTACGGTCTCTTGTATGTCACTCTATGTCTTGTACGTCATCACTGCACAAAGGCATGAAAACTAGGGAAAATTGGGATGGGGACGGGGGCACGATTCCTGTGGTCATCCTCCCACAGCCTTAGTGCACATACAGAGAGGTGGACGTGAGCTTGGCCCTACCATCCCCTTTCTGGGTGATCTTTGGCAGACTACTTCACTCTGTCAGCCTTTACCCCTACCTTCTGAGGTCTCTTCATTGGCTCACAGAGTAAGAGAGAAGTTTTCCCATGGATATGAAATGCTGGAAGAACAACAGCACCCACCCCTCTTAAAAGGGGTGTCAGCCTGAGCAGGAAACATAAAAGAGCATTTGGAATGGTGGAAATAGCAAAAATTGAACTCAGTCCCAACCACAGGGAGAACTCAAATTACAACCATGCGAGGTGCAAGCCATCCAGATGTATTTTCCACTCATATCTACAAAAAAAGAAATGCATCAGCAAAATTTTGTTGATGTTTCTCTCTGCTTGCCTAAGCTATTTACATAACACCGCTTACCATGCTTGCTCCCTGACTTGTGAAGTGCTTTCCCCTTGGCTTTCTCTCCAAGGCATCGGTGTTCCCACTCCTCTGTTCAGAGGAGCCCAGCATCTTTGCACACAGCTATAAATACCTTTCCAGTGGAATCTGCCTGTATTGAACTTGGAGTACAACAGAGTGAAGCAAGCTTGAAAATTCCAATTTGTTTTTATGTACAGCAGTGCTCAAATTGTAATTCTACTTTGAGGGAACCTGTCCTGCAGGAAAACTGTTCTGTGGTTGATGTGCAGACTTGTACAACGGAAGATTTAAAGCATTGCTTTTCTTCTCTCAAGTACAGAAAAACATCCATGGGAAGTCTTCCTTGGGAAATAGCAGCAAATGAACTCCAGGGAATAAAATACTGTATTCAACAGGCCAGCCCATGCAATAAAAACTAGGGTTTTCACCAAGACATTAGAAGTGGTGATAGGACTTAAGCCCTCTTCTCCATTTGTCATCAAATTTGGGATAATTCTGAATGGGAATGAGGGGAGTCGCATGAAAAGTCTCTAAATAGCTCAAAACAGTTGACATGCCTACAGAAATAAGGAAGTTGACTGAATCTCAGAGGGATTAAATCCTATTTCTTTACCTCCTGCCTACCCTAGAAGGAAATCTTTCAGTTCTGTCTCCCTCTCTTGCTCATTCAGATGGACCACTCTTTGCTGGAGGGACCTTCTTGTTATTTTTGGGTGTAGTTTAGCACCCACCACATAAAGAACCTCAATCTTTCTCTTTAAAAATGTTTTTCCACCAACACAAGGACAGTCCTTGACCCAACTTGGACTGCTGAGGGGTTTCTCAACATGACAGGTAGGATTTTACCACCTTGGGAATGATGGAGCAGGGATGGGCCAGGTTGTTCCACTCATGTAAGCAGAATGAAGAGGGAAAGGCAGCAATAAAGACCCAGGATGAGTCTTGAAGAAGTGGGTGGCCGGTCTCCCTGTGTGATGGGCACAGTGACTGCTGCTGGAGGTGACCACACTTCAGCAATGGTCACCAGCCCAAATATCCTGGCTGGGCCTTCAGCAGTGGCTGCTTTCCTGCCTGTTTTGCCCTATGTCCCAAACCAATCTTCTTAGTACTTGTCACTTCTGGTTCCCTTTATTTCTGGTAGAGCTGGAAATAGGTGTATGGGACTGTATCACATCCACTGGGAACATCCTATGGGGGTAAGCTGTAGCTGAAGGCTATTCAGATACTCGAGAGATGGGCCAGTCACATCAAAACAATTCTACACATATGTTTTCTCAGGGTAACTCCTTCCTCTTTTATCTCTGCTCTGGCCTGAATAAGAAAAACTCGCTGAACAGGAGCCCTAGGGGGGTGATATATTCCACAACTGATGGAAAGCAATGCCAGCATCTTCTCAACAAATGCTTTTTCCTACACACGCAGCTCTTTCTTCTAACAACCGGTTGCAAATAGGTTTTATTGCTCAATGGCTGGCTCAAGTAGACATTTAACAGGCTTTAATTCTTCATCAAGCTTCAGATTTTCCACCCGGGAAATCTTCCTCCTTTTCACCCCCTCTCTTTTCTTTTCCTTTGTTAAAAGCAGGACATGACAGCCTGCAGGGTGATGTCTATTGTTATAAGTTGAAAGATCTAGCACACTCCGGAGTCTGAAAGCATGAATGAATTATTAACATCCTTCCCCACTGTTCCTGGTAATGTATGCAACACTTGAAAAGGCTTTTCTTTTAGCTTAAAGCAGCATAGATATTAGTGGCTATTCAAAACAGCCTGGCAGATGCTGCGTTAATATTGCTGAGCCAGGGCTTGACAGGGGTGAACTTTGGATCTTTCTGGTCCAACAATAGAAGGAACATGGTCCAGGAATAGAAGCGACAGCATTACAGCAGTAACTAAACAGCTTGTCCCAACAGCCGTGGTAATTTGTTTGAGAGAAGGAAGGTTACACTACCCAGTTTTCAACCAGAAGGGCACGGCTACAGTTATCTAATTTTTGTCAGATAACCAGGATGGTTAACTTACAAACATAGTCACCTGTAGATCACTCTGTGGCAAAGGTGTACTAATTACCTCCCAAAAGTGCTTTAAATCATTCTTCTATGGTATCTGCCCCTCTCTACTGAGTATGCAAAGCCTCCTTGTCACAGTCTGTGTCGTCCTCCTTTGTGACACCTTCTTGCATTACTTCCCCAGCTAATGCTCTGCCCCAACTGTGGTTGTCCCCTGTGATGCTCCTCTGCTGACCATCCCTGCCTGTGGGAATGTTGAGCCTAGGGACCCTGAGCTGGAAACCTTTCCTCATAGTAGTGGGGTGAAAGCTACCAACCTTATTCTTACGTGATTTTCAGCTAAACCTTTGGTGTGGTTTTCAACAGGCTGCCACACACATTTGCAAGGCTACCATGTCTCACTTGCTGAGGACAGAGCTAATCTGATGGGGCTTCCCTCTGTTCCTTTCTGGCCTCAGCCAGGCCTTATCTCTGATCCAGCTGTTCTCTTGTGGCAAGACACAGCTGGCCTGGTCAGCGCTGTAGCCAAACAGGTTGTCACACATTGGGACCCAAATTCATAAAACCCCGGTCCCAACCTTCAGGCTGGCAGAGCTAGTCTGCCAGAGCCAGTGAGACCACCCAACACTATGGGTGAGCTACACCGAACACACCAAGAGCATCTTCTAGCACATATGTTGAGACCACCACATGACAATTGCCTCATACATCAAGAAAGGAGGAACTTGAGAAGGTTGTTTTGCCAGGGATGGACACCAGTGCTAAACTGCCCCTAGCTAAAGAAAATATAATGAGAAAAAGTATCCCATGGGTTCTTATTTGTTCCTGAATTACTAGGCAAATATGACATGTAACAGAGTAGCAATCAGGAGCCGTTCAGGGATGATTATTCTGGTTAATGAAATCTGATTTCTTACAGTTTTGTGTCATCGACCTCACACACTCCTCCTCCACAGTCACTCCAGCTTTCTGTCCAATCCTCTATAAGCCTCACTTGGCAAAAGTCTCTTGGCCACCCTATGGTACCTTCATTTTCTTCCTGCATCACAATGCCCTTGCTCTGAAATATCTCAGCTATCCTCATGTCCACCAGCTATTTAGCTGTGGGCAGTGGAGAGTGAATGTGTTGGTCTGGGGATGTAATCACAACAGGTAATCCAAAGGGCTTGGGTTCTTCTCGCTGTCTGTTGGGTACCTTCTGTGCCCCCAACAATGAACACTTGCAGGGCTCGTGGGTAGTAGCTCTGAGATTGCTATCCTGGTGTTAAGCTTCAGTCCACCTTGCCGATGGGCTCAGACGTTAGCAGGGATGGACTAACGGCAGATCTGTACTCTAACAGTCAGAATGTGCTCTCAACCACATTTCTGTCAGAAATAAACAGCTTAAAGGAGTTGAATGCCTCTAGTTTGTTTCTCTGTGAGACACACTGTTAGCTGACCTGCTGGACCATAAACTTTCATTCCTCAGACTTTCAACACTTCAGTTAGCTGCCTGGTCAGAAACATTTCTGCTCCCCAGGCTTTCCTTGTACATGGAAAACATTTAAACAGTTTGTCAAAACAAGAGGCTGGGAGGAGGAAAGGAAGGAATCACAAGCCAGAAACATCTAGATTTTTTTCCAGGCCATTTTTCATGCTGAAAACCAAATCAACTCAGCACGGCTGGGCTCCTGCTCTTGTTTCTGTGCTTTCAAAAGCAGCCAGCTCCCACAGGACAGGCAGGACAATGCTCTGATAAAGCAGCTGAGTGCCTATTTCACCTGTGATTTCACCTTGAGTGCTGAATTTTCAAGGCCCCATGAGGGCAATGCATCAGGTTTAAAGCTCTTGTGGTAGTGGAAGGAGTATGGTGCCAGACAGCAGCTGAGCAGGGGATATCTAGAAAGTTTCTTACACCCATGGTACCGTCCACCATAGTGCTGTCTGCAGCGCAGTGCCCTGAACTCTCTCCTGTGGCATGACCATAAGGATACAGTGATTCTGGTTGGAGACAGATGGGTCAGGATGAGTCTTGGTGCCAGGCACAGGAGGTCACGGAGAAGGAGAGCAGTGAGGTTGCCACAAGAGCCATAAAGCTGTACACGTGTCATGCTTCATACCTGTGACATGCTTCATATGTCCGCAATTAGAGTCTCCCTCAGCAAAACAAAATGGGGCTCTCCTGGGCTCGGTCGTGGCCAAGTGGGCAGCCCCAACACAGCGATTCTTAAGCAGAGATAGAATTATTCCTGTCCCCTTCAATGTCCATGAAGGTCCAGCTCCTTTGCGCTGAAGGAGAGCAACACTAGGTGGCACTGACTTCATTATGTGGAAGAGTCCAAAGCCACAAACATGGACAGAGCTGCTGAATGCGGGATGCTGATAAACCCCACTTAGGGGAACCTTCGGCTGGGGGGTATCTTCTGCACCCTGTGGACGTATAGACTCTTAACCTCACAGTAGTGTCTTGTAGATAGCAGTGCCAGGAGAACAGAAGTGTCTCCTCCTCTTCCTAAAGAGGATATAAAAGATGCAGGAAAATCAGGGCTTTGTTCTTCAAACATGCTAATCCTTAAATGCTTGTTGAAGTCTCACAAATGGTCCTCTTACATGCCCTGTGTACTTAAAGCTAATAACACATACGAGCACTTTGTTAATAAATGCCTCACTCAGACTACACAAAGTATCATGTTTCCTGAAGCCCTTTAGGGTTTTGCATCACTGAGGACTTTGATATGGTCTCCTCGATGTAGCCTTCTTCTGGGGGATCAGATGCAGTGGTTGTGAAAGAGCTTACCCAGCTAGTGCTGCAGGTCAGGGTAAAGCACTTGGTGGACACCATTGCTTCAGAGTGCATAAACCTCATCTGCACATGGCTGTTGTGGGTACAGAGTATATGTGACGAAGTAGCATGAAGCTATATGAGATCAGAGTAAAGGTCTGCTTAGTCAAGTTCTGTCTCCAGCAATGGCCAACAGAAAATGTATAGAGAAGAGGAAAACCAAGAACATCCTGACAACTTGCGGCTCTGGGCCTTCAGCAGCTACCAGGATGATGTTGTAAGTAAAGCCTTTAATGGACTTTTCTTCCCTGAATATGTTCTATCACTTTTTGAAAGCATGTAAGTGTTAGCATCCCCTTGTCTTTTGGCAAAGTGTTTCACAGCTGCACTTCAGACTGCTAGAAGAAATATGTCTTTTTTTTTTCTGAAATACCAGACAGTAATGCTGTTTGATGCTCCCCTGGGTTTTAGTATTAGGAAAATTAGATACAAGTTGTTTCCTGTTCCCCCTCTGCAAGCCACTCATTCATTTATATCAGACGCCCTCTCCGGTACCTCTTTTCCAGACCAAAAAGTCCTACTGTATGTAATTGTTCATCATAGAGAAGCAATTCTACATTTTAGCATTTTGTCACTCTCACACTTTTTCCAGTCCCAGGATATTGCACTCTCAGGTGGGGAGACAGGATAGCAACATAAATAACATCAGCTGAAGGCCCTGAAAAGATTTATATAGTAGTGTAATGATGTTTTCTGTTATTGTTATATTAACAAAGGCTATATAAAAGAACACAGATGGCACTTTTCTTGACCATGAAGCTTTATACCAAAATGGGTGAGAGCCAAAAAGACGCCTATCACATCCCTCAAGGACCTTGCAGGAGAGCCATAGTTTGTAGGCAGATGTCTATGGTTGTCCATGGATCTCACTAGTCAGGGAGCCAGATGGCTCATTCCCTCCTACAGCAAGAATTCAGGTTGCAGAGAAGTCCTCAGGCCAGCCCAGCTCTGGAGCCTGCCTTCCCTCCCTTCCAAAGCTAGTAAGAAATCTCTTTTTAATTAAAAAAAAAAACCAAAAAAAAAGTTTTTCATGAGAAAAAAATCAAGACATCATGCAGAAGAACAAAGCACTAGAAGTTCAGAAGACACATTTCAATACCTAGACACAGATATACGTGAGACAGTAATGCTGTGGCTCTCTGTATTTTGTAAATCATGAAAGCCTCATATTTTTCAGACAGTCCCATACAGCATATGATGCCTTACATCTGGAACATGGACATTTTGTCTCATCAGCTAAAATGGCTTCATTTTCAGAGACATTGAGGGCAGGATTCATCCCACCTAATATCACCTCTGTAGGTGTTAGTCCTCCTTTCCCCACTTGTGATTAAAGGAAAATGTGGTCATTTTTAAGATGTGATTCATCTGACCTGTTTTACACATTTACGTTAGTCTGAGTTGAATGTGTTCTGAAGTGCCTGTTTCTCTCAAAATAAAAACCTAAATTTGATCAGACAAATCCCACCCTTCATGCCCACCATCCCTATTCATGTTAGCCTCCCAAATGGTGTCTAGAGTCCCAAGAAAAATTAAACCAGGTGAAATTCATCTGCTTTTATGTTGCTTTAAGGACTCCAGGCCTTAGATGGATTTGACACTGTTTTCCAGGAGCAGTCAGCCTACCGATGTATGCAGATGGCTCAGTGTTGTCTAGGTTCAAGATGAAGAAGGCAAAGTAACTTGGTCACTGTGCTTTTTTCTTCCTGTAGAGATGGTGGTGTCTAGCATTCAGGCAGCTTTGGGTTGCCTGAAAGGTGGGGATCTGTGCTAAATCAGGTGGCAAGAATTTAGAGCATATGTGAACCAAGGCAGAAGAAGAAAGATCTTCCCATTCCTCCAAGCCAAAATCTACACAAAGTTTCAGACAGCTAAGTACCATTCAGAGCCTACGCTCAGTTGTTAATGGGCTAAATGGACTCTAGAAATTCCAGGTTTGGTCCAGATTTTTCCATACAAGTTACAGGCAGCTCTAAGTTAGGCTTAATGCTAAGATTCTTGGATGCTTGATTTAGTTCAATTAGTTCTGCAGCATATGAACTGAGAGTATTTACCCCAGAAATGGTCATCATAACAAGACTCTTACATGTCTTTACTCCAGAATCAAGCTGATTCATGAGCAAGTCCTTGATGCAGGCCCTATATAACCATACAATTATAAAAATTCAGGGGAGATTCAACTTCAGACACTCAAATCTAAGTACTTGAATCTGGAGCTGAATTCCTCCCAGACTGTAGAGATGTGAAGGTGCATGCATGCATTATGTAGCCGAGCTTTCTTTTGTCGATAAGAGGGATATGGGGCACAGCTCAGCTGTGGGACACCCGGACTCCAGCTGCTGATCCAGAAGTGTGAAGGAATCCCAATGCAGAGGCCACAAGTACTCTAGGTTATCTTATTGCCTGGGTCACTGTTGAGTCACTCTTTAGGCTCCGCTGACTGCCTGCGCTAAATCTCCATGGACTATGGTGGATGCTGAGCATCCATCAAACTCATAGGGTGGCAATTGCCCTCTAGATCCCTAAAGCTGAACATCTGCATCTCTCAGGGTACCAAAAAAGATATGCATTATCTCCTTTTGCTCTCCATATTACATTTGTTTGCTTTTCCAATGCAGGTGGTTTGATCTTATTTCATCAAGATTTCTATGTGAAGAAAACAGTCTTCCCTGAAGCAAAAAAAAAGCTTCCCTCCAACACACAGACATATCCCCTCAATGCTGATGTATGTTTTATGTCACGCAGTAAAATTCTCATGTGTCACTGTTGACACATTAATACAAAGTACAGGATTAGGCTATAAAATGAACGTGCTGATTTCAGTTCCTTTTGTCAACAGGGATAAATTACACCATATGTCAAGTAGTGGTAAAGCCTTGGTGTAGAGCATTAATGGAACTATCCATTAATACCTATGTACCATGGCCAAGAGAGATTAAACATTTGTTTCTTGATCGTAGTGCATGCTTCTCGTAAAGCAACAGCTGGAAATTAGCAGAATTAATAGTGCTCAGAGTAAGAAATGTTAAAGGAAACCACAGAGACAAAATGCAGACTGAGATTTTGCCAGTATTTTCAGCTAATTTTTTTCACTGTAGGATATGCAATCCAGAACCAATCCAAGCAGAACTTGACATCAATCCCTCCCTGAGCCAGCCTTGAGCCACTTCCACTCATCCACTCATATATATACTGCAGGCTAGTTCTGACATAGTACTGGTTAGGAGTGAGTCAGACCCTTTCAGTACAAAGGTATTTCAAGAACTGTGAGCTACAGAGGGAAAAACAAATGCACTACTCAGAGAAGTGGGCTAAACTACCACAGATTTACCATGGAGGACAATGGAATAAGAGCATGTACACTTACGGTGACTGTGGATCAGGTTACCAGTACTAATTTATTATGCATGGCCACCAGCCCCAAATGGACAGAACCACTAGGCCAGATTCTGCCCTTATTGTGCACCGTTGTGAATGCACAATACCGCCTCAGTTGAAAGCTTAATAAAACTGACTTGGCTAGATCTTGATCTTAATCAATACACAGATCCAACATGTGGTTCTGGCTCCAGCATCACTGACGTTCCAGTATGAAATTGTCCTTCTCCATCTTGCTGAAGCTTCAAGTCCACATCTCAAACTTATTTCCATTATCTGTTGGCTCTCCGTCAGCTATTTCATTTCTTCTTAGAAATCTAGGAATAACGCTGAGAGCCCCAGCTGTTAGGAAGGATCATCCAGATTAAGATGAAGATGATAGCCTAAAGGATCAAAAGCTTTGGAATAAAGTGTTTCTATCGGCTACCAGGAAAATCAGTCTTTAAGGAAAAGCAAACCACACATATTATTAGTAGTCAATTAAAGAAAAATAAAGCTAACATGTTTTTAAGAAAATCAGACAGCGCCTAGGAAGAACGTGTTCTCTTTTTCCCAATTTGAAGAGTAGGTGACTTCAGATTTTGACAGTAGAATTTTTCAACCTATGAAATGCAGCACATCAGATTCGTGGTACAGTTTTCCCTACAAAGTTCTCGTTTTATATGATGATCACTAACACTCCATAGGCTTGTTCATATTGTAATTAAATATGTGGCAATACAAGGGGCACCTTTAAACTTATCACAGGCCTTGCCTGAAGCACATGGATCCCTAGCTCATGCTACCTCCTTCTCCTTCCATTTATGTAAGAGAACATGACTGTGCATCAGGGAATATGCTGTCTTGCCACAACACCTATTTTTTGCTGCAAGAGTGAGTTCATGCAACAGAGTTGAACAGATGGAGAAAAATCAAGAGGGATGTCTTAAGTTAAGAGACAAGCATTATGTTAGGAAAAAAACTCTTTATGCTAATGTTCAGATCAGTTCCACACTCCACTGTGCACTTCAAGCCTCCTTTTCTTTGGGAACATCACTCAGGGACATTGCAAGTACCACCTTAGGCAAGACAAAGATGATGTATGTGAGGATAAAAGGAGATGTTATTCACTGAATAATGTTCTAAGAAACTGAAATCTTCTACCCTGAAGATCAGAGGTGGTGACTCAGACCACCAGCCACACCAGCTGCAGACCTGGATCACCCTCCACAAGTACTTTTGGTCTGAGGCTGGAGCTGCTTTTCCTGTCCACACACTGCACCAAGCAACCCACGTTCAACTCCAGTAACAGCTTAAGCTATGCAGCCCCGGGGCCAAAACTACTTAAAGTAAATTGATTCCTGATGCAGCTTCCCTCTGCTCTTCTCTTTGTGCCTTCATAACATCTTTTAGGATTCAAATGCTTCCATTTGACACGACCCTTTCATCTTCTGGTGAGGCCCTGCTATTACAATCCTCTTCATGTTGTATAATTATTATAACAGCTCCCTTCGGGCTCAAGTCATTATAACTGTCATTTGATTAGCTTTTTGTCACCAGGTCTTTTAAAGAATGACTGCACCCTTCACACATAACATATGTTAATTTATTTCCACAAACATCCAAGTGTCTCTCCTCAGCTTGACAGTGACTTGATCAGATTTTGTGTTTCTTTTGCACATGCTCCCTTCTTCTAACTGATGACCAGATAGAAATGATGATCCCATGCCCGATCACATTTTTGTTTATAATTTAGGCTTATCAACAGATCCAACACATGCATTTAACCTGCACACTTGAATCAGCATGGGTTCTTCAGACATCTGTATAATCATAAGACTGACATTTAACAAAAGTTTCCATAGAAATTTTTTATTTGGAGGAAAAAAAATTCCTCTTGCTTATCTCTAAGCTATCTTGGTGGCCATTTACGGAATGCTTAGGTTTGCCATTAACTTCAGTAAGTGTCTAACTCTTTCAGCAGTGTCTATCAGCTCTGATGGAGCCACATCTGGAACATCTGTAAGCAAAGCACATTCCACTCCTACATTATCTTCTATTATGGGTGGTCTTGAAGAGATTCATATGTTTGAGAAATGCTGATTTCACTTACATTATCTTGATAATGGTTAACCTGCTACACTCTGACCACAATACCAGTCACTTAAAAGTCGTATAATATTCCTTTATCTGTGTTTGATCCTATTTGTTAAACTAAGATGACAAGTCCATCACAGGTTTTAGATTGCTCTGGGCTGTTGCCAAAAGTTCAAGGTGGTTCATATTAACATTTGCACTTCAGTTATTCCTGTCTGGTAAAGCTCAGAAGAAAATCTCAAACAGAACCAGAATTGGCATCCTAGACTTCCCAAGAAGCCACAGAAAGGGTCTGTCTGAGTTGGATGTGGGATGCTGGATTGGAGAAGCAGTCATTGCGTCCCACATCAGCAGTGCCGTGCTGAGCCATGCTGTGTGCTGCACACATCCAGGCTGGCCCGAGCCTGGAAATCTCTACATGGTGACCCGCTTCCTTCCCTATAAACACAAGTTATTGACCTGTGGGAAGCAATTGCCTGGTCTGGTCCTATGGTCTGAGCTGTTGCAGTCATTCGATTTTATATAACATTTTCTATTCAAGCAGCTGTTACCAAAGAACAATTCAGATTAATTCCCTGATAGAGGAAAAATAAAAGAAACCACTAATATCCTCCAACCATCACTGCTCAGCCTTGCAGCCTAAGTCTCACACCGTGATGTTGTGACAACCACAGTTTGGTAGAAAGATGATATAAAACTAACCAGATGGCTTGCACATCTGGTGTCATTTCCACCAAAGGAAAATAAAATAACTTGTAAAGTGACTCAGTGACTTAGACAGTCAGTAACTGCCCAGCCACTAAAAAGTTGATGTTTCCCACACAAATGGCCAGAATGGATTTGCTGCTTTGCTGTGTCCCGCACTGCCAGTGCCAACCCCCAACATCACAAATACTCGTATCTCAGGTGCGTTTGCCGTTGGCTCCACAATGTGCAAGCGCGCTGCACGAGAAAGGGGGAAATGCAACAGGGGCTTACAAAATGGTCCCTGCCGAATTGTCAAGCCCCCAAAGGGCTGAAGAAAATGGTTCCTTTAACTTTGCTTACTGACGTGGATGAGTGAGGTGGCAGCGGGAGGGTTTTCATGATCTATTCAGCTACAGAACAAAAATTGTGGCTGCTTCCTGTAAAGGAACCATCTGCTGAGGCAAAACATGACGATTTGTGCCCACTTCAAACACTGCGCGCTCCGTCCTGCAGTTTTTGTTTCAGAGAGCCAACAGTAAGTCTGGGTGGAAATAATTTTTGAAAAAGTGCTAATTTTGTTTTCATTGACATATTTAGGAGCAAACCTTGTCTGCGTATCAGGCATCTCAACCAGTTACCACCATTTGCCGTCTAAAGAAAACTTTGAGGATAGGGACTGTCCCCTCTGTGTCCTGGGTCATGTAGAGTCCCAGTAAGGGAACCAAGCACATGGAATGACCTAAAAGAGGCCCTAGAAAGCCAAGAAGACATGCAAAGCTATACCTGTAGCAGTGAGTTAAGTGGGTCAGGACACCTTCTCTGTCCCCAAGCCCATTGGCATGGCTTCTCTGGTGTTTAAGCCAAGGAATACACACAAAGACAGACCAACCTCTCGTGTGCTAAGCCAGCATGGAGAAGGTGCATTTGGGACGCTGAACAGGTCAACACAGAGCTGGTGGTTAGGGACCGTGGTGGGAAGGATGCTCTTCTAGTCTATGTGTTGAAATAATTGCAGAGAGACCATGGCTGTGTGCCTCTTCCCCATGATGAAAAGTGACTGTATGCCAGACCGCGCTTATTTATCAGCACAGAGCCAGCACATTGAGGTTTATCAAGGAGCAGAATTGCACCCATGCAAAAAAAAACCAACCCAAAAGACTGAACACTTCTTTTTCTTAAAGGCACAAACAGAAACTCTGATTTTTGGGGAGTTGCTTTGCTTTTGTCATCTGTTTCTCCTCCAGAGCTGCAGGCCACACATCTGAGAGGGTTGATGCTCAGCCCCTGCTCTGCCATGATCAAGGGGAGACCCCTGAATCCCCCAAGATGGAAAAGCTTGCAAGTGTCCTTCTGCAGGAGGCAAATAGCTGCATTTGGGTGTCACATTTTTCCACCTCAAACCAACTCTTGGTGGGCCCAGCAGATAAAGCTTTGCCGCAAGCTGTGATACAGCTCGTGTGACAATTTTTTCTTCTGAAGACTCGAATGCAAACGTTTGACATGTGTCTGGTTTTCTAACCACAGAGACAATATCTTCTTCCTCTGGGCTCCGTGGGGAGGCAGAGACTGGAGGGTTTCTCACTCTTCCCTCACCTCCCCTGACTCATTCACCCTCAGAGATGCCTGGGCAACAGGAAAATAAACTAGAGCAGAAACCACCTGAGCAGTTAGTCTGTGGTCTCCCAACCAGTCCCAGCTACATCATGGGGCCTCGGTCCATGGGGCTCTGCAGTTTTCCCAGGCACAGCTGCCCCAAGTCCCATTGAACCCACAGCTGGGCTCCACCCACTGGTTCCCATCTTCCCTCCCATGCCTTCTCCCCAGGGAAAGGTAATGCAGAACGGGGGTGGATATTGGGGTCTGACAGGTGCTACTGAATCATCAAAAACAGGGTAAAAGAAAAACAATAAAAATGTGTACCCATACATCTATTCTTTTTTTTTACTTGCCACAGGAAATAGGCGTCAAAGGGCTGTTCTGAGGCACCCAGAGTGAAAGGTGAAACAGAGCTGCTCTCATAACCAATGCACTTTGTGATTCATGATCTTTTGCTTTTCCTAGAAGGAAAATCAAAGATTATGGTACTTGTTTATGAGGAAGCTAAAGAAGAACCACCCTCATGGAGGCCTGGTCAGAGGATTTCAACCCCATGGAAATGTCTGTGATTCAGAGCTTTCCTCAGACCTGAGGACCTTCAAATCTATTGCTCCAGATGTCCAGGAGAGGCACTGCCCCATTAGGCTACAAACAACGTACGGGAAGAGGGGGAGGATGCCTTCATGCCCCTGCAGCTGATGCTGGACCGCAGCGCAGCATCCCATCTCAAACTCTTCCACAGAGAGAAGCAAAGCAGCTATCAAAGCAGCCCAGATCATTTACTGCTTGCAAGGACTCAAGCTGTCATGCCCAAATCAGCTATGGCTATATCACGCAACCAGCTCTTGCTTGCTCCTTGCACAGACATCAGATATTTCATTTGGCTCTGGGAATCATGCTCTCAGGGGAGTCTTGCAGAGTAGAAATGAGAGGTCACCATCACAGGAGGGACATTGACTCTCAGTCCCAGGCCCAGGTCCCTCCAGACCTTTGCAGCTACCATGCCGGGTGGTGCTGGTTCAGCCTAATGCTGAGTAGGATGAGAAGTGGTGACCAAGGCTGGTGGGGTGGGTTAGCAGAAGACAGAGAGATGGGCTCTGGCTGATGAGTGGGAACGTGCAAGGAAGGGAATGACAGGAAAAATTGGGATGGCCAGAAGTACTCAGCAACTTAGGCAGAATTCAACAAAGAAACTCAGCCCCCCAAAAAAGAGGAATAAAAAATGTTAAGATGTTGTATTTCTGCTTTTCCAAAATGAAACATTGGGACTTCAATCAGCCTGTTTCCTCTGAAAAGTGGAGCTAGCTGCAAACACTAACAGACAGGGGGTTAAATACAGGGGAAATAAAAGAAACCGCTGAACCTGGGGAGGAACAAAACATTTCAGCCTGACTTAAAGGGACCTCTTCTGGGTGGTTTTTGTTGATTTCCAGAGAACGCCCCTCAACACCTTCCTCCTCTGAAATCCTCTCTCACTCCCCTCCCATATTTTTATTTTATTAATTTCAGCTACTGAGGCCAGAATTTAATGACTGTCCCAGCTCTGTCCACATCTTAACTCAACTTGAGCTCCTTTTCTTTGCTGCTGGAGAGGCAGGAAAGCAGCTGGGAGGTGAATGCCCTCCTGCACCCAAGCCTTGGTTCTTGGAGAGAGCGGACAGGGGAGCAGCCCCCAGCACCGCCAGCATGGTATCCCACTTCTACGGGTGCAGGGAGGGCTGAGGTTGGTTGTGGTTTCATTCAGTGTGGTACAGGGCCCTGCTCCTCACTGTTGCACCATGTCACCACAAGACGTGCGATGAGGAGATGCTTCGGAGGGTCACAGAGTTAGTCCAGGATGCTTTGGCAAAGGACATGACTTTGGAAACCAGTCTTTGTACAAAAGAGATATGACTTATCTATGGCAGTTAGAAGGAGCCAGGGACAAAACAGCTTTGAGAGGTCCTTGGAAGACATTTGTTCAGTAGTGACTCAGAGCTAAGTAATCCAGCAAAGGTCCTGGTTACAACTGTACTCCTGGATCCACCAGGCTCATAACAAAACCTTGTGGAAACATAGTTCTGAACATATTCCTTTCCCAGACCCATATGTCCATAATAACAATAGTAGAGTGACAACAGTAACGATAGTCAACACTAACAGAAAGCAGAACTTTAAATGACGAGAAGTATTTATTAACTATTGAGGTTTGGTTAAACAGTTCAGTGAGATTCTGGAGTCACTGACCTTTCAAATTTCCCATGCAAAAACTGCACTGTTGTTGGTGGTGAGATTGGTAAATACTTGTATTGCAGGAGGCTAGTGCACGTAGTTCTTCTCGAGGGATGTGGTGAATATTGAAAGGTTACTGGTATGAAAAAAGCAACCAGATAAACTGGTGGAAGAAAAATCCATGAAGAGGTATTGAATATAAAGCCACAACTACAGGAAGTCTATGACCAGCAAGTCTTGCTCTGACCTACTACTGGTTTGACTTGAACTCTTGTTCTCATGCACCTTCTTGGAAGTATTTATGGGCCTCTTATCTGTATTACTTCTGGATAGGTAATACTGGGACTCTATAATGAATCTTTTCAGCTTCTGAAAAGTTTTGCGAAGGCTTGTATCCCATGTTGGTTAGATACCATTACAGGGTTACACTCCAGTTGGTTATTCCAGCTGCCAGATCATGTTTGTGGAGACATTTGGATATGGCCTTGAGAATGAGGTGATTTACCGACACACTTATTTTTCAGAGGTGTTCACCTAATCTAATATTATTGTTCCACAGGACTTATGTAGGCATGTGTTCTACTCTTAAAATCAAACAGCCATCCACATAAACTCTGTGGTACATTTACATGGGATGCTTCTAGGTAGTACTTGGCCCCATAGACAACCCAAATCTGCAGGCAGGGATGGAAACATCACTTGCCACTGGTGTTGATGACACTAGACGCCCCATACTACATCCTCAGCTGTGCATGGGGCTTCATGATGTCAAGTTCAGGTGTTGCAGTTCTGGCTGTGCTCTGAGGCAATTGTCTCCCAGTTTTTCCTTAATGCATCTTAACCACATTGTCAAGGATTAATTCTTAATGTGCCAATACTTTCTCTTTCTGACTTTTTAGTTCCTGATTACCATCACACTCTGATCTCTTATCAAGGGATCTAGCCTCCCACAAAGCAAGAATTTCTCTTCAATCTTAAATCGGTCATAAAGTCTTCTATGTTTTCAGCTCCTTTTGATAATAGCTGTTTTAAAGCATCACTCTCACATGTCTCATCTTGATGTGGAGTGTAGTACTCCTTCCATTCCTGCTGCACACTTTCATAGTTAACTTCCTCTGCCTGAGTTAGCTGAAAAACATTAAAAGCATAAAGTGTTTTACAGCCAGCTGCTGTCAGAAATAAAGCAACCTTCTGACTGTTTTCCTTTCTGTGGCATGTTTAACGTGATGATACAATATGAAGCAGTGGCTCTCCTCTTTCCCTAAAGGTGCAGTTCATTTAGGGTTTATAACCGGGCTCATCTTCCAGGCAGTGTATTACTACTTTTCATTGGTTTACTTTACTCCTTATAGCGTGAAACGCTCTTTAATCACTCCCAAGCAGTGTGCCAGAGCCCCACTTTCTTCAGGGTCTGAGTTTCAATTATTTCACATTGTGCAACTAGGGTACTTTCACACATGAGAATTACTGTGCAGTAGCGTGTTATCATACATTAGCTGCTCCTGATTAATTGTCTGTGTTTCTATGTTTTTCAGTTCGTGGTAGCTTGCCATACAAGAGCTTGCCAAATGTAAAGCTGTTTATTCCCTTTATTTAGGGGTAAGCTAACCAATGCTACCTGAGGTGTCTTGCTCATACCTGGTGGTTTTCAGTGAATGTGATGTGCTACATCTCTGTGTTCATCCTAGTATGCAAAGAATATTGCTTCCAGGATAATGGCTCCCATTGTTGGTGAAAAAATGTGTAAAAGTCAGTTGGCGTATTGATTGGCTTGTTACTGTTTTCTGAAATGAGATTCATGACCTGACTTCTCTTGCTATGTATAATACACATGTACATGAGATTGCTGCTGGAATAAAGTTTAAGCTGCCTGCCAGTCCTGTCCGCCAATAATCAAGGCCTGAAAGGCTCTAGAAAGTTTGCAAAGCTGAGGAGAAAGTTTCATTCCTTCAGACATCTTCCAGTTCCTCAGTCCCTGCGGAGTTAATCTTCACAAGGATTCATCTCCAGCACATTGCCCAAGATCTGATAAGCTGCCAGTGTTTTGGGAAGCTTCATTTGTAATGTATTGGGTTTGCGTGACAAGGTTTTGGGGGGGTGGGGCTAGAGGGGTGGCTTCTGTGAGAAGCTGCTAGAAGCCTCCTCATGTCCGATAGAGCCAATGCCAGCCAGCTCCAAGGCGGACCCGCCGCTGGCCAAGGCTGAGCCCATCAGCGACGGTGGTAGCGCCTCTGGAAGAACATATTTAAGAAGGGAAAAAGTTGCTGCGCAACAGCAATTGCAGCTGGAGAGAGGAGTGAGACTATGTGAGAGAAACAACTCTGCAGACACCAAGGTCAGTGAAGAAGGGGAAGGAGGTGACCCAGGCGCCAGAGCAGAGATTCCCCTGCAGCCCGTGGTGAAGGCCATGGCAAGGCAGGCTGTCCCCCTGCAGCCCATGGAGGTCCACGGTGGAGCAGATACCTACCTGCAGCCCGTGGAGGACCCCACGCCGGAGCAGGTGGATGCCCAAAGGAGGCTGTGACCCCGTGGGAAGCCCACGCTGGAGCAGGCTCCTGGCAGGACCTGTGGCCCCGTGGAGAGAGGAGCCCACGCTGGAGCAGGTTTGCTGGCAGGACTTGTGACCCCGTGGGGGACCCAGGCTGGAGCAGTCTGTTCCTGAAGGACTGCGCCCCGTGGAAGGGACCCACGCTGGAGCAGTTCATGAAGAACTGCAGCCCATGGGAAGGACTCACGTTGGAGAGGTTCATGGAGGACTGTCTCCTGTGGGAGGGACCCCACGCTGGAGCAGGGGAAGAGTGTGAGGAGTCCTCCCCTGAGGAGGAAGGAGCGGCAGAGACAACGTGTGATGAACTGACCACAACCCCCATTCCCCGTCCCCCTGCACCGCTGCGGGGGAGGAGGTAGAGAAAATGGGGAATAAAGTTAATGCCGGGAAGAAGGGAGGGGTGGGGTGAAGGTGTTTTAAGATTCCATTTTATTTCTCATTATCCTACTCTGATTTGATTGGTAATAAATTAAATTAATTTTTCCCCAAGTCAAGTCTGTTTTGCCCGTGACAGTAATTGCTGAGTGATCTCCCTGTCCTTATCTCGACCCATGAGGCTTTTGTTATATTTTCTCTCCCCTGTCCGGGTAAGGAGGGGAATGATAGAGCAGCTTTGGTGGGCACCTGGCATCCAGCCAAGGTCAACCCACCCCATTTGGTACTCAGCACAAGTATCTTAATAAAACCGCACTTTCGGGGGATGGCACGCAGCCTTCCATGAAGTCTGTCCCTATCATGCACTTTCCACATGGGCACAAAAGCCCATCAGCAGCTCCAAAGGATTTCTGGAAGTCCTGTCCTAAGAGGACTGCTTGGGTTTCCTTCTTCTTGTCTTGAATTTCCAGGGTTTGAACTCTGATTCTCCAGACATGTTCAGCATGAATTAGTTTGACTTCAGGTGAGCATGTCTCTGACATTTCATGGCCAATCTCTTTCAATGTCAATTTAAATACGACCTCAGTGCTGGTGACCATGTCTATTTAATGTTGCTACTTCCTCTCTAGTGTCCATCTTTCTGAAATAGAAAATCACCCATGATATTAAGATCAAAACAGAGAAACTCTTATCATCAGGAGAGAAACTTTATAAAGTTCAGTAAGCAATGGGTTGTTTACACGCTGAAAGAGATTTTTCATGCACTGCCTCTTTTTCCCATTTCACTGTTGCAAATGCATATTGTAACCAGTCTTAGGATTTTGAACTCAGGATTAACCTCTCACAGGCTAACAGCAAACTTTTGCTAAGATAGCCATAATTAAAACTTTTTTTCTACAACGTCCAAATGTACAGACAGTCTTCTAACACCCTTTGTTTTCTATGCCGTTGTTTGGTCTGTGACTCAGATGCATAATTTCCATTAAATGCAATGTGGGTTGAAACCTTGCATAGCCCACTGAAATGCACCGTGTTTCTCATCTACGGTAATTGCTCTTATTTGTGCTGTACAAAAATATTTACAGAAAATTATAAAGCTAGACTCATAGGTGGTGTAAGCGTGTGTTCAGAGAAATCATAGAATCACAGTAAAAGAGGATCTCGAAGACCACCTCCTCATCTGCCCCAGGGTGGGATCAGCCCTACCTATTTCAGTTCTCTATATGTTTGCTTAATTCCTCATTAAAATCTCCCACAAGTTTTTGTACATGTGCAAGTCCACCTGACTTGTTCTTAAAACCTCAAATGATGGAGCCTCTGCAACACACCTGCAGCAGAGCTTCTCAGTCACAGCCGAGGAAGCATTGTCCCCAGTGTCTGCTCTAATCCCCCCTCGTTGCAGTTTAAACCCATTATTGCCAGTCCTGTTCCTATCATTGGAGCCAGTGAACACATATCACAGCAAATGCCCTTCAGTATTTTAGGATTATAATTGCCTTCACTGTGGATCATTTTTTACAAAAGGAGAATATATAATAAGGCACCAATTTTTCCCCATATCAAAAAGGGAAAGGGAGGAGAGAGAAAGTGATACTCCAAGAATGCCAGAACTCTGAAAGACAGCAAGGTAGCGTACTGTACACCACCCCATATTACTTCTTATTTAATTAATAGCTCTATCCTGCAAACACTTTAACAATTTTATTCCAGTAAGCTGGTGGACACATAAATATTGGCAACGTTCATTCACAGAAACACCTTTCTTCTTTTGTAAAGATTATGGGATGTTCATGGGCTCCAGGCCTGATTTATAAGCCCAAACAGCTGAAGTCTGAATTGATCCTCGTATTTCTGTATAAATATACTGGAAAACAGCCTTCCCTTGAACTTTGCATGAAAAACCTAAGAAGAATATTCATACTTACTCGAAAACCTACATGAGTAATAGGTTACCAGAATGTGCCATTGTCCAGGCAATTTTAGAGATTGCATCATCAGTTTTGTTTTGGTGTGTCGTGCTGTCAAACAGTCTTCAAAAATTTCACATTTGAGATCTGCCTCAAACATAAATTCTCTTTAAGTGGTGCATTTCAGGAGCCTGTCAAAAAAACCCCCAGGGTCCAATGGGTTCTAGTGAAGTTCAAAAGAATGTGCACATACATATATATGCATACACACATAAATGTGTGTATATATATGCATATAATTTTTGCAGTCTGAAAGCCAGATTCAGCCATAAAAACTCTATTCACTGTTTTTCTCTCTGTAATGGAAAAGATGAGTCAATCACTAACCCAGTGCTTGGGCCTGAATCTCTCCTCCCAAAGCTGGCACAAACAGAAGTAACCCAAATGAATTATCTGGAGTTACACCAGCATGAAAGTAGAGCAACTGAGAGAAGAATAATATCCCTCTGTGTATGAAGCTGAAGAGGTTTATTTTAGTTTCATTTATTCCTAGGCTTTTCATCTGGGAACACCATTTTTTTTTAACTTCATATGGTGTAACTTGAAGCTGCTATAAAAACTCCTCTACTTTTTTGAAAGTCAGGCTTCCTTCTTCCTTTGTAGCATCTGTAACCCTTGACTCTCTCACAGAAAATGCGTTCCTCAAAGAATTCTTACAAGAGTTATTGATCCGAGGTTGGTTTTCAACTTGATTGTGTTTTGTGTGACAGGGAATACAAGCAACATTGACCTAACCTTATCACCCGAGGCATGAAAAAACAAATAAATTAAAGTGAATGATTTGCATTTTCTGCAAGCATCCGTGGCTGTTCACTCATACGACCAATTTTATGGCCTCGTCAGCCCCATATCCTGCAGGATCTGGGAGCCGTATCTACATGGCTTTTGCATAAGCCCAGCTCTGGTCTATCCAGCCTGTTGGATCCAATGCAGCCCATGGCAGCCCAAGGTACCAGCAGATATCCAGGGCTCAGCTCACTCTGAGCACCGTGTTGTTACGTTGTACATTAGCAGTCCCCAAAATGACCACTGTCACCTTCCTCCAGTTACATGCCTGCATCATTTAAGGCTTTTCTTATGTGGCTGAGATATGCCCACTGCGTGGACCGTATGCAGCACCACATAAGGGTAACTCAGGGAGGACAGGTATTGCACAAACCTTTGCTGTGTACTTCTAAAGACCCTTTTAGCACTCATATTGTGTTGGTTTTATTGGCGTCATGATGGCTCTATCATCTTTCAGTCTATTCTCAGTTACCCATCACACTCCACCCATGGACCACATCAATATCATCACCTCAACATACATGGACCAGCTGATACTAGTTGCAAAAAGAAAGTGGAAAGACGACCTGGAATGAGGCCTGAGCACATCCAGAACTGCAAGTCAGGCTTAACTGGTGGACAAAATTTAAAAACCTTTTGACAACCTTGTGACACATACGTCTGGCAGTTGTGAAGCCAAGGCTTGGTGCTCCTCAGGAGCTCACTCCCAGGACGAGCATTCAAGCTGAGCCAAGGAGATGGGGGAGCTGAGGGAGCTGGGGCTGGCCAGCTGCAGCCCTTCCACCTCATTTCAGTTCAGATACATTACACAGCAGACACAGGAAATTGCTACCCAAGAACACAAACCAAAATATGCACGGACCTTTAGTTTCATTTTAGCAGTCCCAAAAGGCGGCTGACTCTCATTAAAATGAGTATGGTATCCAAAAGGCTGGAAAGAGGAGGCACCTTTACAAGAGACGGAGTTGACAGGAGCCTAATAGATTATCCTCTCCATCTCTCTATCACAAGGCAAGATCACTACCCAAGACCTTCTCAGTAAATGTTTGTCTAAGTTATTTTGAGAAGAGAAAGAAATATTGGAGTTCCCATCCCTTCCCCATGAAAGCTATTCCAATAATCACTAGTCCCAGCATTAAAAAGCTCTTTCAGTGTCTAAAGTAATAATACAAGATGAAAAGTTCAATATGATTTCTCAGTCACAAACTCTACAGATGTTTCTCTATAAATATTCTCACCAAAGTATCAATTTTTTTTATTATTATGTTACTAGGATTATTTCAATTGCAGTGCAATCTGAAGATCTCAGTTAGGGTCAGTACAAAACTGAAGCAAGCCATCAGTTCAAACCATCAGTCAAAGCTATCAGTCAAACCACAGCCATCAGCCAAACCGAACCAATCCGATCTTCTTGGGACACCCCACACAGCCAAAGGCAAGGTCAGCCCAGGAAGCCACTGGGCATATCTTTCTTAAAAAGCACTGATTCAGAGAGGGATTAGAAAGTACACCCAAATGTCTAATGCAACCAGCCCTTCCTGCAATTGCAGGCCAAAATGTCCTCAGCAAACAGAGCAGAGATACACTTCTTTCTTTGCCACTATTGGCTTATTTCAAAGCTGTTGGCATATCCTGCTTTGCTGCTCCCTTCTCTTGATCTAAACATCCTCAATGGCTTCCATCTTTTGCCATGGCCATGTTCCCTACACCATGATCCTTGTTACCATCCTCTGGCCTCCTCCTCAAATAACCTTGGAGCCCACCTGGCACCCACTGCAGTCAAAGAGAAGATGACCTCTAGATGGTCCAGCCTTTAAATACAGGCGTCCCAGGCTGCACTAAAACAGCAGCTTTTGCCTTCACATGGAGTCTGTGCTCAAAGGGACTTGACCATTGCATCCAGTCTGACTGTATTTTTACTGTTCAAGCAACAAAGACTTGGTTGAAAGCATTTCCCTAATACTTTGGTTTCCTCTTCAGTTCCTGTTCCCCTGTTTTGTTTTGTTGAATTTAGTATCTCAGGATGATTCAGAAACTCACAGGAACCCAAGGGGATTGCAGCCACCCGAATTTATTTGCTGCATCAGCCCTGGAAGCTGCACAAAGCATCAAGCTGTGTGTTCTGCTGTGTTTCACATCTTGCCGTCTCTTCCTGCCTGTTGCTCTGTTTCCACCAGATACTCCCATCCCTGGAGCAGAGTTGGCAGAATGAACGGCATGACTGGTCCTGATCCCATGAAATCAGTCCTCTGCACTGCTTTAAACTGTTCTAGCAATTTCTGTAGTGAAAGCCACTGGTCAGCTGTGGGAGGGTGGTAAAACCAGCCAGAATTGTTAACTTGTGAAATGTTTATAATTCAGATCCACAGGCCTGAAGTTTGTCAGCATGAGGATGCCACTATGATACTGTTGAAGGTGCAAAGTGGAATCAACAGAGTAAAACTAGTATCAATTTTCAAATGGACGCTCTTATTTTGATGCGGGTAATCTTCTCCTGTAAAGTCCATGAAAGCAGGTTAAAGGCAAACCAAAATATATCAGCCTGTCAATGAAAGAAATGCATCTTCCCAGCAATTTGTACTGACAAGACTGTATTAGGTTGATTAGCTGATTGGTAGTCAACAGCATTGCACATCTTTTAACCCTTGCATTGAGCTTCTCAGTCATGTTCTTTTCTCTCTTAAAAAAGAAAAAGGAATGTTGGGGAAAGATGTCAAATCTTGTATGACTCCAGATACCAGCCGGAACATAGATAAGTTTCTACTTACAAAAATCTTTCTCCAAAAGACTTTTAAGCTAGGCTTCTATGTCCACAACTTGGTCTTTTTTTTTCCCTCCCTAAATCTATCCATTGCTCTAATAAAAACTTTACCTCTCTCTACAAACCTTGTGTTACTTATATCCTCAGGACATCAGGGCTACAGAAACATTCCTATTAAAAAGTCAAATGAATAATACATTAAGGAGGATTTCTCTCTAAACATGTCTTTCATGTCTTGTGTGTACTTACTTGTAAAAAAAACATGAAAGAGAGAGCTTTGCTTTACAGCTCAAGAGAAAGGAGCAGAGAAGGATGACAAAGATGATAAAAAAGTGTGGAATAGCAGCCCGAGGAGGAACAACTGAATAACCTTGGACTCATTTCCAGGCTGAAGAGGTGGCTGAGGGAGTATGAGAAAGGTCTATCACACTTCTATCCCTCTCCTAAATGGTTTTCTGTTCTTTGACATCAAACTGACAGACTGCAAGGAGCATTCCCGTAGCGGCTCTCCTGGCTCTGCAGATGCTGTAAAATGAAAGAGGGACAGGGAATAAGCTCAAGGGGTAGGCTGCTGCCTGCAGGCTTCACACCCACCAATATATCCTCATGCCACATTCAAAGGTATAAAACATTTGCTGTCAGGTTCCTGCTATGAAGCACAACTCTAGCAGGCTCCTCTGCAGCCTTCTAGTTGTGACCTTGACCTGAAAACAAGATAATAAAGGTGTGCAGATAATAAAGACAATGCAGATAACAAAACGGTCTCAGGACCGTGGGAACAAAAGACATGGCATGCAGAGCTCCGAGTATTTCACATTTCACAGAAAAAGGCAGACGGTAGAAGATGGAGACCCATCCCTACCTACAAAGGCTGCAGTTGTAAACACCACCCTTATTAGACCTTGGAGAATCCACACAGGAGAAACCTCTGTGCTGTTGCTTGGGCCCTGCAAGTGGGTGAAAGAAACCAGTCCCCTGCAGGAAATCCACAGGTAATTCATGGAATGACTTCTTTCTTCCTTAAACTGTCAGCTTGGAAATAACCCACCCCAGCACTGCATTCTCCTGTGGGAAAAGGGGAAACTGAGGCAGGGAATTTGCTCTGTGCTGTCAAAGGGAAGAAGACCCCAAATTTCCTGAGCTGGGTGCTTTATCCCCCACATCACTCCGCCGTGCAACAATTTCAGCCGTACAATTGCCAGCTCTGCTTTCATGGGACAGTGGCTGCAGGGGGTGGTTACAGAGAAAGAGCCCAAAAAATCCCTTTCAGCAGCTCTCGTGTAGTCTGCCAGCACCTGGACAGCCCACAGTTTCCCCAGTCTAAAACAATTCCCCCCACCAACATCAAATATTCATTTCCTTGAGGGGGAGGGAGGCCAGTCGATGTTTTGCGGAGAGGAGGAAACCAGTGTACTTGACTTGAACGTGGGAGGTGGCTAATCATGAAAGATCATGGTAGAAATCATCAGTGAAAACACAAAAGAAGACAGGATGTTATCTCCACCAGACATGATTAAGAGCATTGTTTGGCCGTCAGAGAATTGGTCAATGAATTTTTTGCCTTCCGGGAGAATCATGCTGCAGGATTTCGGTTTATACCTGAGAAAAGAATCTTGTTTCTAACTGCAGGTATAAGATTGGAAAGTGGGAGAGGGACATATGAACCCAAGCCATATCCTGCACTTTCAATGAGCATCAGAAGCCTTTGAGTGAGGGAGTTTGTATGATTCCCTTCCATAGGCTGTCAACTCTGAAAACTAATGATGACAGGGTACTGCAGGCTAGAATCAAAAAGTGTGGGGAAACACCTGGAGATGAACATTTCAATGAAGAACATGGATCATGTTTTAATTGCCTTCTTTATTTCTGTATTTCAGTGGAATGCTCCTAAATCATCATTAATCAATTGAATTCCCGTGAGAATGAGTCAGGGCTTGTTTCACTTACATAAACATAGATGCCCGGGGCCATGTGAGATGCCCGGGGTATCTGAGACATTCAGAAAAGGCTGGCTACGTAGGACCTGTGCCTTTCTGGATGTGTGGCTAGAAGCTGAGCGTGATAGCATGATACTCTGACACATCTAAAATGGCACTAGACACCTATGACAGAGCAACTGTCTGGCACCCTCGAAGTCCAGGCACCCTGCTACAAAATCAGCTCCATTTTCTGCCGAGAATGTGACATTTAAGTGCAATCCAGCAAGTGATAAGCCTGTAAATGCCGAGAAAAGTTAAAGAGCAATCTGGCACTTCACAGCCAACCAGCTCGTCCCCGAAGTGAAGTATTTTCCTAACTTTTATTTTAAGCTTTTCTTTAGCAAACATAGCATGTCTGAATACAAATTATCACAAAGATCAAGATGTTCAGATCTGAAAATACCTCACAACAACTGTCTGCTTTAACCTTTGCATATTTTACATATTTTTTCCTTATAATCATATTCCACCCACTAAAGGATTTCAGAAGCACTGGAAGGCAATGCTTCTATAGAGCGTATTTGTTAGAATATATCTGCTATAAAGTGTAGCGGGGAATTATTAGAAAGTATCTTGAAATAAATATTCTTCATTAGACCTATGTTAATTCAGAGGATCATATCATTTTGAAGCAAGAAAGTATATGCAAATAACATCTGTCTCATAACTGGAAAATGGCCCCAAGCCTAAAAGTTCGAGTCTGGATCTAGATCTTACACCTCATGAAGTGTCAAGAGCTCCAGGCTTGGGATCTTGCTGAATAAAACATCAGAAACAAATTAGAAATAAGACTAACAGCAGCACAGAGAGGTCCCAGCACCCAGGGCCTCTGACGAGCCCAACAGGCAAGTCAGGTGTGGAGGCACAGGCATCAGATAAATTCAGCGATCGGGAGAGGCAGATCATACATCAAGTCTGTGGCAGCTACAAGAATTAAATGCAGATGTACTATAACCGTCCACTGGTCCTTTAACCGTATAACTGAAATTTCTGTCCCGGCTGTTCAGCATACCAGCCACATTTCCCAGGGACCGGGTGGTATGTGCTGAGGACAACTAGAGGTGGATAGCCACATCTTCACGGGAATGGATTTACCTAGAAAGTTCACAGGACTTCAAATCCTTCCCTTTCCTTCCCCCATTGGTGTGCTGGCAGAGCAGATGTTCTTATATCACATTGATTTGCATACCATAGGTTTGCACCAGCCTGCGTCCGTTCACGAGAGATATTTATACCCGAACGAAACAGCATTTTGGGGTGTAGAAATGACAGCACAGACTGCAAAAAAAAAAAGGTGAGGTAAACCTGTTGTGTGTGGTGTCGGGTTGGTACCCATCGAGGATGAGGTCCAGCCTGGAACCCGCTCTTCAAGAAAGGTGTGGAACAGAAGAGGATGGCAAGAAAGACCTTGGAGGCTAAGAAAACATCACCTACAAGGAAAAGTAGACTGAATTGGAGCAATTTACCATTAAGAGAAGACAAATTCAGTGCAAGCAAGAGGGCACCCAGTCTCTGAGAGTTACTAATGGTAAATGAACTAAGGAAAATTATAACAGGCCAAACACACAGTAATACTTCCTTTGATATCCTCAGCCTCCAGCAACTTGTATTTCCAGGACTTCCTAAGCCAGAGAAGGTCTACTGGAATTTAATAATCCTCAAGGGATTTTTATCTGTGTATTTGTCTAAGTGCTTTTTGAACCTGCCTAAGCTTTCAGTGGTCACAACACCCTCCAGTGAGAGGTTTCATAACTTAATTACAGGTCTTGCATACTGCGTGAAGAACTACATCTGCATGTTTGCTTGAACCTATTTCTTTCATATAATTTGATGATAATTTGATGTTCTTGTACTAGAAAAGACTGTGGGCAATCGTCTCTTACATGTTGTCTCAACGGTACTCATGATTTTACAGGTCTGTGTCATACCACAGGTTAAGAAGTCAGAGGCTTCAACTTTATTGTGATGTATTTGGGTTGGATGTTAATGAAAAATCATCTTCCTAGTGGTAAAGAGAATGAGACGCTGAAATAGATTGTATGGTAAGAGGATTAAGCTTGATTGGATATGTGTCAAGAAGGCAGACGATCAATGATGTTCATGGTGCAGTTTATCCCACTCTGAAGTAAATGTCCACGTTCAGTCAGTTAAATTGCACTTTAAATTCCACTGACTATTGACTAGATCTCCAATGACAACCATGGAGCCTTAGCAGCCTCCTCACAGGGAGATAACTAAAGTTAGAGGACAAGAATCCCACCCATTTGAGTCAACCCAGGCAAAGCAGGACTGCCAAACTTCCATCTTTAGCAAAACTGTAGCAATCACTAGAAGCTACTGAAACGCCGTGACAACGATTTGAGTTATTGCCTTCAAATACTTGCTGTTCCTGCATGTTCTTTGATGCCAAGCACACATAACACCAGTTCAACTCCCATATATTCTTCTGACTTTGCAAATTGTGTAGTGAAGCTGCAAACAGTGGCTGTGCTCTGCGAGGTCATGAAGTAGAAGTGAAGCCAAGACACTGAACTGTGGTAGGAAAGGATAGCATCACTTGAGTTTCCTTGTGCTCAGCAGAGCCCTGTAACAGATACTGACAGTCTAATGCTGTGTCTCTGCCCACCAGGATGCTCCCTCCTGTCCCAAACCTCCAGGGACATGAGGGATCCACAACTTGCCTCCTCCTCTCCCAGTTGTCTTCAGTACCTTTTCTGTTTGAGTTTTGCCCTTCTGGCCTTCCTTAGGCCCCAAGCCAGAAGCCCTCAAAGTCCATGAAGGGACAGCCACGGACTTTGGGAGGGCTTAGCTCACCCAAAATTACTTCCATGGTGGAAATTACTGAAAGAGGACCTTGACTTTGACAGGCATCACCATCTCAGCCAAGACACAACCATCCATCAGCACCAAGGACCTACCTGGATTCCACAGCCCAGATCCACATGAGTATTTGGGCTCCTAAATCACAGCTACATTAAAAGCAGTAGAAAGATGAAGCCTCAACAGTTCCATGTCCAAGGTCCCTCATGGAGCTGATTCCTCAGTCAGTGCAACCACTATGGCTAATTCCGTGTCAGATGGTTAATTCACCACCTCTCCATTCCTTCCAGGTACCTTTCATTATCCCTACGTCTAATTAGCTAGATCTAAAGGAATGCTAAAATAAAATTTTTCGTGAATAATGGCCCCTCTTAAATCTATGTACCATAATAAAGGCAATTAATTTGAACAGGCCATTTAAAAGCTATTGTATTGAGCTCAGCACAAGCCCAACTGACATGCAAAAACCTTTTATAACCTGGTAGTCTCTGCACTATCATCAATTATCTCCTAATTAAACAACAAAGTTCCCTTGCAATGCCCCAGTTAAATACCATTACTAAACATTTTGCCATCATTTAGTGGATTAATGTGGCTAATTAAACAACTTGCACCATGGAGTCAAGATCGTGGCATGACACTTGAAATGAGGTGTGCAAATCTCTATGAATTGTTTGAAGTCAAAACCTGCTTGGCCTATATTGACAGAAAGGATTACTTTAAAAGTCAATAGCTTTATACTGTTATTTTTTTCCATCCTGGGGGAATAAAAACAAAAAACTGCCCACAAACTCCAGTAACAAATTGCCATTGGGAATGTTGGCTTTTCCATGCTCAAAGAAGAGACGGCTCATTTGCTCAAAGTTTGTAGGGGGTGGGAGCGTGAGGGTTTTACAACAAGAGTTTGATCAAAAATCTGCCAATAAATTTTCCATCATCTGAATTCTTCAGCTTCACCTCTGCACCTACTGGGAGGAGCTCACTCCATACCGGAGCTCAACTTCACCTGTAACAGGGAACTCCTTCTGGAACTGTTCATATGCCACTATATCCAGTAGAAAGAGTTTGGGGACGATAATTTCTTTTCATCAGCAGGCTAACCTGCTGCTGGGAGCGACCAAGCCCAGGTTACTAGTGCTGTGATTGCATTAATATTTCCAGATCCAGTCTGCTTCCAGGAAACTTGTGGGTTTGCACGTTCAGCCTCAGCAGCTGCCAGCTTTCCAGTTTGTGATGCAGCTGCCACTTTCCAGCTGTTTTCAACTAACATCCACCTTGCAGGATCTCTGTTCTGAATTGTACACTTCGGATCAACAGCTATGGAAAGACGTGAAGGTCTTTTTAACATAAAGAGAGAAGATTTCGAGTTGCAAACCCATACTATATGTGAGACCACTCACAGTGCACCCGTCTGTCTCCACTGAGCGTAGGTGATTAGCTGGAGTTAGACATCTGACGTTCAAATTTTGGAGTCAGAAATTTCTCATAACTCACAGCACCAGGCACAATGGATTCCTAATCCACAATGAGGAGCACATCACTAATGAAATGCTTATGATCTTTAAAGAAGAAGCCTCACCCAGGACGAAGCATAGCATTGCTATTTTCTGTTTACAGCAGCTGAGAGCATGAAAAAGCTCTTTTAGGATGTCTGAGATTCCTCCTTGGAATGGAGTGAACATGTGAACAGTACTGGGGACTGTTCACATGTCCCAGTGACTGATGACTATGTTGACACTCAAATCCATGAGAGCAAAGGGCAAATCCAAATCACTGTTCTTCTACCCTAGAAAGCAGTAAAACAACAATCTGCCAGTGAAAAAATATCTTAGAAAAACATGATTAGGTGGTACAGCAATAAACAGCATGCTAGGTATTTTCGTGTCCTAAGCTATGTCTGACAATGTGCGGAGGGTTCAGATTTGTATTCAGATAAGGTAATCACAGTGAAACTGAAACTCCCTGCATGATAGCTAGTTCTTACTAATGTCAAGGATGTTGCCTGAATTATTATAAAATCTGAGGCACCTACCAGAAGCAAGCATGTCCCATGTTATGTTGTTGGGTGGCACTCCAAAAATACCCATGAAAGAGTTGGCTTATACACTCTCCACTAGGAGGCAATCATTAAATCACTTTTAATTTGCAGGTAAAGACCTTGACTTTTCACTCCATCTGCCCCGCTGGGTTGAGCAGTGGTTGCTCTGTTCTTCTCTTTGTGTCAAATTGAGCGCAGAAGGATTCAAAGCGAAAGTCGCACACACACATATATGAAAATGATCCCTTTGGTTTTTCTGTGGTCTACAGTTTGATCACCGAACTGCCTTGGAAGACTGATTGACACCTGACTGCATCTCTGGCAGGCTGGACGGAGATATCATGGTTATCCATCTCTATTCTGCTGTGGCCTTCAGTCCGCTCACCACTCTAGGATGCCACCGGCTGACCCCAGACTAACGTGGTCATATGTCACATGAATTAGAATTAAACCTACTCATGTACGAACGAGCATTTCCTGCCTTCCTTACTGCCTCACATATATCGTCACCCTCTGCTTATTATAGTCCCCAGTGCCCGGTCACAAGTGATTGCTTCCCCTTTCTCCCTTTACGCTGCAGAGTATTGCACAAACAGAAAACCAGTCCCTACCCAAACTGAACAAACTGGTCGCAGGGCGGGAAAGCACGTTATTTGAGCAAGGGGTACAAATGCTTGCTAATGGGCTCAGCAGAGCAGCCTGACGAAGAACAGGCAAGTAGACCTGTGCAATAATGAAAGTGATAACCCCGAGTTCAGGTTGCAGGAGGAAGGCCAGATCCAGGACGTGGTTAGTGGGTGGACTGGCAGTGTAAGTTAGACAGTGGTACAACTCCTCCAACACGTAGGTGAGAGCCCTCTGGTTGGTCAGCCGGAGAGTTAGTGCCGTCTCTACTGCAAGGAACCTGGAAAACAAGATGTGATCTTTGGAGACACTTGGGCAGGTTAGACAGGAGCAGCCACCTCCTCCACAGCCCCACAGTCCTCGGCAGAAACAGCAAAAGCAAAATTGCATCAACTCTGTTTAAGCGGCAAGCAAATGGCTGTGCAACATCAGCCTGGGCCGGTGCTGTAGTTCCCAATCTTCTTCACCTCCTGCTCCCCATATTCTAGATTATATCCCCAAATACAGACATGCACCTTCTGAAAACTCTCCTACATTGTCTCTAGCTGCACATACCTATGCCCATCTCTGCATTTTTTCTCATTTTCCCTTGTGTCCGTAAGTCTTCTCAGCTGAGGGACTGATGGTGACTCAGACACAGTACTGAGGCGCTGAAACATGGATTAAAGGTTTAAGCATGGAAGAGTCAGTCTGTCTACTTCCACACTTCTTTCACATTAGAGAGGGAAAAATGGCTGTACAGGTATAACAGCCTGAAACAGCTTCCCTGGCTCAGTCATGTTGTTGGTATTGAAAAGTATGTCCCCTCTCTTCCAATATCTGGACAAGTGCAATAAGAATATTTGCAAAACCGATGGTGAGACTGGTGGAGAATACAAATACACACACGTATAAATACTCACATAGGCAGATGGGACACGAGACTGTTCTGTTACTGCAGCTCTCCTTTGTCATCTGGGCATCTTTTTGTATCTCTAAGCTGCTGCCACCTCCTGTTTGCCCTGCTGCTGCAGATGATGAGGCCCTCTCCTTGGTCTTAGATGCCGACACCTGTGGCGATATCCTGGGGTGTCTGGGGGTGTTGTACATATACGTAGGCTCTTTTGACATCCTATGTAGATGATGCCCTTGCTACAGCCCTGCATCTAAACATTTCTGCAGATTACACATGGATATGTACGAATACGGGTTTGTATGCATGAATATCTTGCCTTCTGTTGTTTGTATGCCTTTAGATTAATGCACAATGGTTTCACTATTCAACGTTTTCTGGCTCTTAAAAAGTGTGTTTTTTCCTCTTCAACTAAGCTCTTAGCCTGCGTCTTACGTTACTCTCTTAGTAAACCCCAAACACAAATCAGTCAATTTAACTTCTGATTACAGCCATTTCACCACCTCGCTTTCTGCCACAAGCACATTCCTCCTGTCCCCAGAGACTCAGAAGGACCAATACTTTTCACTGACACTGAACTAAAATCATGCAAGTATTTCTATTGATCCAGACTTCTAAAATTATTGGAGGTGTGCCTACTGTAGTTTAAATGAGTACAACCCTGCTCAAGTCAATGAACTTTTTCTGATTTACAAGGAGCTGTATCTTTGACTTTACGATCTTGACAAGTTGGATCTGAATTAGACCGGCAGTTCTTCATGAAAGTGAAATTCTAGATGAATTTCAGAAGCCAAAGATATAATTCCTAAAGGGAAAACACACTGCCTTATCATCACAGTTATTATTTAGCATTCATATTTCACTAGCATCTTGATATCAGCCATGGTGAAAAGCTATCATGCTAGAACTTGTCCAGACCTGTAGAAGTGACAATTGCAGTCCCAGAGAGCTTGAAGATTCAAATCAAAAAGAACTGGGGGAAGAGGAGTACACTGCTAGAATGAAATTACAAAACCAGTTGCATAGTCTTCAATGCTAAGTGTATCGACACTACAAAAAATCAGGGCCCTGTGTACCGTATGACCTCCCAATTGCAACATGGAGCTGATTCCCCATTACTGAACATGCAATGGCCTAAGAAATAACATGAATTGAGAGTTTGTGCAGTGACATTTTTAAACATGCACTGACTTTTAGGGAAAGCCCACAATGAATATTAAACAAGCCCCTGCATTTCCTAGGGTTGGTGTGTAGGACCTGACTTTCCTTTCTCGGTTATGTGCGGTGACCTTTTAAAATCATTTTTGGCACTGCATGGTTCCTCTGGTTCTTCAGCCTTACTCGTTCTGGGACTTCAAGAGAATTAAGTCTCTTCTGTTGCTAATAGTGGAGCCCTGGATTCTCTCACTTGGAAAAGGACTTTTGACTAATGCTACCGTGCATGGAAGAGTGCGCAGCAATTATAAGAGCATTTGAGTACAAACCAGAGGCAGAAATGAAAAGAATTGCAGGTTTCAACTGTTGCTTTTGAGGCATTTAGCGTTATAGCACCTTGATGCCTTACACAATATGCAGATTAAGTCCAAATCTGCAAGGCTGTACTGAAAGATAAAACACAAAGCCTACTTATTACCTAAGTCCCCCTTAAGCCTTCAAAATAGACTTCAAGTACAACTAGAGGGCTGCACTTGCCTCCTGCATGGGGGACCTTCTATGATACAGTCATTTAATTTCAGGGTATGTTTGAGCTTTCTCTCATATATCCTGAAGGAAATCACAGGCCTGGATAAACCACTTCGGATCAGACAGCAGAAAAGTGATTGTAGTTTTGTTTTTCCTTTCCATCTTTTGTTTTTCCTCTCATTTGCAGGCACTACCAAGCAGGCTTCCAGTAATCTAATCCTTTCTAAGAGCTCTCTCTAAGAACCAAATGAAGCCAGAGGTAAAAAATGATTCATATACAGTCATGTTTATCGTTGGCTGGAAAGCAAAGCGTTCAAACCAAATCCGCCAGAGACAAAATAGCCTGAGCTGCTACCGTGATGACCTACTTTCAATAATAAGTGAACACTTCAGAACTGGGTGGGTGGGGTAAATGTGTAAGGCCCCTGGAGCATGGCTAGGAGATATCCTACGGGAAAGGATGCTCCATAGCCTTTTCACCCTTCAGATCCTGACCTTCTCTAAGCAGAGATGTGACTAGATCATGAAGTAGTGCCATGGCTTTCATCTGTTTACCAACACACAACAAGAGCACTGAAGACACACCAGTCCAGGCTTTATTGCATGCCAGGGGTCCAGAGGACTTGCAGACAGTTGCTAGGTTATCCCAAGTTGCATTTTCACTGCTGTAGTGACAAGGACAATCTACGAAGAAGACTGTGACCTAACGCACAGATATCGACTTCTTGATATGATCAATCAGCCCTTCCTCCCCCACATCTGTGTTGTTACAGAGCAACTCCTTGAAATAGCTACAAGAGCTTGTTTCAAATGAGCTCAGGTATTTCCGCACTGTACTGCAAGGCAGGCAGCAGCACCGGCATCCCCGAAACCAACCCAAGTGAGGCAACATCCTCTGTGTTCACACCTACCCAAAGCAAGTGTCCTCGTTGTGTGCTGCCCCGAACCACCACCACCACGCTGTACGTGTGCTCTTTCTGTCCCTCCATCACAGCCCTCTCATCTTCCTACACTTCATGGCTTAGAGAGGGTACTGAAGGTCACCTACAGCACTAATCTGCCCTTAATTTCTTTCTCTTTTTTAACACGAGTGTGGAGTTTTTGGTGCTTCTCTCTACCCTGCCAGACCCCTTGACCACAGCGGACATGAGGATCACACAAAGCAGAGAGTTATGTTTCCAAGGGGTTGATGGAGTGGCTTTCAGTCATTCATAGGAAAGTAGTAATGAACAGTGAGCACACAGCCAAGCCACAGCCATGAAATGCCTGGGGATCTCCCTTTTATTTCTTCCCTCACTGAAATCCCATTTCTACTCCTGCTAGCAGTGCTGCAGATGCTTGGGTACCTAAGCGGGTTATAACCCGTTGACTGTGGCCAGTGACAGAAAGAGAGGATCATTGCTTACCTTACCTTCAGGTACCTTCCTAATGTTGCAATTGCTCAGGACGTTGCTCTAAGTACCTCCTCCTGATGCTAGCTGAGATCTCTGTAGCATCTACCTCTGAGGACCAGCTCTCCTGGCTGCCAGAGCTGGCCTGAGGGCACTTGGTTTTCAGAGGGAGGCTGACACGTTTAATGCCATCTAATCTTGTTCTCTTCCATGCTGCTGAAAATTGAACCCATCATGTCTCTTGCTGGGTGTCCCAAAGCTGAGGTCATTGATGGAAAAAGCATCCTGGACACCCAGCATCCTCCAGTGAAGAGAGGCTATTGTGGAAAGTCATCATTTTGAGAATTTTGTGGCTGTAATAGAAAGGATGTGACAATGGTTCCCTTAACCAGAGCCTGATATGTTTCCACCAGCCAGCACTGATGGTAAATGCACTCACATCAGACATTTTCATAGCACCGAGAAGAAAAAGTTTTGACCTTTCACCTTAACCACTAAAAGAAAGCAAGCCAGCAAACCCACTCCTCACCCAAAATATTCATCACAAGGAGGTCAGGTCTGAAATGTTACTGTCAGTAACCTCTGCTCACCCCAGATTACCTTAACTCTGCAGTGGAGAAGACAGATTTCTGGGAAATTTAGAAGGAGCGTGCACACCACAGCACCCAACTGAATAACTCATTATTAGCAAAATTTCACTGGGAAACAACACTGTCTGCTAGCGTCCTTGTTTCTTGTGAATAGGCCAATTCAAAATAATTAGCAGGCCAGGTCACATGAGAAACACAGAGAGAATTCAAAGAAATAAAACAAAGAGCTTCACAGGTCATCTTTGGCTCATGCCTGCTCATGGATAGGTTACAGAGGAGAGGTAAAAAGTACAGAAAGGGCTGGTTTTTGGCTGGCTGCTCCCAGCTAGGAGGTGGCACTGGTGCAAACCAAGCGCAGGAGGTAGATCAGCGCTCGTTTTGCGTTACCAAGAAGGTGAAGGCATGGTCTCAGCACACAGTGGAGTAGTAGGATGGCAGCGGAGTGAGGGGCTGCTCAGCATCCCTGCGTTAGGTTGGGAGGGAAGAAGAGTGGACTGAGTCAGGGTTTAGCAGGCTTAGCCCCCCACGCCTTTCGAGCTATGTCTCAGTTTCACAGCCCTGTTTGCTAAACCACTGACGACTTCTCTCAAAGCCTTTCTTGGAAAAAGCACTACTGAGATCGTGAAGACCACTAATGCGCATCTGCATATGCCTTTGGTGAAAGAGTCTGCTTGGTGCTTACATCTCCACCGGTGGCTGTGTGCACATCTACCAGATACCGCAGCTCCTGGAGTCTTTCCCATGCTAAATCCGCTCTTCCTTTGGCTAAGTCTTCACCACCTGGAGCTGCTTCTGGCATTAATTTATGCCATGCCTCAGGAAAGACTCCAATGGGACGAGTCTCCACCTTCTCCCCTGCCAGGCCTGACTTGTCAGTTCTCACCACATGCCTTCCAGACAGGTCCAAGTGCAAAAGACACCTTGAGACAAGATGTTTGGGGACTTATAGTGTAGGGATGTGTGACTGGTTACTCAAGAGCTAGACGTTGCCCTTCTGTGTCCCTAGGCTTCAGTCCCCTCTCTATAAAAGAGGGAAAGCTGTTCCTTTTTAGGGCACAATAAGGATAAATACATTAAAAACTAGGAGGTACTAATATACTGGACATGAGAGACTTTGGTCCTGCCTTAGACAACCTGTTCTGTTGGGCTTTCCTCCTCCAGACTGCCCTGCGTAAAGGAGGCTATTTGCTGCTAGGACTTGGTCCCCTTTAGGACTTCGCACAGCACCCAGCACAAGGGCCTTCTGTGTCGGACACTCAGCTCTTCTGAAATACTAGTGATAAACTGCTTGGAGTTACTGCAGTGTATAACCCAGAATCAAAGTTAGCAGGCAAAACTTCTCAACTCCTCACCGTTACATGAGACAGCATTCAAGATCCACATTTGTATTAACATCATGGTGTCTTATTGCTCCTTCTGACAAACTATTTTATTTGAAAAATAGGAATCTGTGACTGTCTGTCTGCTGCAACTGCACAGATTAAAAAAAAAAAACACCACCATTTCTGGATTCCTGGGAGGAGGGTTCAAATCCGTTATGAGTGCATGATCACTAGATCAAATGCAAGAGCCCTTACTAGCTGGGCTGCTGGAGCCCACCAGTTTGAAGGATGTGACTATGTCTCCAAGGACAACATCTGCCCCGCCTCAGCAAGCATCATAAGCATCTTCTAGCCACGATGCTTATTTCAGATTTCAACTATGTTGCAGCTTAAATCTTGGTATAGACATCAGTCATGGGCGGACACCATGGTATGAGTTGTCTGCAGCAAGGCTCAAAACGCAGACATCCAGATCTAAAACTGAAAAAATCTCATGTTCAAAACAAAAAGCCCTGTATTGTTAGCACAGCAACAGCAGAAGATTGATCAACCTCCCAGACATCTTGTCTTTAGAGCACCCTCTAGAGGGGTGCAAACTTCTGTGCTGAATACCAATGCAGTTACAAAGATAAATGGGAGCACACTCGAAATCCTGCTGATCTCTTAAGCTCTGTGACCTCCCTAGGCGATGACTTCTGCTAATCCCAACTGAATTTAAACTAAAGGTCTTTTAACTGGGAAGACAGTAAATACAGAGAGTATATAAATACATTACAAAATGAGCCCAATGTCATTTGGTTACCCAAAGAGGTCATGGAGTCTCCATCCTTGGACATACTGAAAAGCTGCTTGGACATGGTCCTGGGCAACCAGCTCTATGTGGCCTTGCTTGAGCGAGGAGGTTGGACAAGATGATCTCTGGAGGTCCCTTCCAACCTCAACCATCCTGCGACTCTGTGATTTCAGAGATGACTACTGTTAATTTTGCTTCAGATTTCCCCATGCAATCAATTAATGTTATCAAAGGAGCTAGGAATGGTAGAATATGTGTGCCAGCAGTCCTGCAACCCCCAAACCGGGCAGTTTGTCACCAAGGGTGGTCAACAGCTAATGCCCAGGCATAAGAACAAACCAAGCTTGGAGTCGGCTTTCAATGATCCCCATTTCAGGGAGACTTACTAGAGATGGTGTCTTTGTGCAGAAGTCAGTGAAGGAGTATTGCTTTCACACAAGCAATGGGGGACTATCCTCCAGGAAAGGAGAGGACCTTTTGCTCACAAATGACTTTGTATTTTTCTAGCGGTTTCAAAGCACCACACCTCTCATGCAGTGTCAGCTAGAGCCTGTGGTGACACACCATGAACCTCTTGGCTATAGAGCTGGCTGGGGAGGTTTTCACCCACTCCCATCCATCTGACACCTACCCCGCCTCTTCCCCACTACCACTGTGTTCACTCAGCCCTTCACATGGCCATGCCCTGCGAAAATGATGCCCATTACAGGCAAAGGGCAACACCTCTTCTTTTTTTTCCGGTTTTGCTTTGCTTGTTTTTTCTTAAATCCAGACCATTTTGCTGCTCTGGCTGAGGGCACAGTGAGGCGATCAGCTGAGTCAGCAAAGTGAGGAAGCCATAACCAGGGGTGGGGAGGCAGGACACAGGCAGGAGGGAGGCAGAGTGTGGGAACCAGCAGGTGAGGGCAGGCAGCAGCTTTGCCTCCCTCAACCTGTGCCCTAAAATGCATTTTATGCATCTGCTTAAATTTATTATTTTGAATGCCACCAGCTCATGGCTGCTGACAAACCATAGTATCAAGACCAAAATGACTGAATAGGGACTGAGAAAAAGCTTTGAACCTTTATAAAATCACAGCTGAGGAAACTTTATGGACTGGGAACACGTTTTGCGTCGTATGTTTGGTCGGTCCTTGGTATGAGACTGACAACCCTTGGAGGGTACTGCAACACCACCAGTGATAAGACCAGCATCACAGTTGATTTATTTCTCTTTATAGCTTGAAAGGGACGATACTTATCTCCAGTCAAGGAGTTCCAAGGAAGTAAAATCATACTGGACCCTGTAGAAAGATTCTCCCATAATTACTCAACCTTTTCTGGTGAAGCCTGGGAGATACGCAACATCACACAGTATTTTGCAAGTGGTTTGATTTGCTCGCTGCATTTCCTGTCCTCTTCTGCAGAGGCCGGGGAGCTCCCGAGCTGGAAGTGTGTAACAGCCGGGCGGACAGACCTCTCTTGGGACCGGGTGGTTTGGGGAGTGTTGGACCCACCGTACAGTAGAAGCGATGAAGTGACCTCTCTGGTCCTTTCCAAGCCCTTTTTTTATGACTGCTAGAAGAGACTGAAATGTAAATCTCGTGTTAACATGCAGTGCACACTTTGAGCAGAAATGGAAACCCTTAGGGAGGAAAAGAAAAAAAAAAGCCCAGTTTTAGTGTTATTTTAACATTGAAAATGACGTAACCTGCTATATTTTCTTCTTTATTTTTCAAGCGCATTGACTTATTAACTGAGTTTCAATTAATTCAAAGCAAAGACAAAGAGGAATATTCTACCTTCTTTCGCAGCAGTTATTAAATGTGTTCCCTAGTTATTTTTTCCCCACAGCTCCTTTAAATTAACAATAAACTGCAAATAATCATCCTTAAAACCCAAACAACAGAGACCAACTATTTTGAGAATGAAACTCTTCAGAAAGGCCCATTGCCCAGGCAAAACGCTCAATCAGTTTGATTTTTTTTTTCTTACTGAAAATGTGGGTGGTTTTCAAATACAGGAAAGAAAACACGATGGCTTGTGGTGATATTTTCCACCAGAAAGATGCAGCTTTAAGGGCTTTTGGTTTCCAAATACCTACACCCACAGGAGTGGCCTCCTCTGTTGTAGAAGGCAATGCCTGATTAGTTGTACAAGTCAAGTTAAATGACAATAATAATATACAGCAGTTGATGTGTGTTTCAGTGGAAGCTTTGTGTCAGCTGGGTAATTAATATAGCAGCTGCCTCCCAGATGACAGCGCTGTCGGTTTTAAATATGCAAAAAGCTGCTGAGAAAAAGAAGGGGAAAATCTGTTCTCCGTGTCCCTGGTGGATAGGATCTAGCTGAAGATGACCCTGCTCCTTGCAGGGCGGGTTGGACTAGGCGACCTTTAAAGATCCCTTCCAACCCAAACCATGCTATGATTCTAACAAGTGGGTTTAAATCACAGCAAGGAAGGTTTAGATCACACATTAAGGGAATGCTTTCCAGCAGTGAAGGACAGCTTTGGGACAGACTGTGGCGGGCAGGCGTGGAGCTGTCACCAGAGGTCTGGAGGGACAAGATGAGTGAATTCCCCCTTAGAAAGGGTGCATATTGGTTTTTCCTTGGGGCAGTGTCTGGAAGATGTCCTGCCAAGGATTTTTCCTGCTCTGAGACCTCGTCATTGCACAGCCAAATGTTTTGCTGGGAGAGGACGCAAGCTGAAGCCTTTCTCTGCCCCGAAGTTGGAGCTAAGTGACCCGATGCGCTGTTTTGTGTGTGATATCCAGAAACTAATCCTGAGCCTAAATATTTGCAGATCTGCAACATTTCCTATAGGCAAAGTGATCCTCATGTAACCGCTGCTGTGTCACACTCTGTCCCCTGGGTGGGATCTGGTATATGTGGGGAGGCAATATCAATGGGGTCAGCGAACGGGGGAGAGGCCATGGGGCTGCATCGCAGCTGGGGATACGCCACTATGATGCCTAAGCTGGCACTCATCCAGTCTAAGTGCAGGTGGATACGATGGTCCTCCAACCATCACGTTCCTGTGCAGAACTGTAGCAACAACATCAGCAACCAGTGGAGCTGAAAACTTAAGCTTGGGATGGAAATACATGGGATTTTAATTATCTGCAGCTCACCTTCACTTGGGGTGAAAGAACCTCTTCTGCATGCTTCTAGTACCGACACCACACCCTGTGCCTCCCCAATATAATGCACTCCGATGCAGACAGGAAGGATGATACATAAGTTAATGGTGTGTGAGCAATTAAGATGCAAAATCATCTGCCTCATGAAATGTCTTTTTCTCTCCTGCTGGTAACAGGAATAGGTATTATACTCGGCTCAAATCATACCAGAAAATAGGAGAGAACCACTCTTTGAAAGCAATTCATTGCCCCTGATTTCCAAAAGCCCAGCAGCCTTTCCCTTTGCCTTGCCTTGCCTCCCCTTTCTTTATTTTAATGCATAGTTTTACATTTTAGGAATCAGCAGCAAGGGAAAAGTAATCACAACGGTATTCAAAGAGCCATCCCAGCCTGTTCAAAGTGAACACTTACAGGTCTTAAAATTTCTAAACACCTCATTTGGATGATGCCAAAGAAAACATCTCTTTTACAGGTCCGCCAGGTGGCATGTTCTGCACCTCTAATGGTGCATTGACCTCTTAGGGAAACACCATTTGAGATTCTTCACCAGAGCATTAGGACCCACAGAAGTTACCTGAACATGGCCTCATGTCTTCTATGGGTGCGTCAGGGGTATGAAGGACATCTGTAGGTCTCCTTGCTATAGCTATAATCCTATTTGTTTGACTGTTAGCAGCAGCAAAACCCACTAGTCTCACAGGGCTGGTGTGCTCCTGCAGGATGTGGGGATTCTGCATGGTCTTCTCCAAAACCCTTTGTCCCCCAAATTTCTGGGGTTTCCTTTCCTTCTTGTTACTCCTCTCCCAGGTTCCCAGGCCAGTTTCCCCCTCCAGATCCGCCTGTCCACAACCCCCAGCATCACACCTCATCTTACAGCACAGGAGGAAGCCGCAGGACCAGTGGAGCTGCGAAGGTCTCCCAGGGGGTGTACCGGGCAAAACCCACCTCTGACACCCTCAAGCTCTGAAAGGGGTGCACCAAGCAGGTACCACCTGGCCTTCTTTCATACAACAACTTGGCCCAAGGTTGGGCCTGCCTGGAAGAGAGATGTTTCAGACACTCATGGCCAAGAACGTAACACGATGGGACAGATGAATGAGGAAAGACATCCCTGTTGACTTCCCCTCTGCACCCCTCAGCAAACCCCCCCTCCTAGCCACGACAAGGCTCTGCAGCCTGAAAAAATTCAGGTTGTCCTAATTGTTTCATTCTTTTTGGTGAGCATTTCTTTGCAGCCATGGTTTCCCTGTCTGCAAAAGGGGGTTCTGCGCGCACAGCCCCAACGCGGGGTCCCTTGCAGGGCTGGACATGATGCTCACCTCCCAGCCAGCACCAGGCCCTGGGGGGGTCGGGCCCTTTTTGGGGGCAAACAGGAGAGGAGCCCGGGGGCACCCGGGGGCGGAGAGGGGGACGCGGCGGGGGCGCGGAGCGGGGTGGCGCCGAGGAGGAGGAGGAGGAGGAGGAGGAAGAGGCTGCGAGGACAGCCCCGGCGGTGGCGGCGGGCGGCCCGGCGTGCGCTTCCCCCGCGGGCCGCGGCGGCGGGGCGGGGGCGGCTGCGGCGGGCAGCGCTGCGCTGTGCCGAGCCGGGCTGAGGCGAGCCGGGCTGTATCGGGCGGAGCCCGGCAGAGCCGGGCTCAGCTGGGCTCAAGCCGTGCCAAAGCCGAGCTGAGCCGTGCCGAGCTGAACCAGGCTGCGCCGAGCCGAGCCGAACTGACCCAGGCTACGCTGAGCCGAGCCGAGCCGAGCTGAACTGAACCAGGCTGCGCCCAACCGAGCCGAGTTCAACTGAACCAGGCTGTGCCGAGCCGAGTTTAGCCGAGCTGAACGGAGCCGAACCGGGCTAGCTAATCCAAGCCAAGCCGAACCGAGCTGAGCCGAGCTGCGCGGCGCTGCGCGGGCAGCAGGTACCGCCTGCGGAGCGGTGCGGAGCGGTGCGGAGCGGAGGGCGGCGGGGGTTGCGCGGGCAGGGCCGGGCAGGGCGTCCCTCTGCGGGGCGATGTGCCGGGGGCTGGGGGGGGAGCGGGCGAGGCCCCCGGGCGCAGGCGGTGCGCAGGGCAGCGCGGTGCGCGCAGGCGGTGCGCAGGGCAGCGCGGTGCGCGCAAGCTGTGTGCGGGCAGGAGGGGGAACCTGTGCCCAGCGGGGCAGCAACAGCGAGGAAGTTTGGGGCACTATTTGGTGCTGTTGGCATTTCGTTTTACCTGGGACGCTGCTCAGGACGCTCTGCTTCAGCTATCGGTTCTGGTCCTGTGACGGGGTTTTAAAGCTGTCAACTTGACATTTAGCCAGAGTTGTTGGGTTTTGTGTTCTTTTTTTCCTTAAAGAAGTGTTTAAACTACTTTTAGGTTCTACACCTGATGTCTTTTGTGAGTGTTTGTGGTTTCATAATCACATTTTCCTGCCTTTAAAAAACTGTTGTTTTCTCCCATGTGCGAAGGCAATACAAAGAAGAGGGGAAAATGAGAAAAACAATGAAAACCGACTATAACCAAAGTGTTATTCAACACGGTAAACAAACTGGGGAAAATATAGAGGGAAAATACTTTCCCCCACTAGGTTCTGTGATGTTTTGTAGGTGTTTCTTGGTTACAGCAGTGTGTAACAAGACAGCCAGATGGAAGTCTAGTTTTAGAGGCGACGTTGTATCTCTGTAGCTGGGTATATCATTTTCGGATCGAGTCTGTAATATTCTACAGACTAGCACTGTGATAAGTTTGAAAGCAGATTTGAGCGGTAAAGAGACATGAACTGTCTCCATCCCTCCTCCGCTGCGTAGCGTTGTGAGCTGCATTTCCTTTTGAAGGAGGGGACTCGAAAACCCAGCCTGGCTGCTGGGTCTTGAGACCTGGGTTATGTTCCCCGCATGCACGTTGAATGCTAATGAAGTTAAACCCTTGGGTGTAATCGGATCCTTTTTAATTGTAACTACAACGCAACTAACTAACTTCTCGGCTGTACTTTTCCCTAATTTCCAGTAGTGTGATACTTTGCAGGGGCGGAAAGCTTTTTGCGGGCTCTTTTTTTAATTTCCACCAATGACACAACAGTAGCAAAGAAAATGACTTCAGCAGCTGAAAGCCACTCAATTGAGTCATGCTAATAGCAGATTATTTAGTAGGGTTACTAGGGCAGGAAGAGATAAAGTTTCACTGAACTTGCTATTAAAAAAAAAAAGGCTGGGGGGGAGGGAGAAGCAGAACTATTTGCGGTGAATAGGGCAATGTTCTGACAGCCAAATCCTTGAGGTCCTGGACCTGTGTTTTTTTATATTTCTTTTTTTATCCTTCTTTTTGACTGAAGAAAAGGACTCCACATCCCCGTTGAGGCCGCCAGGCATTTTTGAGTTTCTGGGAAATGTGCTTTAGGAGCCGAGTCAAGGGACCAGCAAGGAGCACCCGCTCCAAGGAGGTTCCTGTCCCACCTGGTTGCGGTGGAGCAGGGCTGCATTCAGCTGGAGGGATCAGATGCTTTCCTGGAGCTCACAGCCCCGCCGAGCTGCCACAGGCTGAACGCCTGCCGTCGGAGTTGAATCTGGATCCCAGTGTGGGCTCCGGGTTGTTGCCTCTGTCTCTTTTTTTGGTGTCCAGGCTGGGCGTGAGACTTTGACGTCCACCAGCCTTCACTTGCCAAAGCTCCCCGAGCCATGCTGAACCCCCCATTTTCCTCGCGTGACTTTTTGGCCAACTCCTGTGAGGACACATGATGAATGAAGCAAGTAATGCTCAGCCTGTGCAGAGGTTTCTGACTTGAAAGACGCCCTGCTTTAAGATGATGCCACAGTTGCACTGGTATAGGCAATGCAGAGTTTAGTTAGACTTTCTCCCCACTTCTACATGTCCTTTGGGATTTTTTTCAAAGCCTTAACAAAGATTCAGATCCCCCTCCTGAACCTCCATCCTGCATCTCAGCAGCCCCCCTGTGCCCAGGCTCTTTTTCTAATCACACTGCTACACTGGGTAAAACTTTTCATTTTTTTTCACACCAAGGAGAGCTATGAGCAGAGGGTTATTACACTGCCAGGGTGGAGCTAACTAATTTTTTTTTTTCTGCCTTAAGTGCGTTTCCTTTCAAAGAAAGTCACTCAGTTGACTCTCAGAGCTTCTCGCGGATACAGTGTGTGCCTCACCGTCACGTCAGAGGCAGAGGGTCTCAAAGGAAAGGCTTAGAGGGAGAGAGGAGGAAGGAGGGATGGAGGGAAGGAGAGCACCCGCAGCTTAGCTTCCCAGCATGACAAGTTTTTATTTTTCCTCCTTGGGATCTTTTCCAGGTTAGTCTCTGTATATCCTGCCACTTTGTTCTGAAAAAGGTGATATGGTGAATATAACTTCTGATGGCAACTTTTTGGTTTCTTCTCTTACTGTCGGGGTTTAATTGCAAAGAGCTCTGCAGCAGCCTAGGAAGGAGGTGAAGTACTAACCACCTACCAGGGCTTTGTCAGGAGGGCTGCTCTGTTGGAGCTGCTCTTGGCTTTTTACGTATATGTTTGTGGATCTAAGTTAAAACACTTGGCTGCAAATTCTGCCGTGGCTTCCCATTTTGCTGTAGCCAGGATCTGTGTAAGCAGAATGTTGTTCTTTGCCTAAGCTTTGAAAAAGTGATTCTCAAAATAGAAAAGGAAGAGAGAATCAATACAGTAGTACGAACATCCAGAACTTGTATGCATGAAATCATCTATAGGACTAACCAGAGCCTTGATCCTGTAATCACAGGTACCTACAGCTCAGTGTGCATGCACAGCTCCCTTGCAGGGTTACTCACGTGCCATCTGCCTGTTCTCACATAGAAATGTTCACTGGATCGTGTTCGTCATTGACATCAGAAGGCAGTCTGTGTTAGCCTGCAAGCTCACCGTGACAGTTTGTTTCCATTCCGTGGTGGTGCTCTCCGTTTGCCTGCGCTTGCATCCTAACCAGAGCATCTGACTCCTGGTTGTAGGCCTGGCTGGAAGGAAAACATTGGCAAAGGCAGCGTAAACTGCAAACCCTTCTCTATAGCCAATTGCAAAGTGCTTTTTGTATCGTAGCTTGTTTGTGTTACTTTTGTGATTTATCAGGCCTGTTGGAGATTTTTAATTTGTTACTGCCAACCAGATCACATCCAGCAGTAAAGATAATGTTTACTAACTTCAACGATGTATGTGGAATGAACCCAGATTGCTTTTCAAATTACGCAGAGCTGTTTTAGCAACGGATAATTCCTCTGGTTTGTATCGTACCTTGTAGCAACACCATTGCTTTGGAGCAGCTTGCTGGGGCAGAATTATGCCATCCCGTTTTGGGATGTTTTTAGTTCCACCTATGTGTAAGAATCCTTTCTCGTGTTTTCTCCTTTTGGACAGAAATGCTGCATGGAAGAAGTGTATGGTTTAGACTGTACCCAGGGCAGGATGAAAAGAAAATGGTGCAGCTTTCACGTAGCTGTACCTTGTCTCTCTCACCACGGTGCCATGTGTGTGGTGCGGATGTAGGGTTCGGTTATCTCTGAAGTGAATTTCTTGATACTTATCTGAGTCGTAAAGAGCCCTGAGATTTACAGACGATAAGCTCTACATAACATTTTTCTGGTTTTTGTGAATGGTCATTTCCACATCACGTTCAACCTGTTTTGGGCTGGCTTGCTTCTCAGTAATTATCTGCCCCAATTATTATGCCTTTTAATTTGCTTGGCATTCATTCAAAAGACGTGTATCCCCTTTTCCTTATCGTTGTCAAGTACAAATGTCCCACCTATCTGCGGGAGATACAACAATATAGTCAGAGCGTATGCATAGGAAATACCAACCCTAAAAGACAAAAAAATTTCCAGTTGATAAAGGACTGAGCGCGGGGACATCATGAATCTTGTGGCCATCTGTGTATCACACTCAGTCTGATTCTGTTGCTCCTGTGACTTCTGTTACGTCTACTGAACTTGCCATTTCATCAGGGACGTGAAGCGAGTCTTAATGCTGAGACCAGTTTAGGGCATCTCACCCTGCCAGGTCAATGGGGAGGGAGGGGCTGGTGGGTGCAGCTCATCACGTGAGCACTTCGTGCTCTGTCCTCTGCAATGCTTTTCCTGCATGGCCAAGTGTTTTAGCCTGCAAGTGTTTGACTGACACTCTGTCACTAAGCTGTCAAGGACCTGACCTGCATGTCAGTCTGGACCTGGCTATAAAACAGGCGTAAAACCTCCACGCTTTGTATAAAGATTATGGAGAAAGTAGCTCTGAACTGCCTGGGAGGTGCTTGCAGACAAAAAGAGGCATCTCAGCCAGCAGAACGATGTGAAAAACCTCAGGATATCCACAAACCAGGGTATGAACTTCACTGAGCAGTGAAGTTCACTGCTGAACTTCACTTCACTGAAGCCCCACACAGTGGGGCTGTGTGTAGACTTCAAACGAAACAGGGCAGAAAAGATCATTCTGCCCTATTCTGTCCCATTCTCTCGCCCAAGGCCAGGACACTCTTGCCCTTCCATCAAAAGATGACGCCACTTCTCCAGGGGCAGAAGAGACTCTTTATGGAGAAACTGTATCTTTCATGGCGTAATTTTTTTATTTGTATCTGTCTCATCAGTGATGCCTGCTGAATAATTGAATTTAGAAAAAGAAAAAAGCCCTGCATCTTATCCCCACTGATTATGAACTAGAAAAACAGAAAAAGCAATTACAAGAAGTGTCAATTTTTTCATGAGAAATATGTATTAGTTTACCAAAGTATTGCTGCATTGAAATGCGTTGAAATATCCTAGCATAGACAAGGCACCTACAACGATGAAAAATTCAGACAGCTTTCATCCAGGGTTACCAGACCATGAACCGTTAAAGGAAAGAATTTGATGTGACATCAAAGAGTGCCTATAGGAGATGGTTGGAACATCTTCCATGATATGTAAAGGAATTCAAAGATGGCAATAAAAACCTTTCTGTACTTAGCACATTATAATCATCAGCAAACATGACAGTAGGAGGACTGTCTCCATAATTACTACTGCCCTGACCAGGAGCTGAGGATGAGATAGTGCATGAACACATAAAAAAAGTTGATCCTAAGGAGCTTACAATGTACGTAGGAATGAGTTATAGCAAAGGTAGCAAAAGCATGGTACATATGGAAGTAGAAATGGTGAAAGAAGGAGATGGAAGGAAAGAGGAAGTCTTGCAACCTTACAGGTTGCAAGATCACAGCTCTCCATGGGCATAGTGACACGCTCCCAGGTGAGGTGTTAGAAGAGCAGGATCTAAGCTGGAAGCTTCAGGGTTACAGATTCAGTTGGTTTTAGAGGACAAGAGAAATAAAGGTGTTTTCCTTTCCAAAACACAGAAAATGTTCAGGTTTTTTTTAGTTCTTTAGTGGAAATATTTTGGTCCACAACAAAAATGTTTTTATTCTGAATGCTGTTATTTTGTGTCATAGGAATTTAGTTAGAGATGGTGCGCACTTTTCCATTCAGTTGATTTCCTGGAGCTTCCAAGATGCACCATGACGTCTTTATGTGGTGCAGAAAGGTGTTGGCTCCATCCTCAGTGTCCCTGACAATAGTGTTCATGGAAGATGTGGTCCTGTGGATAAACCTGGTTGACAGAAAGAATGACGGTATGGGGGAACCTTATCTATAGTTTCCATGAGACATTATGATAGGTTGGTTGAATCAAAACATTTCAGACTTTTCACCTCAGTGTCCTAGAGTAAAAGCCCAACTTTTCATCAGAAAATATTTTTTTTTTTAGTTGAAAAAGTCATTCTGTGTCAAATATGTTTGACAGAATTTTCTATGGCAACAGACAACACCAGCTTACCACCTGCTGCTCATGGAGGGGTTTATTTAAAAAGACAGGAAAATGACCTTTGAAACTGGTTTGAAAAGGTCATTCCGGGTGCTGGGGGTAACGTGGGAGAAGATGTGAGCGTGCCTGCAGAAGTGGATCACTGAGTGGAGGTGGTAGGGTAGACTTCAGACTCATCACGACAGCAATCTGGGAGAGGAAAAACCCTGTATAGACAGACAGACAGCCTGAGAAGAAGGCGCTGGTTACAATGAGGTGGGTATAAGATAGATAGGTATATGGTGAGAGGTGGGTGTGGGGCTGGGTGCAGCTGGTACGTTCCTCGCTGCCGCAGAAGGGTGAAGATTTAAGCTAGAGATTCACCTGTGTTTAGGCCTAGCACATTGCACAGAAGTGCTCTTCAGTTTTCTTGAAGCTTTGGCTCTTTCCTCGGCTTCGTTAACCTCATTCCTGGGCATGAGGATTCATGCTTACACACCTCGCCAGAACAGCTAAGACAAGAGCATCCTTGTTCCTTGCTCCTTGTAAGAAAGAGAGATACACCTCCAGAAAATGTGCCTGGGACAGACTGAGCTAATTACCTCCTGTTAGGTGATATCCAAGGCATAAGATCTTTCTACCTGTTGCTTCTTTATGGAAAGAAGGCCATGTAGCCCCAGAACCAGAGCAGACTCACTTGGACTCTGCAATAATGCAAGCGTGCCTTTTCCTCAAACTCCCACCTTGTGGGCATGGGCTTTTCCTCCATGGCCAAGTGTTTTAACCTGCAAGTGTTTGACTGACACACTAAGCTGTCAAGGACCTGACCTGCATGTCAGTCTGGACCTGGAGCCACTGTTTACTTTCAGGGTGGAAGGTGAGGTCTCAAGAGAAGCAGGTCAACTTAGTGAACCCAAATGTTCATCTTATGTAGCCCAAAACAAGTCCCAGTCCAAACTAAAGCAACGATGCCTGGTCACGTTCCCGCAGTGGTATTTCTTTTCCTCGCTGGCACATCTTTGGTGTTAAGCAAAGGATTGTGACCTGCTACCCACTCTTTCCTGCTGGGCCAAATGCACAGCTCCACCTGATAGCTGGTGTGAGCCACTGGATGTGCTTCTGAGAGCAAGCGTGTCCCGTTCTTTATTGCGTATCCGGAGTTACTGGCTATGCTAATAAAATAACAGGGCTGAGCACTGTGCTGCAGTCAGCAAGACCATTTAAGTGACAGCACAGTCCCACATCTGGTTGTGGCCCGTTTGAGCAACGCTCTGGCAGGCACGCTTTGAGCGACAGCGTATGATAGGGACTCTTCCCTGTAGGCAGGATGGATGAGGGTCTTTCAAAGAAGGGAGATATACTTAAGGGATGGATGTGCTTTTGCTCTTGGGACCAGAGAAGGTTTCTTGGTCCACTTGTGTGGGATATGTGTGCCCATGCACTGCTGATCCCAACAGTATTGGCTTCACTTCACAAGATCAAAATGCCTAGTTTGGGTTCTAAACCCAAAATGACCTTCATGACCTATCACTTACAGCATATGTGCCAGTCACAGGACAGAAAGGAGACATACCCTTGCCCTCAGGAAGGGATGCAGCCAGAAGGGGGTAATGAACCTACATAATTGTCCTTGCGTGATGCATACAGAAAGTTTTGGACCTCAGCAGAGAAGGTGAGAAGAAATGGCTCTCCCTGGTCACCAACATGGACCTGCTCCTCACTGCTGTGTCTGGGCCAAGTGTTGTGGACTAAATCACAGCCCTAAAAAGTCATCTATGAGGGCATAGACTCCTCTGGACTCCTCTGTTTCTTACCTTGATAAGTATGAAGCGTTTGAAAGATCCAGTAACAGTACAGCACACAACTTATAACCCAAAAAATAGCTTTAAGTCAAACACAGATTCCTCTTCTGTCGTCACATCTGGATATTTCACTGCAGAGCAGCCACCTCCCACCAGGCCAGGAAGTGCAATTCCTCCCTCATATGCCATTGCACCACGTTTTCTGGAAAAGCAAATAAACCCAGTCCATCCCAATAAGCAGAAGGGCTGTCGCACCACTACAAATGCACGCATTCGCTGAGAGTGTGGATTTAATGTAGCTCATCTCGGGGATGCAGGGATCAAGAGTGAAAGAGGATGTGTTCTCAAGGCTGTAGGGCTTTGGCTGACTCATTGTTTTGTGAAGTTATTCTGGTGTTTTGTGGGAGAAGAACGCCTCTAACAAATGTACTCATAACTTTGGACTGACAGTAAGGTTTTCTTGGGTTTGGTAGGTGTATACTTTGTCCCTGTCTGTCCTCACTGATGCAGTAACTCAGCGCTTGGGACCCAGTTCTGTCCTCGGGACCAAACATGCAGCAGCAGTAGCCTCACTGTGAGCTAAATGTCTCTGTCTGAGAGGCCAAATTTAACCTGTAACCTAAATAAACTGCCCAGGTATGTGGCCTTAATTTTATTTTTTAATTAAAAAAAAAAAGAGAGATAAATGCTAGTGGCAGCAGGATTATCTGCAAGCACACACTTGTAAGGCTGGAGTAACTTTCCTGAAACACGCAGGCTTGTCGCAGCTTTGCCTTGGCACAAGTGAAGTACTAATTCAGCTTGGTCTTTTAATGACCCCATGGTTTTGTAAATAGCAGATAACAATCTACGAGGATACTCAGGGACTCCGCAGCCAGCAACAGGATGGCTGTCACATGAATGAAGAGGCCAAGTTTTGGGGTCATCTAGCGCCGTAAAACCCCATGAACCTCGCTCCGGACTTCTGCAAGTGCACTGGGAGCAGAAACTTAACTTCTATTTTGTTTCAAAACTAAACTTGCATATGATTAATTTTTCACTTGGATTCAAGCCTTTTCTTCTGAGGAGGTTTTTGATGTGGTCATTTGATTTTGCTGTGGAGTTTCTGTGCGCTGGTGAGCCGGCTCCTCTTCTGATGTAAATCAGCAGTACAAGTCGGGAATAGCTGCGGTGGGGGAAGAATCAGTCTGAGTGAAAGAGGAGGGATTTTGGGCCTGATATCTTGAGAACAGGAAGCGCAGCTGAGGCTTATAGAGATTTGTTCTGGCTTGTGAATGGGATTTAGACAAGGTCGTACCCTACTTATCCACGGAAACCAGGGAGACAAATGCAAATGTCGGAGTCACTGTTATTTGTCTTGAAGGACTGTGCGCATGTTGAGAGCTGAATTTACCCAGGTTTTCCCCTCCCACCCTTGCAGTAACACTTGCTATTTATGTTTTGATTTATAACATTGGTGAAAAAGTTATAAAGAACATGCATCCTCCAGCTTCCGTTTTCAGCTCCCCTGTCCCCTCCTCCCCCTCGTACAAGGGGAGGGTGTTTGTCAGGGCAACTACAGATGTTGTTATTAAAACATTTGAGCAAATTAGATAGAGAAGGTCTCTTGAAAACGGCTTTGTGTCTCCCTGTCCCCTGCTATCAAAGCAAGGTGTTTCTCTGTAATGTATTTTGTAGTGAAATTGGAAAGGATGGTGCTTTTACCAAATCTCATCATTAGAAAATTCAGTTATACAGCTTATGTCAGTTTTTCCAGTTCATAGTTATTAACATTGTCCTTCTGTCTTATTTATAGACCAGATTCAAACCCCATAGAAAGTTAAATAAAGGTTTCAGTGAGTTTTGGTTCAGAGTCTGTTGCACTTGCGCAAAGCCATCATTGTGTCCTCAGCTTATTCGTCTCTCTCTGCAAAACATGTGTTAGTTCATTTGGGTCTCAACGCAGACAAAGACCCATAAGCTGATCTCTGAATTTTCTTAACTGCTGGCAGGTGAGACACCACGGCTGGGAGACATCCCCTCTTGCCTCAGAAGCCTAAATGCCAGACAGACATCTCCATCTGAACCAGCCGCCTGGTCTCTGTCGGCTGTGGGGAGAAAGAGGCATTTGAGGTCACCAGGCATTTGACCCATTTTAGTCAGCTAGATGGAGATAATGGAAATTGAAAACCCAGCAGGTCTCTTTCTTTCTGTCATTTATGAAGGGAGCCTGGGGTGAATAGTCCATGTGCAGATGTATACGGAGTAGGTAGTAGAGTGGATTTCTAAAGCTAGGTGTCAGGAATCCCAGCCGTACATAGGTTTGTTTGGGCAAAGAAGGGAGGGAAGGGGACCTCCAGTGTGTCAGGATCAATAGATGGACCCATATCTCTGTGGGAGAAGTTGCCGTAGTGTGGTTCCCGGGGACTCTGATGCCTTTTGGGCAGAGGACCCCGGTAGTAGAAGCATCACCAGCTACAGCCCCATCTGGTTATGGACGTCTCCTGCTAATCACACAGAGGGAGGCCATGGTGGTGGGTGAGGAGTGAGCAGAGGGCAGTGGCATGGTAGACAAGGAGGACGTGGTGTTAATTGAATGAGCTTTGGACCACAGTACTGATGTGAGCCTCTGAATTCAGTCCTTTCAGGGAATGCCATATGTGCTTGCTGAAGTCCTAGTCCTAGTACCCACCATTACGCCTCTTCATGGTACAGCTCCCACTTGCACAGCCCCGCTGGCTCTGCAGTTCTATGTTAGACCACAGCTATGCTATCACCTCAGAGAAAGGGACTTTCTTCCTTTTGGGAGTGGTGAGGAAGGGGCGGTAATTGATTATAACCTTTGTCATCTCTAGAGCAAAGCGCCGCCTTGACTTCTTTGGTCAATCCTTCTTCCTTTTCTGATCATAGTGAAAATGACCTCATTTGTCTAAAATAAACAATCATCTGTTGCATCTTTGCAAATGCTGCTATGGCTGTAACTCATACGACTGTACAGAGGTGACACGGCTTTTGAGCTAGTACCTGTTTGGGATTTTGTGAGTGCACCGGGACTACCTGTACTATTGCACCTGGATATCTGAGTGTGCAGCTGAGCTTTTCTCTGGCCAGTGGTGCGTGCAGGAGGGACAGCACATCTTGCTTGTGCTCTGCATTGCTTAGCTGAGCTAGGAGAGTGATGCTGAGGTGAACCCTCCGTGGTTCTTCGGGATCGTGAGCCACAGTAATACCGAGATAGCTCGTGTAGGATGGACTGAACATTCATTTGCATTATGCGAGGCTCTGTGCTGCCTCCTGAGCTCAGGGGACAGCATGAGCCAGGGCTGGTCAGTAGGGAAAACAGTGTGAGTTTTGGGGAGAAGGGAGACATATTGTCTGCATGATCATGATTTAACTCTTCATACAGTGTGAAGGTGAACCCATGAAGGTTTGCTTAAGCAGCCGGGAGGTGATATGAAAAGAAAGGAGAAAAAAAAAAAAAGAAACCAAAACAACAAAAAAACCCAAAACAAAAACCTGATTCTTTGGGCTAAAATTATTTTTGACCGTGTTTCATATTACATTCTTCCACCCACTGTGTGTTCTATATCCACCCAGTCAGGGAGTTAACTAAGGGCAGAATCACAGAAAGAAACTGGTGGACAAATGACCTCTCAGAGAGTTGGTGTGAGCTAAATGGTAAGTGGGGTGGAAAGATATGAAGAGACAGACATGGACGGTCTCTCAGGAACCCTCCTGAGGCTCTAATGCTGAGAATAGGACACCAAACTATAAGTGGGAAGAGGGCTTTCAGCCTAGCTGGAGCTAGAGCTTCCTTATTTAAATAGAAGTATAGTTTTAAATTGAGCTCTGGTCTGACGGCGGAAGAGGGAATGATATGTCAGAGTTTATTTAAAGAGGTGGCTGGAGTCCAAAGGCATTGAGAACGGGAAAGACATAGAGGTTGGTGTTGTGATGGTGTTGACAAGAGAGGGCGCAGGTGTGGCATCTGCAGAAGGGAGCCCTGAGATTGATGGATATAAAGAAAAACCTCATTGAGGGTCATTTTGGTGAAGCCATGGAAGCAAAGACTGATGGAGCAGAGAATGAAGGCAGAAGCTGCACATCTGCCAGCTTCTGCCGTGCAAAAGAAGTATTTCTGCTTTTAAGGCGTTTAAGAATAAACATGAAACTGCAAGGGTGTGGAGAAGGCTCAATTATCTGAAATATTCATGGTGGTGTTCATCGTAAAGCGTGAGCTGGGCCAGGCACTTACAGGGGTAGAGATTCCTGCAGACTTACTGGGAGGACTGCAGGGGAAGGAGAAGGCAGCTGAGGGCTGTGGACCAGAGCTGGGCTTGTGCTGTTGGCGTGCCTAAAATGAAGTTATCTGGCAGTCAGGTGTCTTTTTGCAGTTCCTATCTGCTGTGCCTAATTAATAGGAAATGCACAGTGCTGGAAAGGAGCAAAGAGAAAACACTAATTCTCTTTAAATAATAGGGCAAGCTCTGGAGAAACACAGGACAAGCCTAGGTCAAAATTGGTTTCCTAAAATACATCTCCTTTGTGTCACATGGAAGTAAGGTGTGGATGTCCAATGTGGACTTCAGTTACAATCTGAGGCTCCTCTGTAACAAATTTGTCCATGTTTTTGAGGAGTATGTGGTAACACCAAGCACACAAGAAGCTTCATTCCTGAGAGATGGCTAGACAGATACATCAAGGATGATGTAGACGTAGTCTGCCAGGACACAGAGGGATAAGAAAAACTCTCTTTTCCAGCCCAACATTTCCGTGATTCTGGGTCCAAATACCTTTAGCAGATATCCAGATTAAATAAAGACATGAAATACCTCTACTGCTGAACAAGGTTAACTACAGGCATGAAACTGTGCCTGCAGAAGGAAGGATGTTATTATGTCCCATTATGGTCCTGCCCCCCTCGTTTGGAATTTTTCTTTTTTTTCAGGGAAAGAAAGTAAAAAACAGGTGCAGATGCTGGCACTGGCAGGAAGTTCAGTGCATTAACGACCGTCCTGATATAAGATGGTGAAGTATTTGAGGCAAACTCCACTTGTGTCATTTTAAAAAAACCCACCAAAACAACAAAAAAAAAAAGTCGTCTGTGAACCAGTGCCAAAATCTTACAGAAATACAGGAACTGCTGGGCTAACGAACAAGAGGCCAAAGGAAAGGAGATATTGTAGCTACATCTCAGTTCAAGTTATTTTTATTTCCCTCGTTACACTGAAAAGCTGTTTGAAAACTTTTTTGTGTGCAGTGTTTGAAAAACTGGGCGCTGTTGCTTCAAGTTTGTCCTGTGTTTGTTAGAAGGCAACTAAAACCTGAAAAGAGAAGTCAGTACTAAAAGTTATAAATAAATACAATGGGGATAATTATTTTGAAAACATTTCTTTTGAGATTGTGTGGCCCAAGTGTTGCACAAATGGAGTGATACAGGGAATTAAATTAACTAGAAGCTCTCTAGGCAAATAAGAAAGCAAAACCAACAAGTTGCTTTTAATAATCTGAACCCAAAGGGAAAAAAATGCACAAAAAAGATTTACAAAGGAGAGTAAACTGAATAGTTGTGCATGTTTCAGGTGGGACAGGTGAGGGTGCAAGTTTGCTTCGTTTCAGGACCACACGTGACAAATGTTCATTAAATGTGAGGAAAAAAAGGGTTATGACCTAGCTAAAAAGGGTTATGACCTAGCTTCAGGGACAGGACCTGGAGAGGTTTATTCCCAATAGAGATTTGGTGGGTCTGCTCTGCTTCTCTTTCCAGTTTGCAGAAATAACAAGGGTTTTAGCTTGAGAAATTTTGCCTCTCCAGGAGGAGATAAATTCACGTTGTCTACTGGAAAACAAAAGGCATATCTGAAAGATTCTCCTTTTGATGGGAGACTTTGGCTCCTTCTATATGAGCAAATTAAGAAGTGTCAAGGAGTGTCCCTGGGCACTAGACCCTCTTTCCATTTCTAGAGCGACTTTCAGAGCAGATGGCCCTGGACAGGCAGGACGTGTTGTGTCCCCACCCAGCTGATTTCACGGTCTTTTCAAGCTATCGTAACTATTAGACATGAATGCATCTGCTCCTGCATCAAACCCTAAAATCTGGGTCCTTTTCACTGGACATCATAGAATCATAGAATCATTAAGGTTGGAAAAGACCTCTAAGATCATCAAGTCCAACCGTCAACCCAACACCACCATGTCCACTAAACCATGTCCCTCAGCGCCTCATCTACACGTCTTTTAAATACCTCCAGGGATGGGGACTCCACCACTTCCCTGGGCAGCCTGTTCCAATCTTTAACCACTCTTTCAGTAAAGACATTTTTCTTCACGTCCAGTCTAAACCTCCCCTGGTGCAACTTGAGGCCGTTTCCTCTCGTCCTATCACTTGTTACTTGGGAGAAGAGACCGACCCCCACCTCGCTACAACCTCCTTTCAGGTAGTTGTAGAGAGCGATGAGGTCTCCCCTCAGCCTCCTTTTCTCCAGGCTAAACAACCCCAGTTCCCTCAGCCGCTCCTCATCAGACTTGTTCTCCAGACCCCTCACCAGCCTCGTTGCCCTTCTCTGGACATGCTCCAGCACCTCGACGTCCTTCTTGTAGTGAGGGGCCCAAAACTGAACACAGTATTCGAGGTGCGGCCTCACCAGGGCCGAGTACAGGGGCACGATCACTTCCCTACTCCTGCTGGCCACACTATTTCTGACACAGGCCAGGATGCCATTGGCCTTCTTGGCCACCTGGGCACACTGCCGGCTCATGTCCAGCCGGCTGTCGACCAGCACCCCCAGGTCCTTTTCTGACAGCCACTCTTCCCCAAACCTGTAGCGTTGCATGGGGTTGTTGTGGCCGAAGTGCAGGACCCGGCACTTGGCCTTGTTGAATCTCATACAGTTGGCCTGGGCCCATCCATCCAGCCTGTCCAGGTCCCTCTGAAGAGCCTTCCTACCCCCGAGCAGATCAACACTCCCGCCCAACTTGGGGTCGTCTGCAAACTGACTGAGGGTGCACTCGATCCCCTCATCCAGATCATCGATAAAGATATTGAACAAGACTGGCCCCAAAACTGAGCCCTGGGGAACACCGCTCGTGACCGGCCACCAACTGGATTGAACTCCATTCACCACAATGATTACATCAGAACATCATTAGTAGGACTTACCCAATTTTGGGCATCTTGGGGGTAGACATAATCATAGTGGGGAAATAGCAATTCCAGGATGGGGTTGGATTAACCTATTCTAAGTGTCTTCTTTAGGATGGGGTGATGCACCCCTACAAGTACTTATATCTCCTTACTGTGTATGATGGGAGCTGGGGTGACAGCTCATATGTGCACTGCAGTTGTCTGCATATATTCATGTGGATCCACCCTTAATTTCTTCACCAACAGCAAGACCACGGTTTCTCAGTCTCTTTATCCCAACCAAAATGCAGTTGCTGCAGACCATCCCCCATGTCATCATTCCTGCTTAGTGCAGGCCCCTGCATCCGTGCCGTGTCGGTCAGATCAGGGAAGGGATGCAGCTGCAAATTTGCTTCTCAAGTAAAGAAAAGAAGAAGGGTTGCTTTTCGAGAAATCTGTTGCCTGATCCCGTACTATACACAGACACCAAACTCCTGGAAGAGGTTGAGAACCTGCAGTGTGAGATGGGGTGGAAAGCTGAGCCATGTCTTTGGACATAGCCTGCATTTAGGTCAGGTTAAAGCAATTGCTATGTGGAGACCTAAGGATAGCAAAGCATGAATTCCCTTTTTTACATGTATAGTTCCCAGCTATACATGTATCTGCTAGAATGGTTGTAGATCCCATCCTAGAGTCCATGGATGTATGCAATGACCACTGGCATTCCCAGCAGCAGTGTTCTGCAATTTCCCCAGTGGGATGAATACCAACGCTTTCACAGCTGTAAATCTGTTCACCTGCGTTAACTCCGCTGTAGCTAAATAATGTATAAGATCTGAAAATAAACCTGAGGCTCTGGCCTTGTCTTGTGCACAACAAATGCAACAGGAAGAAACCACGTGAATTTAGCAGAGTCCAAACAGCCGTGTTTGTAGGCTATATATAACAGACCAGGTCCTGTTACCGATATACGGTAACAGGCTGTAAACACGGCATCACAAGATGGCCCAGAGACTTTTAAAGAGAAATTCCCATTCCTGTGCCTGCCATGGACCCTGGAAAAGTCTGCAAGCCTCATTTCTACATGACAGAAGAAATGCTTTGCCTGGCTCCGCTGTGTCTGCAAGCAATGGGGAAGGGTTTGCATAGAGAGCATCACCTATGTTTTGAAATCAAGTCATTCCATGAAGTTTTGGGAGGCTCTTTAGTTGCATGGAATTTGGTATTGAACGAATCCCATCAGATACTGCTGGTCCTGCCTCTCCTTGCCCTCTCCCTCCACTGCCTTTGTGAGATGCTGCAGATGGAATGACTGACTATGGAGAGAGGGAAAATTAAATGGCTATGCAAATTCCCTCCTTTTCCTCCTCCTCCTCTCATCCACACCCTTGTAAAAGGAAAATGTGAGAAATGTTGGGTGGCACCCAGGGGGTTCTGGACTTCCTCCTTTATGAACAGGCTGGTTTGATCTCCACTGAAATAACAGGTGATACGGGCACCCAAAATTAAAGTCACTCAAGGGAGTTATTTAGATCCCTGTTCCCTGCTGTATGGTCTGTGGCATATGAGGAGTCAGGGGGCAGAGATAGGGACTCCAGCCATCACTGTTGGTGTTCAGTATTGCTCTTGAAATCTGCAGGAAGACCCTGAGGTGCGTTGAGTTATGCTCATGTGCAGGTCTCCACCAGCTATATAAACAGATCTTTGCAGGGTCAGGACCCACCTTTTTGGCTGGGAGATGCCTTTCAGTGGGTGAAGGAAAGTTCATACCCTTCAGCTACAACTCCTGGTTCCTTTCCCTCTTGGTGACGCTGATCCTCAGATTATGAACTCATTTTGCACACACAGTTTTGCCTCAAAAAGGGGAGAGAGCTGGAAATATTCCCTCCGACCTCTAGAAAATTAGAGTTTGATGACATTAGGAGAGCAGCGTCTCAAATCCAGAAATACTTCCCCTCCCCTCTCAGTTGGCCCTCATTCAGTAAATTGCCATCGTTACTGCATCATGCATGCACCCATTTTCATCCAGCAAAACACAAAAGCATAAATCCCACTAAAGACAGCTGTCCTCAACGCAGTTCTGCCACTGACTAGGAGCAGGAGCTCATTTCTTCCTCTCTCCTTAACCACAATTGATTAAGGATATTAAGGAGTTTATTACTTCCTAATATCACCTGGGAGTTATTTCCATATGTTGCATTATTCTCCGGAGTGGGCAAAGCTCCCCTGTGCCGGTGAAGCAGGGTGCAGTATTGCTGAACCCCGGTGACGCTGTATTTAGTGTTATGGGAGGAGAGGTCACAGGTGGCCCTTTATGGAAAGATGCATTTCATCTTCAGTTTTCAGATACCTTATAGTATCCTTTCCACTGGGAAATTAAGCAGACACTCTCCATATCCATTGCAGCTGCTTCTGGTGTTAAATTAAACTGCTGCTATTACAGCGAGCCATTGCTGGAGCTGAGTTGTGTTGTTCCTTAATTGTTTATGGCTGTGAATGCGAGCCAAGTAGCAGTCCTGTAGTGGCAAACGCTGGAGATATGACCCAGAAAACAGATGTTTGGGCCAAAGCCAAGGTGGTTTCAGGAAAGACAGTGAGAGAGAAGCAGGAAACCAGTTATCTGTCTGATTTATTGGACAGGGTGGAAGAAATTCACCCCAGGGTGGAGTGCTCACACGAGGCTGGTACAACAGTAAACTCTGATTTGTAGGTAGCTTTTAGCCAGCCTTTGCAAGGTTTATATGGGCAGCTGTTGATTCGCTAGTGCTAACACAAGGTGTGCCAAACCTACATGCTTTGCAGCTGGGTAGAAAATTCTTGCCTGTTTGCTGGTGGCTGCAGAACATCTCACAGAATAGAGTGGTTTATGTGAGGTCCCAGCATAAGTCTTTTAGATCAGATACAATGCAGGGCATTTTCTGAAATTTGATGGCTTGAGGAATATGATCAAAAACATATCTCCACAGTGGAGGTGCTCCGTGTGAACGGATCATCCCCAGGCATTCCCCCCTCTCCTTCTCAAAGGAGAGAAATGGGTTCATCACATGCTAATGGAGGGGTCTAAAATGGGTCCAGCTCATAATCTGAGGGTGCCCGTTTCACTCTGTTCCTCTCTCAGGAGCCCAGGTAACTGTCTCACATGGAGACGCAGATGCTGTAGACATCTAGGATTAGGTGAGATCTGTCCCACACATGTTTTCACAGAATCACAGGCTAGTTGAGCTTGGCAGGGACCTCTGGAGTTCATCTTGTCCAACTCTCCTGCTCAGGCAGGGCCACCTGGAGTCAGTTGCCCAGGACCATGTCCAGATGGCTTTTGAATATCTCCAAGGACAGAGACTCCACAACCTCTCTGGGAAACCTGATCATGAAGTGCTTGATTGCACAGAGCCAAAATGAAGTATTGCACTGGAGGGGAGGGAGGGGGTGTCCAGCATTTAAGACTAAGAAAAGTTTTAAATGTCACTGTTTAGGGAGCAGATCCACAGATCTGAACAAGTATCTTGTAGCACATCCAACCAGTGATTTTTGGAGCAGTGATGTGGGTATTTAGCAGGACAAGATGCTTTCACAGTTTTAACTATGTTGTAACTACATTGATTTCATTGAAATGTGATGAATGCCAGGCTCACACTTTTAGCCCTAATTTTGTTTCTTTAGTACTTAAGCCAATAGTGTTGCCACATTTTAGTGCTGAGGAGCCATCAAAAAACCTTTGGCTTCCTTTAGCAACACTCATGTTCTTCGATGTCCAACATGTGGACTAGTAATTCTGGCTAGCGCTCCGAGTTTTTAAAGGTGAGTTTTGAAAGTGCTGGTAAGGGAGCGCATACAGCCCTCCCTGCATTTCTTCCTGCTCCCGTCCATGGAGCAATAGGTTTTTAAAGCCAAAGGTGTGGGAATTGGGGATTTGGAAGAGGATACATAATCTTCTCTTGCCCAGCAGTCACCAGAAGTATTAGTGGAGTATGGTAGAGGCAGAGAGAATACATCTCTGTTCACACAGAGAGGCATGATACAGATGTTTTGACTGTTGGCCTTAGTCTTTGGCTTTTGTTAGCTTTCCACACTGATGCTACATTGCGCAGACAGAACATGCAACTACTTGGATTTCCCTTCTGCTGCCAGAGACCCTTTGATTTGTTTTTCCTTTTGTCTTTAGACTGAGTAGGCTTCTTATTTTTTGAGACAAAGGAAATGGCTAAATAATTGCATCAAACAGAGGGGGGAAATACATATACATATATTTCTTCCTGTTAAAGAGATTTTGTCCTACTTAATTTGATCAGATTTCTCTGCTCCTGTCAGTCCAGGCAGAAATTTTAGCCTTTTTGTGCCATGGACCACTCATAAACAATTCACTGTACTATTGTGCAGTGCCACAAATGCCCCTCCTTACAGAGCTACCTGTGCTTGAATATCTAAATGCAAGTGGCTTTCCAGAGCAAGTTCATCAGGCACTTGGCTAATGTGTTACTGAACCACCCTTCAGAGAGATGCTGCCCTCATCCAGAGGAGAACAGGATCATGCTAATCTCCTGCACCCAGCCCCAGGTGGTGCTTTGCCTTTCCCACTAACTTGTGTAAAATTGCAAAAGTGCTGATGTTTTCCCAGGTGAGGGCAATGCCACATGCAGAGGTCCTTGCAGAGTCTTCAGAGGAGGTCTGATAGCTGCTGGTGGCCCCTGATCTGTGCATTCCTAGGGATACACAGTAGACATGATTCACAGGATTTTTTTCTCTCTTTCTGTCCTATCCTGTCTTCCCCAGAAACCTGATGGTTTTATTCTCTTTTAAGCACAGTATCCAAGAGGGTTATCATAGAATCATAGAATAGAATCATAGAGTAGTTTGGGTTGGAAGGGACCTTTGAAGGTCATCTAGTCCAACCCCCCTGCCGTGGGCAGGGACATCTTCAACTAGAGCAGGCTGCTCAGAGCCCCGTCCAACCTGACCTGGAATGTTTCCAGGGATGGGGCAGCCACCACCTCTCTGGGCAACCTGTGCCAGTGTTTCACCACCCTCAGTGTAAAAAATGTCTTCCTTATCTCTAGTCTAAATCTACCCCCCTTTAGTTTAAAGCCGTTCCCCCTTGTTCTGTCGCTACAGGCCCTGCTAAAAAGTTTGCCGCCGTCTTTTTTATAAGCCCCCTTTAAGTACTGACAGGCTGCAAGAAGGTCTCCCCGAAGCCTTCTCTTCCCTAGGCTGAACAACCCCAACTCTCTCAGCCTTTCTTCACAGCAGAGGTGTTCCATCCCCCTGACCATTTTCGTGGCCTCCTCTGGACCCGCTCCAACAGGTCCGTGTCTTTCTTATGCTGAGGGCTCCAGAGCTGGACGCAGTGCTGCAGGTGGGGTCTCACCAGAGCAGAGCAGAGGGGCAGAATCACCTCCCTCGTTGATGAGTCTTTGCTGTTTTCCTGAAAATTCAGCCCAGTTGTTAGCTAACCTACCCAGGAGCTCAAATGGGAAGGAGAGTCTTCCTATACTGTCCATTGTATAGATTGGCCTTATGTAGGGTAACAAATTTAGGGAAACCTCCTGAGAAGCCTTCCCTACCGAAAGCTCTATCAGAGAACAGCTGCGGTTGGCTGCGTGGGCCATCTGTTTGCCAGTGTGTCAGAAAGTGTTGTAGTGTGAGTGCTCAGTACTTGTGAATATTTGGGCCAGAATAGTTGGTGTTTCAGTCCCAGTGCTAACTGTAGCTGTTTGTCTTCATTTTATAAAACAGGAAGAAGGAGAAGATCTCACCATATCCAGGACACAAGCAAAACAAGCGCCTGCTATGACCTGGCCACGCACTAACAAACAGTTGTTCTGAGTTTTACAGTCACCCTAGACTTTTGCACAGGGGGCTGATGGAAACTCATCGCTCCACACTGCTGGGTAAGAGAGAAGACACTCAAGCAAAGGGCTATGTCTTGGTTCCTCAAGTTTTCCTCTCTTCTTGATGGTCTTGCCTCCTGTCTCCTTGAACAGAGATTCCAAGTTTTAAAGTCAGCCCAACCAGAGAAGCAGTTATCCTCATTCTTTAGCTGAGAAAAATCCTTTCCATGGTGTCCACAGCTGTGATGAAAAGAGAAGCCCATCTTGCCAGAGACTGAACTTGTCTGTCAGGAAAATACCATTTACAGGTAAGAAAATGCCATTCCCAGCAAAGAATCTGGATCTTCTTCTGTGTGACGCTACAGAAGCTGCCCTTGGGATAGAGCATTTTATGTGTAAAAAGGAGAAGAGGCTTGGGTTGCAACCCCCACCACATTCAACTTTTTGCTGTTGTAGTTGAACAATATATTGTTGTCAATATATTTGACAGGTAACAGCTGGTGATAGGACTCCTGTCTTTTAACTTTGGTGATCCAAGACATAGACATCTGCAGCTGAGTTCAAAGTGCCTCTTGCTGTCCATTGGCTAGAAGGGGAGCCAGGAAGGACAAGCTCAGAAGTTGACACAAAAGTTGGGTGGTAAGCCCAGTCCTTGGGCCCAGATGGCACAATGATGGGCACCAGCTACAGCAGTTAATAATTTCTGGCTTCACTAAATCTTCTCTCTGGAAGCTCTGAAAGAGCCTACAGAGAAGACCAACCCAAAGGCTTTGTTGTTGTTTTTCCTGGCATCTTGATTTTATATGTTTCTGTTTTCAGCTGCTTAAAATTATCTCGAGATCCTTTTTTTTTTTCTCCACTCTCTACACAGTGTGGTTCATATGAGCTGAATTTTTCTCTTTATAGATTCACTTATGAATATGGGTCAGCACCCAGGCAGTTGAATGCCCGTGATCATTTCCATGCTGTATATAAATAGTACGCAGTTATTTCGCAGTTTCATGTTCAGCTTGCAGGCTTCCAACAGCCTTGTATTCCCGAAAGCCTTTCTATTCTCATAGCGTTCGGGTTCTTGAACACGTGACTCAACATAAATTACAGCAGAGGTTATCCCAGCCAAGAAAGTCCCGATTTGGCTTCTGTGTATTGTCGTTCTTGTTCCTGAAGGCCGGCATCAAGTCACTAGTACTCAAAGCTGCTGTTGCGGGTCTTTCCAGCCCTGCGATGAGTTCAGCTACACGGTTAAGCTGACAGCTAAGTTACGCTACCTTATGCACGTTAAGCGGCGCTCAGTCAGTCCATCATCTTACTAGACAGTGGAGGAAGTCAGAGAGTCTCCAGTTGGATGGATAACTAACGGCCGGCGTACCCCTGCCCGACAGAGATAAGAGGCTGGTTAAAATCAAGGGAATTTTTAGACTCTTCCCAAATATCGCCTGTCTTTTGTTTGACACAGGACTTGTCATGTCTCCCTTTCTGCGTATTGGTTTATCCAACTATGACAGTGGCCCTTACCTGCCATCCCAGGGGGAGGTGATTAACCCTTACTGTGCTGTGATGGTTAAAGAAGCCGTGGAGTCAGGTAAGTGGGGAGGTGTTAAATATGCATGCGAGCTTTTATAAGACGTGGGCGCCTTACTGTGTCATTACTGGAGTGTAGGGAGCACACTGGTAAATCTTTATACGGGTTTGTGAAGGGCCTTTTGTGCCTCAGCACAGTGCGAGTTTGGGTTTGGCATGGCCTGCAAGACAATCTGATTTTAAGATGACGCCTAACAAGTCTATGTCTACAATTTGGGGTTATTATCAACTGAATTACAGGTCCCATCATGTGACAGAGCAGATGAGGTGAGCTATGTTCGGTTTCACTTTTATATGAGCAGTTGTTGGTTTGTCAGTGGGACTCCAGACAGATGAAATCTGGGTGTCCTAGAAATATCCTGGGAGGGCTGTCTCTGTTTATCACATTTTTTTGAGGAACTGACAGGTCCAGCAACTTCCCCCATGTTAAAAAAAAAGCTCTCAAACAGCCCCAGTCTTTGCAGAGAGAGTTAATTTCTCTGTGTACTTGCTGTACTATGTAAAATGTTTGAAAGTGAAACCTCCTGCTAAGCTGTTTTCTGTGTCTGGTTATATGGATTGTTGCACACTTTTCCTGATTGAACAACGCTGATGAGTCCTCATTGGGAAAACATTTCTTGTATGTCTTATGCATGAAAATAGTCCCAGTGAGAGGAGGAAAAGTTCTTCAGTTCTGCTTTTCAAGAATCATGAAGATCAAGACCTTCAGTGTTAGGGAATTCCTCATATTGGCTGTTATTTATCTTAAATCTTGGATAAATTCCTAACTTGACTGCTGTGATTCTTTTAAAAATTAAGTCAACTCAAAAATCCCTGTTTATACCTCGAGAAACCCCGTTACTCTAACCTCTAGAGGATGTTAAAGTAGTTTAAAAAAAGAAATTTTAGAATTTTAAAATAATTAATTATTTCACTTTTTGTTTGCCTGTTTATTTGTTTGGTTTTTTTTAAAAAAAAGAGCATTTATCACATTGAACTTTGTCTTGGCTTAAATGATTCTGGAAGATGTGGTGACTGGTAAATTCAAAAGGAAAGAAAATAGTGCATGACAAGATAGCCTTAAGATCTCACTTCTTACTGAAAATATGTCCTATTTCAGCTCTGTGCAGGGCTTGGCTGTTTGCTTTAATGAGGCCTTTGAAAGCCATAACTCAAATTGAAGTCTCTTGGCAGTTCAAAAGTGAATAAAATCAATTTGGTCGGCACAGACCTGTATTTATTTTTCTTACACAGAGCTGAAAGTGTTTTCTGGCATCTAACAAACAAAAATGTACTAACTAAAGGATATATTTTTTGTGCTCCTGAGATATAATAATAATAATAATAATAATAATAATAATAATAATAATAATAGCACCTCTACCAACAAGAAATAAAAAAGTGTGTTTGGGGGAACTTTTCTCCATTAGTGAGGACTGAATATAGGAAAAATGATGTCCTTCTGTTAGGAGATTTCTGTTTGCTGGGGTGTCATTGCACTCACCTAGCCGTTGCTCAGAGCACGGTGGGGCAGCCAGAGGGACCTCTTGTCGTGTCAGTGATAGCAGCAGGAAACTCCCGAGATTGATTCATCCCAGACTCCTTTCTTAGGGTAGGTTGAATCACCCTTGGGAGGTGTTAATCTGCTGCTGGTGGAGGGTCTTTAAATGTGTAGATGGCTAACCTTACCTTAAGGTGGCTGAGACAAGGTGAGGCCACAGTGGGATCCATCTCCCCTACAATTCCAGTCTTCTGCAAGGATGTTGATATCCGAGCAAGTCAGCTAAGTTTGCATTACAGCCCAGGGGAACAAACAGGGATTTCCATGGTGGGATTCATCTTATCTTGAAGAAGACATCCATAATGGGTCTGATGAATCACACCCTAGAAAAGCCCGGTGCTCTCCACTGGCTCCGAGGGCAGTTTAGACAGTCCACTCAGAGGTACACGTCTGACGTTCAGTGAGATGAGCCTGACTCTAAATGCCAGAAATGCTCTCAAGATGACCATCCCGAGGCGCTGTCACGCTCAAACAGGATTAGAGAAGGCAAAAGGCATGAAGGTTTCAGGACAAACATTAGCTGAGTATATTTGAAACGGCATCCCTGCTTTGTGATTTTTTTGATCATAGTTTGCTCTCCAGCTCCCTGGTTTCACAAAGCACTTGCTACTCAATGGTAGTGGGATTCAAAAAAAAATTATATTGATACCCTGATATGCAAATTTTGGCTAAAGTGGCATGTCCAAGGAGCAGGAGTGAATCAGCTGCAAAGCTGGTAAGAGATGCAAACAATCCTGACTCCCAGCCTTGTGCTCTGACACATGGCCATTAAGATTTCTTCAGGGCAAATGATTGCTATATAGCGGTGAGTGCAGAACGCAGGGCAGGACGTGCCTAAACCCAGAGCTGAATCTAGGATAGGTCCAGTCCCAAATCCCTGCAAGTTCTGTGCTGGAAGCGTTTTGGTAGATGACTCTGCTCCAACTTTTGCGATGTCCTATTATGGATTGGATATATACCATGTGTAGCTTTAGCAAAGCATGAGGAGTGGGTTGTTTTTTTTTTTTTGGGGGGGGTGGTGTTTCTTTTTTTGCGAACAGAGCATTGGTAGGTGATAGATGTGCTTCATTCCCCCAAAAAGGGAGCTTGAGTCTATCTTTGGGGTCACACCAAAGGCTGTCCCTTGTTGACCAGCCGTGATGAATAAGTCATTGGGACAGAGGACCCCCAGGGTCTGGGAGTAATGCACATCATCTGTGGACACAAGGGTGTCACAACAAGGCCACCCTAAGAAATTTCAGAAGCTTGGGAAAGATATTGGGCAGCCTTTTTTTTTTTCCCCACTTGTTCATTTTGTAAAAGGGATGCTGGTATTTTATGATATAATCTTTAAAAAAAAAAAGCCTCCATGTAGTTAGAAGTGTTATAGCAATTTCTTACTGAAGACAAACCATTTCAGAGATCATAGGCGCCTTTGAGGTATAAAAAAATCTGCCCTTTAAAAATGGCTTCTGCCTTCACAAGCCACCCAGCCCGCTGCCATTTCACCACCTGTCTTGATGACATTTGCTTCGTGAAAGATCCTGCTCCATGTTTGAACTCAGCAAGCCTCCAGGAAAAGTGCTCCCAGCTGCAGTGGAAGCTGCTGCCCGGGAAAGACAGACGCCATTTCATTTTTCAGGAACTCAGGGTCAGACTAATCTCTGTCAGAATTCCACAGACATCAGCGGGGATGCGCCGGGGGTGACTGTCTCATCCCATATATTGGCCAGTGCATTCACATTCCAGGGTTTGTTTATTTAAGCCATATGTTTTGGAGTGCAATGCAAACAAAAGCACTTGCTTTGCAAGTGCTCTCTGTTTCACATCCATGGAGTTTCACTGATGTAGCAAAGGAATAACGGTTCTTACTAAGAATTCTGTTCTCTGTGACACTGGGAAGTTTATGTCTCACTTTTATGTCTCACTTTTATGTCTCATTTTGTCTGCTTTTGTTGAAAGAGTGCGTTGAATATATATTTGCAAGCTTGATGGGACTGAATTAAGCCTGCAGACAATGAGCTCAGTATATGATGGCCTAAATCTGCACATGTGAAAAGTCAACCTCACTTAACTGATAGAGGTGGATTCACCTTAGATTGAGGTGCTCTAAACTTTGGGGAAACTGAATTTGAACCTAAGATTTAGCTGCACAGCCGCTTGTCATACCGGGCAGGGCAAGTGTGAGAAGAGATTTTACGCTGCAGGAATGATCTCCGCTCAGTTTTGCGATGCAGACCAGTGCTGATGGTCAGAGTGGACTGCAACTCGAATCAAGTTTATGTGATCGAACCAAGCGCAAAACCGCTTTGTGAGAGCCGGGTGTTGGGTCGTGGAGTGAAATTTCAGCAAGTCGGTATTGGTTGCAGGGTCCTGCATGCCTCTCCTCAGGAAGCGTTCTCAAGCTAGGTCTATCTAGTGGCTCTGGCAGTTGTTTCTCCTTTCGCAGGAAACCAGTGTATGGGGTGGTGAAGGGAGATTTTTGTTATAATCTCACAGCCCCGATATTTGTTTTCTCCCCAATAAACATTCTTTCATTTCTGGAGCTGAATATTACACAATCAAGAGTCACTGTTTCCTTTCTTCTCCTTCTCTCCTGCCTCCAATAACTTTGGAGCTTGCTTACCAGTTTTAATCCATCCTGAAGGTGCGTAAATGAAAGCTGAGCAGAGGAATTAGTCCTCCCATCTACGGAAAGATTTTCTCCAGCACGTGCCATGTTCCAGGCTATCAGCTGCATGTGTTTTTCCAGCTGGATGGGATGAGGGAAAGGCTGGGATTATTGGAAATAGGAGCAGGGTCTTTAGGAGACAGGAGTCACAGGTCTGCTGCTCACACGACTGCTTTTTATTCTCTTATTCCACCAGCTTCGGCATTTGATGGGTTGAAAATTTGCAGAGGGTAACTGTGAAATAGAATTTACCTTGAGTAAGTGTCCAAGCCTTTTACAGGGCTGTATGAAATAAAATGGGCTGTCTGAAATAAATAAAGCTGGCTGAGACTCTTTTCAGAGAGAACTAACGAGAGAGAACTCTCTGCAAGCTAATGCTAAGCCTCAGAGATACCCTTCACCATTTTAAGATGTGTCTGCTGTGAAGGAAGAGGAATTAATGCATGAGGAAGAGGTGCAGGAAAAGTTTGCTAGGTTGAAAACTCTACACCGCTGTGGATGTGGTTGCAGGTCTGCAAGACAGTTCATATATTAACATCCCTGAGTTAGCTGAGATGTAGCAACTGACTGGACATGCGCTCCAGCTGAACCTTAATCATAAAGTGCATTCAGTTTTTGGGGGGATTGAAGCAAACCTGTTTCATTTTGCATTGCCATTGGACAGATGACACATGTAGCTGGTTATCTGTGATGAGATTCACCTGATTAGAAGTGGGTATCTATGGTGTCAGAGTCTACATTTGAGGTCTACTCAATAGAGTTAATGGAGTCAAGGGTGGAAATTATCTTTTCTAAGGTAGATGTCTGCACTTGGTCAAATGAACACACCCTATCTCCATTGATTTATATTGATTATATTCTCTTCACTGGCTCTGAATGGACCGAATGTTCAGACAGCTCAGATATGGGCATACACATTGTTGACACCTAAAGTTAAGTAAGATGGATCCCATCCTAGGTTTCACTTCACACAGTAACCTTGTAAGACACTCTAACATGATCCATTACACACCCTGCCTGGAGAGAGACCTTAAAGTGGGTAAATAACACAGATCTGTCTCAGGGACTGTAAAGTGGTAGCCGTAGTGCAGATCAGAAGCAAGTCCAGTCAATCCAAACCACTTCTTGTTGACAGAAAATGGCCAAGTGTATGTTCAGAAGAAGCCCACCATGTACCCACCCTGGAACAGCACTTTCGATGCCCACATCAACAACGGCAGGGTCATGCACATCGTCGTCAAGGACAAAAGTGCTGAAATGGTTTCAGAGACCACGGTGGAACTCAAGGTGCTGGCGGAGAGGTGCAAAAAGAGCAATGGGAAGACAGAGATATGGGTGAGCATCGTTATCTCCTCTTGCAGGATGTGATGGGGAGCTGCTGTGGGGTAGGGGAACGCCTTGTGTCCATGCCATGCTGTGACTCTAACCAGCAGGGCAGCAGGAACTGGCTGCCATCCAAGGAATAATGTTTTGAGTCTACTTGGGTATGACTTGAAGGAAAGACTTCTATGCATATCAGAAAAAAAGAGCATGGCACATTTATATTACCTGCTGCTGTTATATTGAAACATATACCCTCTGTTAGCAAGGATTCTGGTTCAGGTGAGCCGTGCCTACGTATTAATCTTCACTTAGAAAACCCACCGGGGACAAATGGTAATATGAGTGGCTAAATGTGAATTATTTTATGTGCTCTGGGGAAACAGCTTTAAAAATTTAATCTAATATCAAGTAACTGATTCACAGCTGCCTGACTTCAGAGTTAAGTCAGAGGAACTCCTTTAAAATCACTGGAGTTACAGCGGAGTAAATTTGAAGTAACAGTCTTCATAAGGATGCTAAATGTAAGGTTGTGTTCCCTGGTAGTCCAAGCAAGAAGGTTCTTGATGATAGTCTTTAATATGTAGTATTCAGTAGCCATGTTATGAATAACAATAAAGTGGAAAGACATTTGGAGAGAAACTGATTTCCTGGAATTTTTTTTGTTGTTTTATTTTTCATGCCAGTTCTCAGGCTAAGCTGCTTGGGTGAAGCAGAGAGTAGAAAAGTCAAAAAGGCCTTGATCACTTAACAGACCTAGGAGCAAGACTTGGTAGAGATTCGCACATTTAACACATAACTTGGAAGGAATTGAGATACTTAGGGGTGGAATTGAAAACCAAAAGGCTCTGCTCAGCATGACTCCAACCCCAGGCTTCAAAGCCATGGGAGGCAGTAGCCTGCTGAGGAGGAGAGGGGGGCACGTAGTCTGGGGTGCTGCTTGCTTGCAGCAAGGGTAACAGACCCAAGGTCAAGTGGAGTTGGGAGACCCTGGTCCTGTTGTGTCCCAGCCCGGTAGCAGCTCCTGAGATCTTCTCTCCACTCACTCCCTGATACAAGTTACAACCTGGGGAGGGTGGTCCCAGATATCTCATCCTGCAAGGGTCATGAGGAGAGAGAATAGCATTTTTCTCACTTTTCTGTGCAAGGGCACTGTTTCACCTGGAAGGTAGAGAGGTAACCTCGCTCAGGCTGTGCTGGAGGTGGGTGGGGAAGGCACTGTTGTGGTTCTCAGGTTGAAGAAATCCCTGAATGTAGGTCTTCTTATTCCCAGGCAAGTGGATCCAGATTTACAAAAGCACCTATGGACGGAGGTTCAGATAGGTGGGAATTTCCAGGTCCAGTGGGAAGGCCTAAAAAATGCCTCAGTAAGCTTGTAGCATCACTCACACTGACTGTAATGGAAGTCAGACTTGCAGAACCAAGCGTCTGAAAGATTTCAGCATCTTTTAAGTACCTGTCTGAAGTTGGCTGGTTTTTTTGAGGTGCTCCCACTTCCCCCTTGCACGATCCACTGGGAACGACAAGTTTTCTCTATAGATAGTGCTGGTCCTGAGCTGGTGTCTAAAAACCTGCCTACAGCTTCTGCGGTTTAGTCACATTTATCTCTTCTATCATGCCACTCTAAGAGTTTGATAAGAGGTGATCTAGCCTCCTCTCTCTATAGTTGCTCCTACCCTGCCTTGTTGCCCCACATGGGTACGAACAACCCAAAAATTAGCGTTCACTGGCATTCAGCAATTCCCACTGGGAAAAGGAGATAGCTTGAGTCATCTGAAATGATTGTTGCTACTTTGAATGACTGTTTAATGACTGCACCGGTCTTTTTTTCTTGTTTTTCACTTATCTCAATCAGCTAGAACTGAAACCTCAAGGCCGAATGCTGATGAATGCAAGATACTTCCTGGAAATAAGCGGCAAGTGATTTTGTTGTTAATTGATAGATGTAATTTCTGGTTATGTGGGGCAGACATGGTGTCTTCACTGAAAGCAGTGCCTATGTTATTACTGATTTATTCATAGGAACTATCATAACAGTTTGAAGTGAACACTCCAGAAAAGCAATTTTTATTGTATGGTGGGGACGAAGATTGACTGTTCCTCTGTGATTTGCAAGGCAGATTTTTGGCCGTTTTACCACTAAAATGGCAGATTTTCTCATTACGCTAAGTAAGACAGAATAGATACATAAGGAGCCAGCTTCCTCTGAAATCATTCTGCTTGTATGTACGCATGTAACGTGTGCCGTGGTGTGCATTATAGTGCAGATGTAAAGGTTGAGATACAATTTACGGTCGTCAACACCTAAGTATACGTGTTAGTTGGGCTTTTAAGATCAAGAGCAATCTAGGCAAAACAGGAAAAGAACCTAGAGAGCGATTCATCTGATCAGATGCAGGTTTCTGCTGCAAGGTGAGCTGAGTCATTCACCGGGCTCCATTGCCTGCTCCAGCTAGACCTCCAGGGACGTGGCAGCAGCTTAGTCACCCTGGGCAGGGGACACACCGTCATTTACGTGTCTTCACTGGGAACCATATCCCACCTGCAGAGTTCGATGTACATGTGAAATGCATTTTGCTTTGTTGAAGAAAGTGGGTTGCAATCCAAATGCTCGGTCTTATTCTCCTGTCTTTGACGCCAAAGTTCTCACTGCCTTTCACAAATGTGGCGTGAAGTTGTAAGGTGTAGATATCTAGAAGGATCTTCCATTTATAGAAACATAGAAGTAGTGAAAGCAGCTAATAGCATGTCCATACTGATATTTTCTTCATCCATTCCTACCTTTAATATAGAATAGACTATTGTTGCCTCCTTGTATGTTATAAGATATCAGAGAGGCCAAAGCATAGAAAATGCAAGTTGTGTTTGTATTACAAATAGCAAGACCAGCATCAGATCGTACAGGGGGCCAGTTCCACAGAATATCTGTGTAACTTGCTGTGTAATGCATGAGTAAAACAAGACAGAGATTGAGAGTGAGATATTGTGTGCATGTCCAGATTTGTAGACATAAGCACATATATAAGTGCACATGTATATATGCATGTGTAGTCAAAATTGATTTCTTTGCTGTTCTAAAAATTTTAAATGTGAACTATGACTAGTGGCACGGGCACAGCAAACAGTAAAGCAATTGTTGGCATGGAAAAACAACAAGAAAAAGAATATCCTAGGAAAATACTTACGTGCTTACTCACACACACGTGCATGCACACATAAAGGATTCAGTTAAATACCCATATATATACACACGTGTGTGTTTGTGTGCATATATAGGTAATTATTAATTTTTATATAATTTCATCTTTATTAGGGCATGGTTCTTCAGTGCTATAAGTCAGAATTTTATGTTTAACTTGGAAAATTTCTGGTCTACATTTCAAAAGCAGCATTACGAATATTCAAGGGAGCTCAGAGTCCCAAGTTTAAAGTCATTTTATTGTCCTTGTAGGAATGGTAGATAAAAAACCATCCAAACAAGGCTTGTGTGGGTTTCAGAAAATGGTATTTCTTAAAAATATTCATTTCCATGAGTGAATCATTAGCTTCAGTCACTCAGTATTTTGGCAGCTGCATTTTCTCAAGGTGCCTGATCAGGACAGGGTACCCTAATAAATCTTCTGTTTCCTTTCCCCCCAGATGCAAAGGACCTGGCTGACTGTGAGACTGAAGGCTTTTTCTCCTTGCACCAGCGCAGGGGAGCCATCAAACAGGCCAAAATCCATAACGTCAAGTGTCACGAGTTCACAGCCACCTTCTTTCCACAACCCACCTTCTGCTCTGTCTGTCATGAGTTTGTATGGTAAATGAAAATAGATCTATGCGTTTTCCCCTTTTAACCCTAGGGACCAGTTCTTGTGTAGCCGTGGTGCTTAGGGACATGGTTTAGTGTGGACTTGGCAGTGTTAGGTTTACGGTTGGACTCATTTCCAACATAAGTGATTCTATGATTCTCTGGCGAATATCTGTGCTCCTGCTGTCAGTAAAGGCAGCAGGACTGGACCCTTGGCATCTTACTTGTAGAGTTATTGCATCACTTCAAGGATGTGGTTCACAGTTGTAATTCCAACTGTGAAAATTCCCTTCATTTTTTAGTTTATTTTTTACAAATATTTTTGTCTTTGGCCAAATGCACAGACAAGTCTCATCAGCCCAGTTTGCTATTTCAATATCATGAAATTCAGAATGTGAACATGTGCTGAAAAGGCTGTGAAAACCACAGAGAATCACTCCACAGTTGGATTGAAAGAAGATATTTAGATTAGAGTAGCTCTATAAAGACTGATAAAAAGCAAAGCTGTTTTATTCTGTTTCTTTCATAAATGTTGCTCTCCTTTCTTCTGTCGAGGCTTTCAGAAAATTCAGAGTTAACCATTTCTCTGTTTATTTCAGGGGTCTGAATAAACAAGGCTATCAATGCAGACGTAAGAAACTTTTTTGGTTTTGTTACTATCATTATTTACTTGATCCTTACTTAAGGATTTTTTTTTTTAACACCCTGACACACTTGTTCTTTCAGAATGTAATGCTGCCATTCATAAGAAGTGCATTGATAAAGTAATAGCCAAGTGTACAGGATCAGCAATCAATAGCAGAGAAACAATGGTATGTATTATTATTTGGCTGCTTTTAAAAAACTTGGGCGTCATTCAGATCTCTCCTACATTGCTGCAAAACAACTTCTGATGAAGCAAAAGGTGCTACTGAATTAAAGGCTGTGTGATTTGATCTGTGCCCTTTGTTTTTTATGTTCCCGGTGGTTTCATTACCTCCAACTTCTGATTTACTCAAATGCAGCCACTGAATAAGCAGTTGCTGAATCAGGACTGACGTTTTTCTAATGCATGAAGTACAGCTCAGAGGGAAGTGGTGGACATGAGGTGGAGATTTACTGGAGGAAATTCTTCACTATATGATGTTAGGCAGGACGTCACACTGAATTTTCAGAGCAGTACTTTAACATCCCACTCTGTGTTATCTGAGATTTCCAAAGTCAGTGGAAGATCTAGCATCTCCACTATTATTTATTTTATTTTTCTCATTTCAGTTTGTAATATACCTTCTTTTTTGGTGGGCAAAAGTGGAATGTAACTTAAACTCTTGATAGGGCTATTCCCTTTTTCTTAATTGTGTCCCACAGCTTCTGTTTGCTTCCAGTCCTACCCTGGCTCCTGTTCTCTTTTTACAGTCTTTAGAAATGAGATTCATCTCACCTGTCTTCTGACATCTCCAGGGTAGATGTATCCAACTTTGTCATCACCTTCAACGCCCTATAAATTAAAAGAAGAAAAATAGGCTTTTCCAAAGAGTGATTCATGACAACAAATGTAGACATCCATTTAAGATGGGATGAATAATTTTTAGAAGTACCGCTGTTTTTCCATTGAGCATTAAGGGACTCTGGGTGTGTAGCTGCGATGCAAGTTATCTCGTCAGATAAATCAAGCCCAGGGATTAAATTACCCAGTTCCCACTGAATTGTACAGATATTATGTCTCAAAATTTAGCTCTCTATATCTGAATGATAGTTATAGATCATTTCTTCTTGGTGGTCATACTCAAGGATAAAGGGGCAGTAGACATCCCAAATTCTGTGGTACAAGCCTGGGGGCTGTCGGTTTTCCATACAGAGCTGAGGTGGAGAGGAGCGAATTGCCAACGCGGCTTTTCTCTTGCAGTTCCATAAAGAGCGGTTCAAGATCGACATGCCTCACCGCTTCAAAGTCTACAACTACAAGAGCCCGACTTTCTGTGAGCACTGCGGCACGCTCCTCTGGGGCCTTGCACGGCAAGGACTGAAGTGTGATGGTGAGTCAGTCCCTGATCTATGTGGCATGAGCTGAGCATGGGAGTGGGCTGTTGTCTTTAGAGGGTTGCAACCTGAAGAGCCAAATCACGCTTCTCTACAAGACCTGTATGAGATGGCATCCAGGGTGGTGAAGGAGTGGTCAAGAGGGCCATCCTTCAAGGAGGATCATTCTTCAAGGAGGGTGACAACTGTCAATATACAGAAAGACATGTGGTCCACAAGGCTGAAGAGTCGCTTCCCAGAGAGGCAAAGAACATCTCAGTGACACTGCTGATCTTCCAAAATCACTCCTAGTATCAACTTGCATGCTCTATTTCCACTATCAGACAGACCCAAGACACTTCACCATCTTCATAACCCTGTATCAATGGGGAGATTATGGTTTATCTCTGAGCAGATAGAGTGTAAAGTTTTGGTAGCCTGTAGCTGCAAAGGCTGATGGATGTGGAAATGCAAACTTTTGCCCAGAATAAGATATAAAAAAACTTTGTCTCCATAGAGAACCAAAAAATGACCTGAGTGCTGTCTCATGAGACATAAATGGTGCCCAGGCTTTGAGCTGTTTATGTGGCTGATCTCTGCCCTTGGCCAACAGCAGCACATGTTCCTGCCCGACCTGATGTCAAACCCTTTACAGCCTAGCTACCCTTTGTTGTCCTGACGCCTCTTGTTCTTTCTTTCAGCATGTGGCATGAACGTCCATCACAAGTGCCAGACAAAAGTAGCAAACCTTTGTGGAGTTAACCAGAAACTAATGGCTGAAGCTCTGGCAATGATAGAGAGCACCCAGCAGGTAAATACTTTAAGCCTTGAGTGACCTGGAGAAAGGAGGATCAATTCTTCAATGTTTGTTTCAGTGCAAGAAATAAGGGCATTGAGTGGAGCACTGTGAGTAGCAAGTTCAAAGTAAAGACTAGGAAATGGGTCCTTCATGGAATAGGTAGTTAAGCTCATCTCAACACTTTGTGGTGGCCAAAAGTTTTCATGGGTTCAGGTGACAATCTCCAGTGTACATAGAAGAGAAATTCATTTGGGAATAATAGAATGATTAATTCTGTTAATAGAAAAACACTGCCTTTGTATCGGGAAATCTCTGAGCCGCATAACTCTGGATATAGGGAGAATATTCTGAGGACATGACTTCACGTGCCTGCACTCTTCTTATATCTTTACCTCGTGTGTGCTTGACCCGTGTTGCAGACAGGACATGACCTGGATTGACTCTTGCTCTGATTTAGTACCGTTGTAGTTACATTATGTTTGTAACTGAGGTTGTGTGACAGGGTCCAAGGCAGAGTGAGAGGAACTTGGTTTGGGTCCTTTTGCTGTCACTACTTTACTCCGTGCTTGTGACTTAGCAATTTGTCCTGTGACTCTGTGATCTGTTTGGAATGAAACTCCCCAGAGCGTGGACTCTCATGAAGAGACCTGGGCCTTGTGGAGAGGATCTAGATACTCCTCTCATATAAACAGCACTGTATGAACACAGGAAATTGAATTAAAAGAAGGAAAAATAGCTTGTCGCAAGCCCAAAACCATAAAAGAATTTAGAGATTCTAGTTCAAAATCAGGATTGTTAGGATGCCTCTCAGCTCTTGAGTAACCTCAGAGAGGGACAAAATCCGTAGATACCTAGTCCTCCATATTTACGTTACTCAAGTATCCCAAGGCAACATCTTCATCCATAAAGCAGGTGTTTTTCCATCTACCTTCCTGAGGGGCTATCTACCAGGTTTAGCTCTGCATATTTCTCACCTTTATGTGATAGGTAGTGCTGCCAAACCTCCAAAGAGGAGTGTTTTCTGCTCTTGCTTCTCTATTTCCTACCTGATGTCTCTCTACAGCTCCTTGTACTGTACACTTGGAGTCACCATTGAGAGGTGAAGAGGGCAAACACTAGATACTTTCCCAAAAATACTCTTCTAATCTCCAGAAATTTAGGCTTTGGGGACTTCTTGAGCCATAGGTGAAGTCTTAGTGTTTAGTAGCCCTCAGAGGATTTATCTTTCATGCTTTTGTCTAATCACCCTTGAATCCAGACAAACTCTTACCTTCTGCAACATCCTGGTGCAAGGAGTTCTTCAGAGTGACATCCAGACACTGTATAGGGATGAGGCTGCAGCATGTTCCAGCCTCTAGTGTTTTTCCAGATTTCTCTTCAAAGAGGACTATTGGGAAGGAAGCTGTTAATTAAAATGCCCTTTGTGTGGATAGCCAGGGACTCAGACCCCTGTGCAAAATAGGGGATCTCTATATTGGCAGTACAAAGACCTGTTAACACCCACACACATCTCACAGCAGGCTGTGGGTTCCTCTAGGTTACCAAATCCCTAAACATTAGGTACAGAGATGCTCTTCTCATAAGCAAAGACCTCTTCTAGATCTTGGCTTCTGTGACAGTCACACTCAAGAAGCCACAGTGTCCATAAGCTCAGAACATGACATTTGGCTCAAAAGTCATTTGTTGTTTTCTGTAATCCAGGCTCGCTGTCAGCGTGACACTGAACAGATCTCCAGGGATGGACCTCTTGAAATTGGCTTCCCAGTTCCTGTGAAGGAGGTAACACCGCTTCAGGCATTGCCAGCATCTACAACAGGAAAAAAAGGTAGTTTCCCCTAGTGATATGGGACAGCAGGCTTTGTTAATTTTTTTGGTTTGTACACGGTTAGGTGGAGGTGACAAGGATGGGGAATTTATTAGCCATTGAATCTTTCATGCATCTTTCCAGCCTAGAGCAAGACACATCCTTTCTCATCCCAGGATATCAACAGCTCTTCCCAGACGCATCACTTGGGCATGGCAGATACCCTAGATCTCAACCTCGTTCCTTTCCTTTCTATAAACCTGCACTTCCCCCATGCCATCCCAACCTCTGGTGACATGAGACACCAACCACCACTCATTCAGCTAACCCCTAAACTCTCTTTCTGACCCTGTACTTGAGCACGTCTCATACCTCCAATGGCAATAATGTGTTTATTCCCTTCTTGGGACTTGTAGACTGTAAAATCTGAGAACTTTAAAGAGAAACCCAGCTCTAAACAGGAGATTGGGAGTCCTTCTGATCACCATGGCCAATTCTCTCTCTGATTTCATATTTTTGGGTGAGGGTTGACATCCAGTACCTTTGAAAACCGTTGACAGATCCCCACTTCATTCACCCAGGAGCTGATCTAGGTGTCACGGCCCTCTGTGCTACAAAAGCAGACATTTAGGAGGGTGAATGAGAGATTGGGGAAAAGCATTGATTAACAGACCTTGGACAAAGCTACTGGGGGCTCAGTGGACTAAAACAAAATTTACAGCCTCCTGGGGAGATCCCTTGTTTGCCTGCTTTGTGCTTGAGTCACAGAACTCTGGATGTTAGGAGCAAAAAATTCACTATCTTTCATTAGACCCATGTGGTCCATGTAAAAGACCATTTACAGGACCCCTCCGGCTTCATGGTTCATGGTCCCCCTCCAAGAAATGTACTGTAACTGCAGCAGACCTATGATGGCACTGACACAATGCTTTTCTGCCTTCCACAAGCTCTAAAATGCATCTACCAGAAAGGGGAGGGGAAAAAAGAAGAGTACAAGTGAATCAATACTTAAACCCAGCAGGAACTGGGGCAGTGGGTCCTCAGCTTCAACCCTAACCAAAGGTCAAGCTGAGAGCCCAGGCCCCACCATCATCCACTTTCTCAATGCAAGTTAATACTGCCCTGTGTGGAGATAATATCCTGGAAGCTGGACCTAGAGCACAATGTCAGAAGGCACCGGTTAAAGCACGGCAGAGCAACATTCTATCAGTGCTCTGGGCTTGATACTGTGCAGCACCAGGCTACTGAGCTTCAGAGGCTGGTTTTGGTACCATCTGAGCTAAGGGGACAGTGCCTTTTGGCCCCCAAGGGGAAATAAATTATGTGCCCATCTGTGCTTATTTTCTTTCTTTTCTACAAATAGAACTTGCTATGCTGATGTGACTCAGCAAAGCCCCAGATGGTTTCAAATCTGGTTTACCTGTGGGTCTGTTTGTCTGCTGAGTAGTATTCTTGCTGTTCAGCAATTTAGGATGGTACAGCAAATGCGCACTTGAGTACACGAGATAGATAAATCCAGTAAGGGACAGAATCTCTTAGAAGTTCACGTACGTCCAAGTGAATGGAGTATTGAAGAAACTCTGAGTGGTCCCACTCCAGGACAGCTGGAGTGCTTGATCAGAGCTTCACATCCAGAGCAGGGACCCAATATGAAAATGCTGTCCCATCTTTTCACATGCTAGCTTTGCCAAGGGTCTTGAAAAGGCCTCGAAAAAATGGGACCACATCATAACGGCAACCAGCAAGAAGGAATGAAGAACACAGGTGGCCAGAAATGAAGGGGTTGGTCATGTTTTGCTGCCATAAAACAGAAAGACAGATGAAGGAGTTTGGAAAGTGGGAGTAATGCCACTGAAGAAGGTGGAGTTACACTGGAGTAAAATTTCCTACAGAGAAAAAGCAATGTGGGAGCAGAGCCAATCTACTTAGTAGATGTGGCCACCACGTTTCCATTTATTTAAAATACCCTTTTAAAACTCTAACCACAATACCTGTAAGTGTTTGGGGGATTTTCTGCTCATTTCCAGGGGTTTATTTGAATGCTTTGATATGTGTTGCAGAGCCACAGGGCATCTCCTGGGAGACTCCGGTGGAGGGCACAGTGAAGGGGGAATCTCTAATAGAGTCAGACTTGAAAGAACAGCCCCAGGAGCAGGAAGATTACCAAGTGCAGCTAAAACTAACCATCGAAGATTTTGTCCTGCACAAGATGCTGGGGAAGGGCAGTTTTGGCAAGGTAAGCATCAGGGGACAAGAAGCCACCGCACAGGTCTGCATATTGCTTATTATGGCACTAACTAGCATATGGTTTGAAGGCCACTTAGGAAAAAACATCTCCAAGCCCTCAAAGAACCCTTGCTCTGGCATGGCTGAGTCTTTAACTCGGCCTTCTCCTCGCCTAAGACAAAGATCTTCCTTGCCCTTCCCTCTGCCCCGTTAGTTTGCTGTCTCATGGGTGCCCGTGACAGGCGAGGAAAGCAGCCAAGTAAAGCTGCAACTTCCCTTTCTGTGCAGGTTGACAGGGCCTGGGCATCCACAGAGGGCTCTGTGCTGTCCCCCTTCATGCGGCTACTCCTGCCAACTTAGCCGAGCAAGCTTGGAGGGAGGCAGAAGCATTAGTTGAAAAGTTGAGTGTGGATCACCTCCCCTCTCCAGAGCAGCAGGTCCCCAGCTGGGAACGCTAACTGCTCTTTCCCAGCTCCGATCTGTGCTGGTGTGTAAAGCAAATTTTGCAACAGCCAAGAATTTGTTCTTTTGAAACAAGAACCACCTGTTTTCAGCAGATTCATTAATCTTGATGAATTGTGGATTGTTCCTCCTTCTTGCAGACGTCCTCTGGAAGGGGACTCATGTTATTCAGTGCCAGCGCAGAGCTGCATGAAGCAATTTCAGAGGAACTCACCATTGTATTTTCACAGCCAACACGGAGAATGAGTATCATTATGTATCGCGTTGTTCAGATCCCACATCTTTCCAAGGCGGAAACTGTGCCTTAAAGAAGGGCTGCTTTTTGCCTGCTAAGTGAGCTGGAGCAATTGCTGCAGCCAATTCTTAAACTGATGAAATATTTGCTGTGTTGGCTTTCCATACTTGAAAATACTTGGCATGTCTACAGTTTGCATGGGAAGCAGAGCTGAGGCATCTCAGTTACAGCTAAGCCAGAATACCCCAAAATCCACAGCCCAGACTAACCTGGACTCAAGAGCATAGATGTCATAGAAACATTTACGTTGAAAGGAAGGGACCTCTGGAGGTCATCTAATCCAACCTGCTGCTCAAAACAGGTCTAATCAGGGGTTTATCTAGTCAAGTCTTTAATACCTCCATTGAAGCAGATTCTGTACCTTGCTTCAGCCCCCTGTGTTAACATGGACTCTCCAAGTCTGCAAGCATCTGCATCTCTCTGCAGAGCACCATGTGGGTGTGGAGAGGATGGGCTATTTCATGCCACAAGTTTCCTGTGTAGGTGTTGCTCCTGGAGCCCTTATTTGCTTAGAGCAAGATTCACTTCCCCATAGAGGGGACAAGGTGTGCATATCTCAGTGTCTGAGGGGTCTCTCCAGCTCTGCATGGACCAGGGAGGTTGAGGGCCAGGCCCGTGAGGAAGCACCCTCTGCATGAGGTCTAGCATGGCCTACCTGCACCTTGGAAGTCACAGCACAAGTCACAAATGTACTGCGTTCCCCAGTTTCCCCAGGAGAGCAGTGCCCTGCACAAAAACAGGGGTAAAAAGGGTGCCTGCAGCATCAGCACTGTTAGCATTTCTGGTCATTCATTGCAGAGGCAGAGGGAGGCTCTAGGCTCTACTCTCTGTCTGGTGCTACAAAGTGAAATGCAGCAGTAGCCAAAAGGGTAAATAAAACTTTTGTCAGGGCTAAGACATGTCTGAGCTTACTCAGTAAGTAGTGTCTGGTAGAGAACTTCAAAGACCTCTTTGATGAATCTTACATATTTATTCAGTCTATGGGAAAGAGTATCGACAGGCTGTTAGCGTAAAGATCAGGACTGGCACTGCCTTCCAGCAGAGACTTCTTTGCCTTGTGGTCTCTAGACCCTTCTCTGCTTCTCCGTGTCTCATTTTCCTTGCCCATAAAAATAGATAGAGGTCCTAACTCCTCTGGGATGTGTTTTGCTCTTCTCAGAGAAGAAGTCCTGCAGAAGCACGGGGGACCCAGCCTGTTTGCTCAGGCCTCCTGCTGACTGGGAGGAAGGGGAGAAAGTCACACCTGATATAGATCAGTCTAACTACTGGTGGACATCACTTTACACCTGCTGAGGATCTGGTGCAGGACATTTGCATTTCACATGTTGACAAAGCAATATTCTATGTTTGTTATTTGAAGTCAGAAAACAGGAAATGTATCTCATGAGCATTTGCCTAAAGATGGTTTCTGTTATCAGAAGCGTTTGGCTCTCGACATGTCCTGTCCATACGGGCATGTAGCCCCTGCTCTTGTAATCACCAAGACCTTCTGGTCCTTCCCTGGGGTTCAACTTCATAATACTATTCTGGGTGTGGGGAACAAGCTCAAAGTCTACAAAGTCTTAATGACAGAATTGGGTCTTAAACATCAGCTTTTTTAAGGCCTACCCTAGTGAATTCCCCAGAGCTCAGCTCCCATCCTCACATGGCTGTGTTGCCAGCTCTGAGAGAAGAGCATCGCTCTTTCTGAGCAGCTGTTTCCACCCTAGGTGTTCCTCGCCGAGCTGAAGAGCACAGACCAGTATTTCGCCGTGAAAGCCCTGAAGAAAGATGTGGTGCTGATGGATGATGACGTTGAATGTACGATGGTGGAGAAGAGAGTCCTCTCCTTAGCTTGGGAGCACCCATTCCTGACTCATGTCTTCTGTACATTCCAGACCAAGGTAAGACAAGGATCTGTCATCTGCCTCCACAGGCTGAGGATCCTTTGCTGAGATACAGATACTTGGTGAAGTGCTTCGGTCTCCTAGATGTTAGGGAATAGCTTGGACATGAGGTGGTGCTAAGGGAAGGGACCTTCAGGTTAACTACTTGGGAAATGGCTCTAGAAATTTCATCTGCCTTCCTCGCATTAACCTGGGGGGTGCATTTGAGGATTATGACATCCAAAACTGATTGAGGTGGCTAAGCAGAGACCCGCTATTAAAATCTGCGTCCTGGTACGCTGGGCTGAGGATGTGCAAAGGCCACATCCACAGCCAGGATGCAGATGTGCCCACGCTGGTGTTACCTGAACCTCTTGGACCATGAAGCGGTATGCTGCAGCGACTAGCCTGGATCAGAGCTAACTCAAGAAACTCTGGTTATGGAGAATAAACCTGCTGTTCTTCACTTTGGGAATCTTCTTTGCCCCTAGTTACTGTTAAATTGCATCAGACTCCTCCTAATTCGTGCAGGACCACTGGTGGTGAAGACTGCAGTTCAGAGGGGCAGCAGAAAGCATCTTCATCTGAAATCCTGCTTAGGACTCCAAACAAAATTGAAGTGACATTTAAGTAATGTAGATACCTTCATGGCCTTACATGGCAACAAACCACCAACTGATTAGCTTTCCAGAGCCTTTTCTACAGCCACAACCAATTGTCTTAACACTAAAGTACACACAAGGCATAGAAAAAAGACGATGGAAGGAAATTTGAGAGATTGTCTTGTCTGTCCAACCTACCCAAACCACTCCTGAGGGGTGTTTGCTATCCCAAAGCTCAAATTCAGAGGAACATCACTCTCTTAAGGCTGCTTGTTCAGGGTTTTGTTAGGATGCTCCCAGTCCCCGCGCAGTCCCAGGATTTAGTGATACAAAATCCTGCTCGGTGTGAGGTTAGGACCTGCTCAGCAAGAGGCTTGCTGCTTCTGCAGGGTCAGGAGAAGCAAATTTAACCTCTGCAGTATATCCCAGTCACCCGTGGGATGCGGCACCTGTTTAAAGACAGATTAAATTTATAACAGGGAACGTCTGCGAACTGCCATAGGCGATGTGACACTAAGCCCAGGCATTCATGTTTAACCCCTTCAGGACTGTCAGTGAGGACAGCATGTCCTGGGAATGGATCCTTGCCTGGAGAGGAAAGGAATTAATTCCCTTTTTTGGGGGCTAGATTTCAGAGGAAAATATAAATGACCCAACTCCAAAAGCAAAGAAAATCAAGACTTAATTGAAAAGACAAAATATTCACAGCAGTCACAGCTCTACGAGGGAGCTTATACTCCAGGGAGAGCTGCTTGTGCTGCCTGTAACTCCAGGTGTCCAAGGAGAGGTCGACTAACACCAGTGGCTGACTTGCATGCAGCAGCAGAACCATGTTGTCTGTGGTCCAGCCTGGTCCAACCCTGGTCTGGAAGCCGGAGGTCAGGTTCAGGATGGATGCAGCAGTGGCAGTCTGCAGCTCTGGTTTCAGGCAGTGCATGCATGCAAGTGTCCACTTTCCTTATGAGACCACAGCAAAAAAGATGAGAGACCAAACGGAGTCATGCCAGGAGCCGGATGGGATTTACTGACCATTTAAGGGGGTGGACTGTGCTTCCAGCTGTGGTTGAGGCAAGGAAAACCTGCGGGATGGAAAGGCAATGAGTGCCTGAAAGATTCATGGGTGCCAGGCTCAAAAACCCAAGTGATCTTCTCCTACACTGTCTTATGGGCAGCATCACAATATTGCCCTCTTGACATATAGAAAGAACCTCCAGCCATCTCATCCCAAGTCAACATTGCCACTTTAAAGTTATTTGATCTCTCCATTTTGCCCTCAAGTTCACAGATACGGAAGCTGGAATGTGGCTGCCCAGGCCAAAGCCTCTCTGGGCTGTGATTGATTTCTAGCTTATGTTTTTCTCCTCTGACCTTTGCAAGCCAAGCGGCGATCGCTCAACGCGTGAAAGTCTTTCAGAACAGGAGAGCTGTGACAAGCCATGGACAGTCTTTCACGGCTCAAAGGACAGCATGGTTCAGTTGTAATATCTTTTAGAGCAATCATTTTAGAAGCCAGGGCACTGCGGTGTAGTCCCTCTCTGGACTTTAAAATTGAAAACTTGAATTTTCAGTTGAAAAATTGATTTTTTTTTTTTTTTAAGGTTTCACTGGGTAGATAAGTATTTTCAAACAGAAATGCATGCGTCAATGCCGTTCTGAATCTCTAATGCTTTGACTCACAAGGTTTCTGAGCTGCTTCAGGTACTGAGTGCCTCTGCAAAGGACAGTAAAAACAGGAATATTCCTACGCTGAAACAAGAACCTCAGTAGTCCCCATGTCTCCAGAGGGAAAAAAAGTCATATAATCTGTTGACAGTTCTCTGAGCTCTGGGATGAGTTTCTTCCTGGCCTCAACCCAGGTAATCAGTGAATGCTGAAATATATAAAGCTTGACAGCCCTTCAGACAGGTTTTTGTAGGCACCAGGCACCTAATGCTCCTTTTTATTCCTGCGGAGGCTGAATGATCAGTGCTTTCAAAACTCAGAATACTTGTCATGTTTTGCTACATGAGAATAAATTCAAACACATGGGGTTTTTTTTCCTGATCTGTTTTTGAACTTGACTATTTTATTTTACTGCAGTAATCTCTGCATCCAGATATTCAGCTGACATAATTATATGGTGTGAATTTTAACAGCAAGCTCAGAGAGCTCTTCTGTTGTATTAGATTTAAAGGGACACTGTTATGTTAAAGAGGCGGAAAAACATGTTTATAATTCTGTGAAATCCCAAAATTGGTAATGCCAAAACAGTGACTAGCCTCCCAGTGCTTGTGTTTTATTCTTCTTTTTGCATTTCACTGATCTTCTGTGATAAAAATAGGCTTTCCCTTTCTGAAAGTCACTTTTGTTTCTAACTGTTTCTTTACTTCATTGACCAAGTTTTTATTCACACCCTTTACCTAATGCAAATTAAGTCCTTAGGCATTTTGGCTTGTAGCACAAAATAGCAACACAGAAGACTACCTCAACCCAAAAGAGAAGTAATCTTTATTGCAATTTAAAAGGAAATGTTGCAGAAGCATTTCTTTTCTGCTTTACTAATCTATTATAGCTTTTCAAAGTCCTGGTGGTGAGCCATTTTCACATGCTCTGTTGTTTTAATGTGCTTAATACTGACTTTAAAATCTCTTACATTGGCAGGAAGGAGAAAAGGATTGTAAATAAGGAGTGTGATCGTAGTTTAAAAATTCTTAGGCTCTGAAGTGTTTTCCATTAGTATTTTCAGGACATTTCTCATTAAAATATCTCCTTGGAGGAAATTGCAATTCCTGCAAAATTTTCCAAGGGCAATTTCAGTTTCATTCCATCTTTGTCTTGCCGTTAGAGGGACAGGGCTGAATTATTTGACCTGTGTCAGAGCGTGTAGGTTGGCACATGTATGTTTCACACCCGTTCGATGTTCAGCTCCATTGCCTGGCTGTGCCAAGGACCTTCTGAGCAGCCCTGGATCAGGCCCACATGCCCTCCCCAGGCAATGCAGGATCCTCACTGACCACAGCATGGCTGCAGGATGCTGATTGCAGGAGAAGTCATCCTGCAGGGAGGTGACGTTGCAAGCCTTGACTTCCAGCACTGCTGAACCACTGAAGCACAACAAAATATTGGACGGGCTAAACTAAAAGCACAACAAAAATCTTGGTCACAGGATGAGGTCAGACCAGATATCTTCCTAGCCAGCATCCAGTTTTTGGCATTGACCAGGAAGGAAGGGTAAGGAGGAGAGTACAGGGCAACACAGTGATATTTCCCTTGCACAAACCATCCCATGCCTTGGTGTTCAGCCGTTTGGGAGACACGATCTTGAAGCTTCAAAGTTTCTAGGTCTCCATCCTCCTAGTATTTTGTGGGGGATAAGTCAGCTTGGAAACGTCTAGTTGGCCAAATCTGAGCTAGCTGATGGGAAAGCTGGGGAAGAACTGGAAAGTTTAAGGAGGCTTTGGGGATTTTACCTCTTGCAACCAGCAGGCAGGAAAACTGGCAAGGTCTCGTTCAATCCTGGCCAAAATTTCAACATGGTTCAGTAGAAATAGCAGCGTCTCAGCAGAGCTTTTGGGATTTCAACAAGGTTCTGCCAGAGAAGGTGTGAGCAGCTGTAATTATAACATCAAAAATATGAAGTCTTTACAAGACCCTTCTAGGTGGTGTCAGCCCATGCGGTATGGACAGGTGGAGTGTATTGGCAAGGAAAAGAGGGGGCCAGCTCACAAGCATAGTTTTTTTAAGTGATAGATGATCGACATATTAAACATACATATTCTAATTGCCTTCCTGTTGTCCAGTTCTGAGGAAAATCAGCCCAAAATGCACTCAGCTTTGCCTGAGATTTCTGAAAGTCTGCAGTGTAGCTGCTCTTTGTCCTGGAAAAAAGTTGACTTCTTAAAAAAAAAACCTTACTTTTTTCCCCCTATTTTTCAGCTGATAAAATATTTACGTTTCCTAAATTTGACTACTTTTTGTTTAGTTTTTGGTCTGGTGATTTTTTTAATCCCCAAATTTTCCCAGAAATTTTTTTCTAGACTTGAGAAAATTAGTCTCTTTCCAAGATCCCACCCAATACTGATAGGGAAAACCACTTTCTCTTGCAAGACAGGGCTGATAGTAACTCAGTTTACCGCTGACAAACATAGTTTACTGCTGTGAGTGATGTAATCTGCCTGCTCTGAGCTGTGAGGAAGGGTCCTGGGATCTCAGAACTCAAGTTAAAGGAGCTATTGCCAGCCATGTCTGCACCTTTATGTATACATATGTTTTTTAATATATGTGTATAAATATATTCATATGCTTTGTACCAAGTAGATGGGCACACAAAGCTAAGCATCCCAAATGAGCAGTTTAACATGCCGTCAAAAATGCTGACAGTGCAAAGATTAGAACAAAAAATAAACCGTGAGATCAGGGACTGGACTGAATTATTTGACAGCTGTAAGAAATGCTGCCATCTCCAGAAGATAGACTGATATTACACAAGAGGGGGAAAAAAAGTCTTTAAACCAGAGAACAAAATTAAACCTGGGGTTGCTTTAACCTGTAACAAATGGGCTTTGCTCATCCCCACGTGGTGCAAATGGCAATGTTAATACCTCCTGTGGTCACCTACTAGCAAGGAGTGACCCTGCGTTAGCTGTTCCTCATGGGAGTAGACACGGTGAGGAGCGCGTGCATTGCTTGCTTTCCCACTGGATGGGATGCTGTGATGGGACTCACTGGGTGGGGTGGTGAAGAAGGACTGAGAGGCCTTTGGCTCCCATCTAGCCCATGAAATAAAATAGATCCGAAGCATGGATGAGCACCCAGGCTGGGCTGGGCTGAGCTGCATGAAAATGTGAGACAAGAATCAGCTGCAGGAATTGCATGGTGTCAAACCTTTCTCTTGGCAAGGGCCACCCTAATTCAACGGGCATGCGGTGGGGTTAGGTCACTTAGTATGCATTGTGGAGCCTTCTCCACATGGAGCCATTTGCTAGGGTAACTGCTTTAAATAAGGGTAAAGCCACACTGTCCTGCAGCATTAATTATTCCGATATTCATCCTCCTGGAAGCCCCGGGAAGAAGAATTTTTACTCTTCAGTAAATGGTGTTAAATTGTGTATTTGTATGTATGCAAGTGCTTTCAAATGCAAAGAAAACAAAATCTGAAAATCTCTGCAGAAAAGTGCTCTGGAGGGCTTCCAGCTGGTTTGAGTATTTTAAGAGCCTGTTATAGGATGTACCTTCAAAAAAGATCAATTTGAATGCTGTCTGCTTTATACTCATTGTTTATAAAGCTGAAAGCATCTCTGATAGTGACTATTCATCCTCACAGCAGTTGCGTGCAGAACAGAAGCAGGTTGGTTTAACTCCATCCCTGCCATGTCCTGGAGAGGCAGAGGGAGCGGGTGGCTCTGCAGAGGGGAGCTCAGCTCAGCACAGGCACTGAGGGACTGACAGGGCAAGAAATTGAGTTCTTGCAGTAATCAAGTTCTTCAGCACCTGGCAGGATTGAGTCGACTAGGGAACCATGTTGGTTTGTGTGCAGAATGTACACCTGTATGTGTCTAACTGTGTGTTGTACATCATGTTGTACAGTTCTGTCTGCTGTAGGAGCAGCGCTTCGTCTTCCCACAGAGGGGTTTGTCACGTTCCCTCTGCTGTAATGGAGAAGGCCCCTGGAAGATGACCTAGAAGTAGGGAATGGCTGATATATGGATGTCCACAAGACAACTAGTGCCAACTATCCTGGGGCAGTGTCCATCGCTAGTGCAGGAAATGCCTTTACAGTCCTCCTTGAGCTCTGTGGTTGTAAAAGATGGCCCCAAACTCTGCCGAGAGACCAGACTTGTTCTGTTCTATTGTGCGAGTCTGGAACCATGACCAGAAGTTTGACTTGAGTGTTTGCTACCCAAGGGTGCTCTCACAGGGGGTCAGCAAGTCATCTATCTGCAAGGCAGACAGGTAGGGCGAAGGTGAGGGGCTCTTCCCAAGCCTCCTTCAGAGCTGTGTAGGCCTCATCGCTGAGGAACAGCATTCCTGTTTGCTTAGCATCCCTGAGTTAGGACCGTTGTAGGGGATAAGGGCATGATAAAGTCATGCCATCCTAGCTGCCATGTCTTGAGAAGTACCCACTTAACCCACTCTCGCCTACTCCAGGTGCTGACAGACTTCAGACCCTGGCAGTAGCGGATAGGAGCCATCAGATAACTTTCCTAGGATAAGAGGAGGTGTAGGTCAGAGCCTGTCTGCAAACATGTCCCCCGTGCTGTTCTAACCCTTTAACTTCTAGCACACTGTTGAATTTTCAGCGGTTTCAGGCATGGGTTTTGCCACTTGCCACTTTTAACGTGTTCTACTGCTCTGTAGATCTCAGGCTTAGGAAGCTGTCTCCAATAATTTGTTGCAGCTTGCACTGCTTGGTTACATCTTGCTGCTCATAATGATGTACTGAGGGCTGATCTCAAGCAATTTTTCTCCATGCGCTGTTCCAGACAACTGACCTTACAAGAAGCGAGGGGAACTTCCAAGTCTCAGATCAGAAAACTCAGAGTGATGCTGTCTTTCTTTTGAACAGCGTTTATGTACCACTCTGTAGCACCTGGTAGACCATGAACTTCAGTATTAATCATCCCTAAGTCAAGTTTATAGTCTACAGCTTCATAGCTTTAGACGGTTGAGGAACTGAGTTCATATAACGATCTTTGGATGCCAATTAATCTGAGAGGTTGTCCACCTTTTCTTTCCTTGGATGGCAGAAGGATGTTGCCAAAGTCCCCAGTTCCAAGTTAAGAGTCCCCAGTTCAGTTAAATAGGTGCATCAGATGGTGGCTCAAATCCATGAGCAAGCAGAGCACGACTGCTGAATAAACGTGGACTTCAAGTTATGCTTCAAGATGTGTGATAAGGTGTAGCCAAACTCAGTGGACTTTCCAGGGAAACCCAGGGGTTTTCTTCTTCTCAGTCCGCTGAAGCTGAGTCTGGCCCATTTGAAGACCCATGAGGTTTCTTCTGTCCCAGTGTGATACATGCGGCTGCTGGTCTGTTGTTAGCTAAACCTCATCACATCCCTGTGTACCTTCACAAAGAGCATCTGTTCAAGTGTTTCCCTGAACGGGCTCCTGAGCTCACATTGCTTCCAAGATTTATGCATTTCTGTACTAAATTGCCCATCTCCATTTGGCCTTCTTACTTGCTTAAACTGTCTTATGTGCACAGAGCTCTATAGATGCAAGACCTTCAAACTGAAAACCTGCACCCATTTGGTTTATTGGCCAAATTTGTATTCTTTCCCTGGGAGGCCAGATCTGGCCCTGTGCTTGTTGGATGACAGGTGGGGGTTTCCAGCCAGACATCCATTTAAATAAGAGTACTGTAATTAAAAGGATCTGGCTAAAGAAATTGCACAAATTAGAGCAGACAGCTGTTATTTGAAAGGAACAAACACTGTTGTTTTTTTAAACAGCTAGATCTTGGCTCGCTGCCAGAGATGCTTACATTAGATCTTGTGGACAAAAATACTCCTTTGACTGTTAGAAATATAAGTGAAGAGAACCCTATTTCCCCCCGAAAAAAATTGTGATGGGCAATACGCAATAAAGGGAAGATACTCATGAACTTTAACATAGCCTGGAGATGACTAACTTCAGATGTGTACAGAACAGAGAGAGGCTTTTGAGAAAAAAAAAAAAAATACTGCATCCATTTTATTTTATCCAGGCATTTATGCACAAAAGCTGAGATTTCTGAAACAGAAGTTGAAACTGGGAGCGTAACTTACTGCACAGATACTCTTCTTCCAGAAAAAGGCACCCCTCCTGCTTCGTAGGTGCAATTCAATGTGGAAGGCATTAGTCTGAATCAGCCTGCAGCTTCTGTGGGGGCCTGGTGGTGAAGTTATGGCTCATGAAGCAGCAAGGGGATCAATGTGGTGTACATCAAGGATTGGAAAGGAAACCTTGATGATCTGTTCTGCTCTTTATTCAATACAGAGATTCGCCCCATCCTTCCTGTGTACCAGGAGGAGAGTTTTCCACTGCCCTGGTAGAACGGCTGATGGTTGCATGCAACTGGGGACAAGGACCGGATCTTTTTCCAGTCTCCTCTGACATGCAAGCACTCAATGGGCATCTAGAAATATGATTAATTCATGAATCTTCCCACTAGCAAGTTACGTCTTGCCTTATTTAATAGAGCAGCTCCCAGGCTTAAAATCAAGCGTGTGCTTAAAACAGGTTGCAGCATCTGGCCAGTGTCTCTGATACCTTGAAAAGGTCAGACCCATGTGCCTCCACAAAAGATGTGCAGGAATGCGGGTAACACCAGCTTGAGATGCCTCTTCTGGTCCCCAGCCCAGTGCATTATCCATCCAGTGAAGTGATAGCTTTCTGGGGGACCGGTGGAAGAGGCAGAAGTAAATCCATCTCTCCTTCCGTTATACAGGCACTGTAGAGTCACTCATCCCCTTCTAGTGAGCCTTGAGGTCTACTGGTAAAAATCAATGGCACCAGCTGGTTATTAAGTGGATTTGCAATGTTTGCTAATGCTGTTTATACAAACCAGAGCAGAGAGGGTGAGTACGGGCTTAGAGAACAAAGGAGAAGTGAGGAATCTGAAAAAGAAACTGCTTTCTTTCCAAAACCCTTGCTGTAATCTTTTCCTTCCTCTTTTTGAGTGCTTTCTGGGTGGGTTTTTTTTCAATTTTATCTCACTCTTCCCCACCCCTTATTGTCATCTTGTCTCATTCTCTAGGAAAACCTCTTTTTTGTGATGGAATACCTCAACGGAGGAGACCTCATGTTCCATATCCAGAGTTGTCATAAGTTCGACCTTCCCAGAGCAACGTAAGATGTTATTATTACCTTTTGGCTTGCAGGTCACACACATGGTAGAAGCGAAGGCAGCAGCTGGAGACACCAAGGATCTTAATTTTATTCCCAGCTCTGCTACTGACCTGTAGAGGAAACCTTGGGCAAATCATTTGACCTCTCTGCACCTTACCCAGCTGCAAAGTGGGGATAATGCTTGTGCTGGAAGCAGAATCACTCTCTATCCCAGCTCTCTCCAAACTGAACAAACCAGACATGCAGGTCATCACCCTGATGATGGACTTGGAGCAAGTCACTTCCCCTCCCTGTCCTCTTTCCCCTCCCACAGAAGGCTTTTTAGAGGCCATCCACACAGCTGATTTCAGTCAGACGTGACCTCGCTTTGCATTCTTGGTCAACCAGGGAAGCTATTTCTGTCTGGAAGCGTTACAGATGCTGCTACACCCTCGTCAGCATTGCATCTGCCTGCAGGCTTATCCTTTAGCCTGCAAACCAGGGACCTCCTTCCAGCCTGTGATCTGGCTCCCATATTTTGCGCTAACCGCAGCATAGTCCCACAAACATTTGTTCAGAGCCGAGAGCTGAGCTGGATAGAAGCTGTCCCTTAGGCTGCCCTGCTTGCCGGATCAGTCCCCTTCCCAGGACTGCAGTCCCCCAAACAGAGAGGGGCTCCACAGGGACCATCCAATCCACCTGAGATCTTATGTCTGGAAGTACTTCCACTGTTTAGAAACATCCCCAAGCATGCCTAAGACCTTGTTTACATGGCCCATGGATGAGGGTCATTTTAAAGCAACCTACAGGTGTCTGCTGTGAATTTCAGCAGCCCTGGGGTTGCTCTTTGTTGTACTCATTGAGTTCTTGCTCAGCCCATGATTGGAGGCCCCAGTAATGACATCGTGGACCCAACCTCCGCTCCAGATTTACCACCATCAAAGAAATCCCACAGATGCATTTTCAGCCATCTGTGGAACCAAATATCTTGTTCTATACAACACTGGGTGGCCTGTAGCCAAGCTGCAGGACCTGCTTAAGCTGAGGTTCCCAGTCCAGTGATCAGAGGTGAAGCTGTTGTTTGTTAGAAGTAATAAGATTTTCCCTTTTTCTTTTTAAGGTTCAAGGGCGGGGGGCGGGGGGGGAGAGATAAAACCTATCAAAAATGCAAAAGGTAAATTTAAATAAAAAAACTAATACACCAACAGGGAGTTAAAAATTTATTTCACTTTGATTAAAGTAAATAGAAAAATTAGAATAAATGAAAGGTGCTTTTAATCCTTCTGTGAGCAAAAGGTATTTTAAAAGTCAATATTGAAACCACTATAGGAATTAATTTTTATTTAATAATTAAAAAACCCCATCATTTAAATCAGTGTTTAATTTGATGATTTTTTCAAAAGCATTTGAATGTTCAGAATTAAGGGCCAATGCATTGAAGACTGAGGGAGCAGCGCTGTACAACACTGGAGGGGCATACGACCCTGCGGTTACATTCCCTTCTGGGAGAGCACTTTCACGGTGCAATGGTGCTTCAGCCTTATGCTGCCTCTTTGCAGCAGGACGTGGTGGTGTCCTTTAGGCAGAAATGTGTTGAGAACGAAGATCTCAAACTCGAAAAGACTCCAGAGGAAGGCCAGCAAGCTGCTAGCTAGTTCGTATCTTGGATAAAATTTCAAAAGCAGGTCATAAATCTGAGCAGTGAAGAGGTCTGTTTGATAAGCCAAGGAGACTGTCTGTGGTCCCCACACCCAGATGCCCACCTGCCTGTCCCATTGCTGGGACCATTCCACTGTTTCTGCAGCAGCTACTGAACATGGCAAATTACAGCTGCTCGTTTGAGGTCTGAGGCATTAACTGTAATTTGCAGTTTGCAGTCTGGTGCATCACTGTAACTCATTGATTTACTTTAAATCTGTAAATGAGAGGCACAGACACCACCCAGTCTGCCTTCCTTGCGACAGGGACCATATCTTGAGGCGAGACAGGGTAGGCAGTAGGAGCTGGGTGGTGTTTTTTTTCTCTACGGCTGATCTGGAGACATCCTTGGGCACTGAAGGACGTGTCCTCAGAGTCAGTCACATATAAAAAAAATGCAGCCAGCCATGCAGTGTGGCTTCCAAATCCCTGACGATGAGTAGGCTCCAAATCCCTACCATTTCACAAAGTGGTTTCAGTGGGAGTTGGGCTGCTAGCCGTGTGGCATGCTTTTGGGAATCTCACGTCATCCATCAGTTACCTGTAAAACCCAGTTACCCCAAGGCTTCTGGGAACTTAATGAGATTTTGGGTCCTGTGGAGACAAAGTTTCCATCTTTTTGGTTCTAGTTGAAAGCGCCTGTTGGGAAGCATCCATTCTAACTTGTGCCTTCTGTCACTCAGGTTTTATGCTGCTGAAATCATATGCGGGCTCCAGTTCCTCCATTCCAAGGGCATAATATACAGGTAATTTTACTCTTTAGTGCCTAACATGCTAAATCTTTTCTGCTTTCCCTGCAAGCACTAATGGTAACTGAGAGACTGTTGCTTGGATGTACTTACTGGTATTGCATTTCTATGCAGATTTCCTCTTTACAGAGTCTGGCTGTTTTATTTTGAAGAGATAGTATAGAAAAGGCATTTTTAAGCCCTTTTTGAGAATCCAGTCCTATTTCAGTTAACATTAAAACAAGCCCTTTCATGCATTTACACTGCGTCATTCATATAGCACCCAGGGTAGGCACCCAGTTTAAGCTTTCCATGTATGAAGGCATGTAAGGTCAAGCTAACCATGAGAAATTTAGTATATCTGCTGTGCTGGTTACCCTGGGACAGTGGTGACAAGCTCAGCTCAAGTAACAACAGCAGGGAGACAGTGATATCCCTTAATTTTGGGGTTATTAACAGGTCTGCTGTGCACAGTTCCACGGGGAGATGGGATTCATCTCACCTACCATCATGAATCTGAACTAGCCGCCCAAGCTCTTCTTGTAGTAAGCAGAGAGGAGTGGGCTTTTCTAGGTTCATCAAACCTGTGTTAGAATGTGTATGAGAAGTGCCCATTTCTACCAGCGGGCTCTACAAGGAGCCGACGGGGACTAGGTGGGACACTGCAGGCAGCTGCACTCAGGTAGAAGAGTCCTCTCCCAAAGTTACTGGTACGAACTTAGTCCACAATGCATCAGTCTATCAAATTCTGAGGAGGAGAAGTCCGCTACTACAAAACTGCCCATTCCAGCTTCTGCTTGACTTCCCTAGGAGCTTCAAAGTTATGCACGGATGCTTTGATTTAATGCACAAGTGTTGTGCTTCAGACGTATATAAAAGGACAGAGACAAGATGGGAGCAAGAAGGGCTGCAGAAATCAGGCCACAGTCTGCTTTCCTGCGGCCGAAAGGAGGAACTGAATTTCTAGGGAGCTCTAGTCCAGCTCATCTTCATGGCAAAAGTTAGTTGCTACATTGCAGCCTTCTGTAAAAGCAGGAAGCAAATAGCTTGTCACAAACAAATGAGAAAGCTCACTAAAGCAATGATGTTTGCTGGAACCAAAATGAGCTTATTTCAATGTTTGTCATGTGGTGTGAACATTAGAACAAATGCTAAATGTGAATGGCTTGTTTACAATCCACTCTCCCATTAAAATGCAAGCTTTGATTCGTATAAACTCACCTTATTATTCATTATTAGTACTCATGTGGGAGGCATTTATAGTCTTTATTGACCAATGATGGTGATTGCATAAACATGAGATCCATATCGATGGCATTAAGCTAAGATGGTCTCTGGGGTCTCAGCAAGTTTCTGGCTCTAATTATTGTTCTGGATGACTGAAGGGAAACATTTTCTGAAGTGCCCAAATCACTTAGCCACGTCTGTCATTTTTACTCAGACTTCTCAGAAAAGTTGATTAAAAATATCTGCAGGACATTGTGAGTTTGTGGCAGGGCTGTTAATGCTGACATTTTGTTTATAATTCACATTTTTATTTGGAATTGCTACACCAGCGGTGTGTCGGGGTTTGAGACCCATTTCCTCGCGAAAGGAGAGAGATATTTAGAGTCTGGAGCACTGGGAAATGTGGGCAAATTGGGATAGCTAGACATTGGGTAGCATGGTGATAGGAAGAAATAGCTCATTCACAGGAGTCAGCGCAGCATTGCTTTGGGTATCAAGCTTTGAGAGAAAAGATTTAACCAGTCCTACTCCTTTTTCCTTTTTTCATCGAAGACAATGACAACGAGGTCAGTTGAGAACACACAGCCATCAGTATCTCAGTCAGAGCTAACTAAGCACTTAGGAAAGTGAATAGAAATCATTTTTGAAACTACATCACTTGCGATATAGTAAGAATAATGAATCCAGCTGTTCTGTCTCATGCACCCACGTTTGGAAATGTTGGCTTAAATTTTAATGAATGAGCCGAGGCATTTTTGGCAGAAACTCCAATCCCTGGAGCCAATGAGTTTCAGACTTATCAAAATAATGAAAGAGAACTGTAGGTGATGGGTTTTTTGTTTTGCTTCGATCTACCAGATGAATAAAAGCAGTGCTGGCAGCCAGAGATTGATCTCAATGTGTAACTAAAATAAGTCATTCCAGCTGGAAATTGTGACAACATGAGTGTCTGCCACTTGGAAGGCAAATGTCTCGGTTGTCTCTATATTTCTTTTTGATTGATGACTCCCACTTTTTCTTGGGCCATATTCTAGCAGCAACGAACAATTGCCCCATGACAAAAATTTAGTGTGTGGACACTAGCAGGTCTCCCACCCTGATTGGGACCTGGCTGAAGCGAGATGAGGAGCTTTGCACAGAGAGAGGCTGAACAGCCATCTTTCCTGCAATTGTAGGCGATCATCTCAGGAGCATCATGCATTAGAAATTACCTTCTTTGAGGGAGTCAAAGCCATTTCTGAAAAAAACACATCATAAAACAGTTGTCGCTGGGAAGGTAGCTATATAGCAGCCTGGTGGTTAGGACTCTTGCCTGAGATGTGGAAAATGTGTGTAGGCTGTGAATCAGCAGAGGTTGAAAAAGACCGATTGTCTCCTCAGCTGTAGGCACAAGCAAATGTTGCGTCTGGGTGCTCTGGGAGCCCTGAGAAGGAGCAGTGATTGATAGCACAGGGTAGGCAGTGCAGGAGCGTGGGTGCTCCGAGACCAGGTAACCCAAATTCTACCTACATCCCAGGTGAGGTGCAGAATCACTGATCCAAACATCTCCCTGAGTCATTATTTCAATGAAAAGCAAAACGTTTAGGTAAGATATAAAAAATTTAACATAGAAGCCATGCCAGCCTTCCTTTCTTTCTGCCTTTTTCTTTGCTTTCTTGACATGCTTTTCTCTCCTTTCAGAGGTTGTTCCTGCATGGGGACCTCTTTGTTCTCTGTCAATGGCCATGATTCATCAGCTCGCTTGCTTTTATTTCCTTCTCTGTGCATGTCTTTTTTTTTTTCTCTCTCTGGGCTCTTTGCTTCCCACAGTAGCTCAGAGCCTGAAACCTCTGACAACAGCTTGGCAGCTATGTGTGAAGGGCTTTGTAAATCCCCGGGGCTCAGATAATAATGCAGCCTGGCAGTGAAAAGATGGTGGGTGTTCTGCTGATGTCTGGGGTTATTCTGACCCTCTGCAAGCCATGCGGGGCTTGTGGGTCCTTACCTCTTCCAACATTTGTCAAGCCTGCACTGGGAGGGAGAGCTGGCAGCAGCTTCAGAGAGAGCACTGAGACTCCCAGGGAAGGAGAAAGTGAGCGTTAGCCGGTCCCTTCCTGCTCACCTTCTCCAGGCTGTGTTAGGGCAGAAGCACCAGCTGGCACAAAGCCCTTTTTAGCGTCGCTATTCTGCATTCTCAAAGGAGGCAGCTTTTAGAAGATGTCTTGGGTAAAGTCTTCTCCAGCAAACGAATCAGTGCTGGGACAGGAGGAATGAGGAAGAGGGATATTGAGGTCCAAGAGAGCAGCTCGTCATTTGGCCCTCAGCCATCCTTTGTAATTGCAATGTGTAGGCACTACGTAGAGGCAGATAGCAAGTTAATAAGTGTAACCTGCTAAAATAACTTGTGTGGCTCTGTAACACTTTAAAGGAGGGGTTTCCTTCTCTTCTTCCACAGAGACTTGAAGCTAGACAACGTCCTCTTGGACAATGAGGGACACATCAAAATTGCTGACTTTGGGATGTGCAAGGAGAACATGTTTGGAGATGCGAAGACAAGTACTTTCTGTGGGACTCCTGATTATATCGCTCCTGAGGTAGGTGTGGGGTCCAGGGAAGTCAGCAAGCTGCTGTGGGACAGAGAACGTGTCTTAAGACGTGACTGTCAGTCAGTGGTGGAGGGTGCAAAGAGTAATAACCTGCTTTTGAGCGGTTCCAAGCTAGAAACTGGATTTCAGTTTGACTCAGAGTCTGCGTTGCTGTCTTGCATTGCGTATTTTTGTGGCTAATTCATTTTTTGTGCAAATGGGCCTGGGAAGCAAGTGGTGCTTGGCTTAACCAAGAAACAGAGTGCTTAATGGAAATCCAGTTTGGGCTATGGCAGAAGAAGCTTGAAGAGGTAGGTCCTGCAGTTCAGGGACAGAAACAGCACGAGGAATGGGAAGCATGTTCCCGAGCTAGCTAACAGTAGGCTTCCATGGCTGTACAAGCTCCTTGATAGCTAGTAGGGAGCTACGGGCACTTCTAAGGGATGATGTTCATCACAACCTAAGAGAGAAAATAGAGAAAGGTAGGACAAAATGCCCGCCTGGAGCTGATTCTCCCTCCTCATTGATTAACCACCTTTTAGATAGAGAAAAGAGGCTGGGTCCACGATAAAGAAGAGATTGGGGTTCACCTTCCCTCTGGGATATGCTCTGATGCTTGAATAGGGATGGCACCCATAAGATTGGACTTCTCTCTTACTCAGAGAGGTTCTTAGCTGGCTGCAAACACAGCCTGCATCACAAGCATCCTCCCAGAGCTGAATAAGGCACTATATGCTCTGAAAAGGCTCTGCCATCAGAGGCATAACTTTAAAACTGAGCACAAGCTTGAAGGACTGTCTAGATAAAAAACAACCAACAGCTGCTTGTAAAAGGGACTGAGATGCTTGGAGACATAAACATGAGAGTGGTCATACATCCTGATTTTTCCCCTCCGAATGCCAGCAGTCAGAGGATAGGCGTTGCTATCTGGAGGACAGCTGGGACCTGACCTGCTGACTCTGGGCTCTGAACTACCTGCTTCTCTGTTTTGGCTGCGCACAGTGCCACAGCACCTCATGTCACTGCATGAAACCATCCCTGGAGGACAGGCCTCCACAAGTTTCCTTCTGGTGAAGGAGGCTCTAAAACTAGAGATGATGGAGTTGTATCAGGGTCAGGCTGTGCTTGAGCTAACGAGGGCAAGGCAGAGCTTGTAGCTTGTGTTAAGGTCCTGCTCTGTCCCCTTGACTCAGGAAGGCTGGGGCTTGCACGGAGACAATCTCCAAGCTCCGTGCAAAAACATACCAACAGTTCCTCTTCTCCTTCTACAGCTGATATCTACTGATACTCGGTGGAGAAAAGCTGAACCTGGCCTCCATGTGCACATGCAATAAAACTGGGTGGTCACAGACACCAGACTCCGGCTTGCCCATAGCGAGATCCTTTGCCCTTTCCCCTTATTTCTTTCCATTTTTTCCCAGACAGAAACTTGTTCTTTTTTTTTCCCCCCCTAGTAAATCTAGATATTTTGGACTACATCCCTCCAGAAAAGAGAAAGTTCCCTTAACCTGGTGACTTCACACAATGATAGATCTTACTATGGAGAGGCTTTGACTAATTAGGTGCCAAACTGAGGCCAAAGAAAACATCTTTCAGCTCAGAGAAGAACCTACGAGTCATCCATGCATCATGTCTGACATCACTCTGAAATCCATTTATTTGCCTTTCAAGATCCCATTTCCTGATTTTAGTGTTTTCATGATGGATATTGGTACTTTAGAAATAGCTTTTAAAGCTTTTGGTTTTTTCCCGGCCACTATAATTCATTGATCTTTTACTGTGCACCAAGGGCTTGATTCTGATCTGGGTTACACCACTGCTGACACAAGGGCTGGTCTCTTCAAATCAATTGGATTTGTATTTCCTAAGAGCAGGTGTAAGTGTGCTCTGCAATCAAGCTGCAATTGTCTTTTATTCCACTTCAATATGCTTTTATTAAAAAAAAAAACCAAGGTATTTTCTGATCCTAAAAAAAAGAGAGCCAAGTGATAATCCATTATCTGTGATTTTACTTCATAGAAAAGACAAAGACTAAAATAGCTCAGAGTTTTATTTCTGCACCATCATTTATTTTAGAGATTCAACAAGTGCATATAAAACATTTTACCTCTAAATTGAAAGCACTGCTAGAGTTTATGGATCATCTCTCCCACCAGAGGCTGGAGCACTGGACTTTTTGTCAGTATTTCAATGCAGCTTCTAGCGCTGTAATTTGTACAGACCCAGCACCTTGGCTACAGCCGTGCAAATAAGGGGACTTTGGGTCAGTAGACAAGCAATTTTTTATTTCAAAAAATATTTGACAAAAAAAAAAAAAGACTTAGCCTGAAATGAAATTTCTGAGTTTGTTTATTTTTTCCAGAGAATTGCAAAGCTAATAAATCCTTTCCTTGACTGCCATAAAACATTTAATTTCATTCTCCAGACATTTTTTACTTTAAAAGGTAAAGCCTTATAAAAACAATGTGTCTTTTCAGAAGGAAAGGTTGGGGTGATTATGTTTATAAGTGACTCAGAATAAATATATTTGGGAGTCTTGCTCTTTCCTTTTTTTTGACTGTGAGTGAAACACATTGCCTCTTATATTCAAATAGGGGTTTTGTCCTTTTTGCATCTCCTCTTTTGGCATTTTTGGAGACAGAGGTGTTAGTCATGAACACTCTACATCAGTTTGGGTTTAGACTTCTGATATTAAGGTCCTGCTTTTCTAGATGCCACAGGTACATTAGAGGGGGATACTTCTCACCTAATGTGAGAAAATTCATCTAAAAGTGAAGCACCTGATGGCACTTTATAGTGTTGCAGAAGGGCAAACATCCCAGAAGACAAGTAATCCCTTCCTACCTTAGGTGTGTAAGTTAGTTAAATCACCGTTTTTCCTCCATTAGAATGGAATAGAATAGAATAGAATAGAATAGAATAGAATAGAATAGAATAGAATAGAATAGAATAGAATAGAATAGACTATTTCAGTTGGAAGGGACCTATAACAATCATCTAGTCCAACTGCCTGACCAATTCAGGGCTGACTAAGTTTAAGTGTGTTGTTAAGGGCATTGTCCAAATGCTTCTTAAACACTGACAGGCTTGGGGCATCGACCACCTCCCTAGGAAGGCTGTTCCAGTCTTTGACCACCCTCTCGGTAAAGAAATGCTTCCTAATGTCCAGCCTAAACCTCCCCTGGTGCAGAGACTCTGGATAACTAAATTAATAAAACACATAACTTTTAGGCAATAAGGTTAATCTGAGCCCAAGTGGCAATTTACAGACAATGCAGACAAGGTATGAAAACAGTGAAGAAACTACTCACCTACTTCCACTGTACCTCAGAGCCAGCAGTAAAGATCACCTCTCTAAATCATCATTTTTCAACTATCAGCAGTTCCATACGTACTGATCTGGATAGTTGCTTTCACTGGTATTAAGCCATCTCCATGGCTTGTCATTGGTACCTACACCGTAGCTATAGTATAGGGGATCACATGTGCAACCAGGCCGTGGGCTCAAGAGTGAATATTGTGCCTTAAAATGAACTATTCCCCTCTCCAGCTCTAAAATCCTGATAACGATCCTAGACATCATAGTCATCACATGTACCTTTAGACATCTGCAATGTAAATACCTATATATGAGCAAGTTGTCTAGGCTCCTTGATAACCAAAGGAGACAAATAGGGGGTTGTATTTTACAGCAGGTAGATACTTAGCTGGATGTCTAAAATTGGACTAATTCTCTTCCTTGACTATAAAAGGAGCTAATGATAACTGGCTCAGCTCTAGGTATCTCCATAACAGATGTCTAAAGGCAGGTGAGATTAATTTTGCTTCCCCAGAGGGGAAATTTAAGAACTTGGTAGTGTCTGGCCAGGTTTGTACGGGAAGAAAATGCCACATCCCTTCTTAGGGGAGGTCGTCACTCCAGCCAACCCTCCCTGACCCCCACATACTGAATGTAGCCTTCACTTTATAGCTGACACAGAAAGGCACAAACCAATGGACTGACTGAGGACAAATTCCCATTCCTCTACCTACAACTCAGTTGGTCTCAAGAGGACAGATCAGCAACCGCTTTCTCGTGTTTTTCCTGGGGCAGATTTTGCTGGGATAGATTCACACCGTTTCCACTGACTGATAGTCCTAATGCACCCTTACACTGTCAAACTTGTAATTTTAAAATACAGCTTGTGTGAGTTAAATCAGTCCCAAAATGCTAATACCTAACCATTTGTCTTCTTGGAGTTCACAAGCCTGATTTGAACCCTTGGGATAACTTGGAGAGCAGGCAAAAGATGACTTGCCTCACTTTTTTTCAGATCTCTCTGGTAGCCAAGGATTTGTTCAAGTAACTTAAGAGTAACTAGAAAAACATGCAACCTGTTATCTGTAGTGCAAAGGACTGTTTTGGCACCCAGGTGTAGCTGCGATTTGGAGCTCCCTCAGCCGCCGCCTCTGCACCACTGGCAGATGCTCTGGCTCATGCTTCAGGCAGGGGGAAGAACCTCTGCTACCCCACTCAGTGCAAAGTGGCTGTTGAAAGGTCAGGGTCTGGCCACCCTTCTGAAGTTGAAATACTGACGTAAGACGTTTTGTGTCCGTCTTTGTCACTCCTCTCTTTGGGCAGATATTGCTGGGGCAGAAGTACAACACCTCCGTTGACTGGTGGTCCTTTGGCGTCCTCCTGTATGAGATGCTTATTGGCCAATCTCCTTTCCATGGCCAAGATGAAGAGGAGCTTTTCCAGTCTATCCGTATGGATAACCCGTTCTACCCTCGCTGGCTTGACAAGGATGCAAAGGACATTTTGGTGAAGGTAAGAATTAACACACATTGAACGAAAGTCTTTTTGCCAGAACCGTCATTTTTGATTTGTGCATCTTCAGCTGTTGTTCAGAGAAACAAGTTCAGTGTGATAGGACCAGAGAGAGTCCCTTTCTTGTCTGTGGACCTCAAAGCACACCTGACCTAAGTCGTAAGGCCATCTTTGTGTCTTCTTTCTCCTGAGTTGTGATGATGGCTTCTCACATCCAGTAAGTAGGATCACAGGGTATCAGATACCAGCAGAGATCAGTTTCTTTGCAGAGCAATCCCTAAGGTGCAAGGCACGTTAACTCCTGGAAAAGATATTCTGCCAGGCTTCAAACTAAGGGTTAGAGTGACTTCCTTGAAAATTATGGCGTTGAAGCAGTTCTTGTGCCTCAGAGATATGAGGACAACTAGGGTAGATTGCTTTGGTGTTCAGCTTGATTTTCAGTAGAGAATATTTTGCATCTTTGCACTGAGCTAAAGAGCAGGAAAACAAAGCCTGAGCTGTGTCCTGAAGTGGCGGAGCTACTCAAGCTAGTAGCACCGTGGCATCTGGGGTTTTGGCCCTTTGAATCTCCTACACAGCAATGCATAGCGTCCTTTCTGAGTGGAGCACTCTTCTGTTTCCCTCTAATGGGCGTCCTCCTCATCTTTTAGGTTCTCTTCCATTAATACACTGATTTTTTCATTGCCTCCTTCTCAGCTCCATGGCATTTAGTATTGTAGCCTTTCTGGCTTGGGATGCAAGCATTCCAGAGTTGCAGGATAAAAATGCAATGAATTCACAGCTAGTCTAATAAGTTACCTCCCCTCAGTCGGGCTTTGGACTGACGTTGAACATGATCTAAGCTAAGACATTTTACCTCAAGATAGATGGTGAGAGAGCACGTACAAAGGGTTATAATGGCTCAGCTGATGTGATGTAACTTGTTCATCACTAGATTTTGGTCATATTTGACCTACAGTCCCTACCTTTACTTTTGCATTTACAAAGCGACAGGGCAACATAGAGCATTCCACTACAAAAAAAAATGGAGAACAGGAGATTATTTTAGCATCTGCGCTGGGCTCAGATGTTTAGGTATCACTATAAAATGATAATAATGAAAACATTCAAAAGCAGTTGTTCAGGAAGACATACCATAGCAGACTGAGATTTTGAACGTCTGTTTCTGGACATACGCTGCTATCTTTCTGCACAACCAGCCTGTACTTCTGTCGGGATTAGAGATGGTAATCAACTTTATACCAATCAATAAACTTCCTTGCTTAGGAAAAAAAACGTTTTCTCCGTTATGGGCTACTCTCATCGCCACTTACTCTGGATAATTACATATTCCACCCTGCTTAATGCCTGTATTATCAGCACAGAATTTAACCTATGGAATCTGCACTGCTGTGTAATCAGTTGCCTGTAGGACACTTCAGTTTTGTTGAGGCTTTGCCCACAGTGTTCACCAAAACCCAATGCCTGGAGTTTTTTCAAACAGGCCCTCAATGGTCCATACATCAGATTCTTTTGCCGCCATTTCTGGTGTTAGGTATTTATACTTGTTCTTTTCTGAGTGGTATCTATTGTGTGCTCGCTGTTGGCCAAATAGATACTTGTATTTATTCTTTGCGGAGTGGTATCAATCGTATGCTCGCTGTTGACCAAATAGAGTAGCAAGAAACTTGACCATATGTAACCCAAGTCCATTTTGAGATGACCTCCAACAGTAAAGTGCTTTTGAAAATTTGCCCTTACCTCTGAAGTAGGACATTGGCTGTACTCAGGTCACCTGCTATCAAGTGTTGCCACTATTCCTCTCCGTTGACTTTAGAGGGATCTAGGATCTGGCTCTGTATGGGCTAGCTGGCCTGGAGGCCCCAGACATTTTACTGCAGATGTAAAGATAAATTTTAAACTATTCACACCCACCTTTACAGCAATATTTCAGCACTACATCCTGCTCACGAACATTGAGAGGAGCTCTGAAGCGTTTAGCACTCCTGAAACTCTCTCCCAGAAACACTTCAGCTGCTTCCAGAGCCAAATGGCTCCTGCACCACCATAAAAACATCTGTGGCAAAACAGGCTGTGTTTACACTAAACTGAAGAGTGGGCTTAGACCTGCATGTAGCTGATGGTGAAAAGATAGGCCCCCAGTTCGAGCTTTTTCCTACCTTCAGCAGAATTAGTCATCCCCAGGACTTGTAGCCTGCAGTGTGCAGCAAACACAAGCTATCTGAATTGGGAGTCTTTTGACAAAGTAGATGGTTGTCAGCATCTGAGCTAGTCGGTGGAGAGAAGCAAGCACTTCCAGGGTGTCTTTTATCTCATCTTTTAGTGTGTGAAGAAGGTCAGATGATTTGCACCTAAGATGACTGTTTTTCTCTGTTAATTATAAAGGGTCAAATAGTGACACTCCAAGTGTCCCAAGGTATAGGAGATGAATGCAACCCCACATAGGCCAGACTAGTATTTTCACATATTATGCTTATATTTCAGCCCTAAAAATTTTCCTGATAGCAAGAAATTGTCCAGACAAAAGCTTGCAAGTGCGATCCAGATATTTCACCTGTGTAGTAGCATATTTGCATGATCAGACACACATGTTGTTGCCGCTGTAGCAAATTTGTCCTCTCTCACCTGCAAAGGAAAAATATGACCAAGGTCTCTCAGTTTTGGCATGTTAGGCTAAGAATCCGAACTGGTTCCCCAATCAGAAATTTAGTAGGTTAGAAGAGTCTTCACACTCTCACCAACCATGCTTGAGTCTGAAGTCTGAGGCCCTGTCCTGGTAGGACTGTCCTAATGAATACGCTGTTATTGATAAAAGACTGAGGTATTTCTCTTTCTTCAACATTCTAGCTTTTTGTGAGAGAACCTGAGAGGAGACTGGGAGCAAGAGGGAACATCCGCCAGCATGCCTTTTTCCGGGAAATAAACTGGGAGGCTTTAGAAGAAAGAAGGATGGAGCCTCCTTTCAAACCAAGAGTGGTAAGAATGCATCTTCTTTCAATTCCACCCATCTCATGTCTTTCTTTCCTGAATGATTCATTCCCCAAATATTTAAGCCCTCCAGCACATGCTAGCAATAAACTGAAGCCAGGACCCCCAGTAATGTTATAAACCCATTTATTTAGGGGCATTGTCCAAAATCTTCAGACATGGGTCTTTAATGTCAGAGACCTCAAACCCTATTTAGATTCACGGAGTGAGCATTTTAAAGGTGGATACATGTCTGCTTCACACTGGAACTAATAGTTTAAGGCACCAAGTTCAGGCTTTCAAAATGCCCTCAAACTTTCAGGGATATCTTCTGGAGTTGCTCTGCACATGCAACCTCTCTGTCTAAAAGTAGATGGAGGACCTTGGCCTTGGCCAGTCAGAATGGAAAGTGTTGACTCTTACTTAAATGTCTAAATGCAGATTAAATTGTTCACAATTTAATGTCTGGTGTGTTGTGTACATCAGATACAAGCAGCTGAAACCATCTACAATTTGGATCTGTCACAGCCTACGTCTGTTGGCTGGGCTGCCTGACCTGATCATCATGACTACTACTTTCTGATGGCTATAAGCCCAGGTCTGGCATGCCCACACCTGAGAAAACATAAATTACTCATCACTTTCTCAATTACCATAGCAGGGGTCTGGATACCACTTAAAACACCTTCCCTTAACCACATAAGTGCAACCCATTCTGTAGGGATTATCTTTCACTGCACTGCAGAAGGTAAAGAAGGAAAAGCAGTTCAGGTAACCAGGTGGTCGGCTAAGTCAGGATAGTCCTGGCTATTAATAACTAGTCCTAATAAACTCTTAAAGTCCTATTAATAACAACAATATAATTTAATTTGACAAGTGCATCATACTTTCATTTTACAGTCCTTCACAAGTGTTATTTAATTGATGGGTCCAGCCTGCTGTGTTACAAAGCTGTAACATCCCTGCCCGCCAGAATTAATGGATCACAGGCTCAGTGCCTCCTGTATAATACTTATTCCCATTTCTACTTCAATAGGATGGTAATAAGCAAGTGATTAGCACTGGTTGCTGGATATTAAGAGCTCAGACAGAAGTTCACTGCAGTTTGACATGTTACTGTGCATCGTTTGGGCTGGAGTAACTAATCATTGTGCAAAAGGCCAAGAGAAAATGCATTGCGGGTTCCCGGGCTGAGCTGAGCTTGCTCCCAGCTAGCTGAGCTGAGCCCATAGGAAGCAGCCTGATAGAGCCAGTACCATTGTAATGAAGATCTGAATATTAGTGGTTTGACATCAGTTTTTTTTTCCTTTTCTTGAAGAAATCTCCGAGTGACTGTAGCAACTTCGACAAGGAATTTCTAAATGAAAAACCTAGACTGTCCTGTGCTGACAGAGCACTGATTAACAGCATGGACCAAAATATGTTCAGCAACTTTTCTTTCGTGAACCCTAAAATGGAGAAAATATTTTCCTGAGGTCTGCCTTACTGAAGGGGTTCTCTGTAATGGTTTGAGTAACACTTTGTCAACTGAAGACTGTGCATGGTTATTTTTATCAAGAACTCACCAGAAAAACACCTCAGTGAAAGTTTGTACCATGCCTGGAGGCTTCCAGCTTATTCCAGTCCATAGCAGATGCCAGCCACTCTTCACTAATGATGAAGTTTCTTTGTGGTACCTTTTGGTCTCTCTTCTCTCTTTTCCCAATGTTCTTGAAGTTGAGAGCACCTGAAAATGAGGAAGTGACAAAACCTGTTCCCCACTACTTGTACACGCAGTCAATGGGTTTCTCTATAAGAAAAAACAAGTATATTTGAGGTTCTGGTGATGTCAGTGCCCATTTCTGCAATCCTCACCTCGGCCCACCTCCTTCTGAAGGATAAGTGATTTGCTCAAGGCCTGAGGGCATCTGGGAAGACTTCAGGCTGGGTGCTTTGGTAACCTCCACTTGTACATGTGCAGAACTGTGCATGTGTGCACAGGAGTTTTGAAGAAGCAATTTTACTCCCTACACACTTTAAAAGTCATGTTCACAGGTATTAGGATTCAGTTTTGCTCCACTGGGACAAAGAGACTTTGCAGGTGCCCATTCCAGCATTCGTACATCTCAATCAGAGGCCCTGGAGCTAAGGACTCAACCCCGAAGAAGGATCGTTGCCATGGCAAGTGTCAAGATCAGTACAGAATACCAGTGGTTTACACTTAGTACTTGAGCAGGAAGGGTAGGAAGCCGCAGTCCAGCAGAAAGCCTCGAGAACCCCTGTTCTAAAGCTTTAACTGTCCTCACACACGCCAGGCTCAGAGCAAAATCTGGACTGGGCTTTCTGGAGTTTTATCCTAAAACTGCGTGAGAAAGGTGGAAGAGGTTTCCTCAAACCATTGTTTAAGCGTCATAAAACTGGCCTTCTAGTCACAGCATTGGCATATTTTACTTGAAAGGTAGTAATCAGTCCTTGCAAAGGCTGATATACTTTCTGTTGCTCTAAATGGTGTCCCAGCTCTTTGGCATGCACTGCAGGCATAGGTCAACAAGCTGCACCCAACGGTCACAGGGCAGGACAGCACGTCGGGTGAGGGTGGTCCTCTCCTTAATCTCGTGACATTTTGCTGTGTGTTCTGTCCCTTTGCAGTCTGTGGATGGGTTAAAAAAAAAAAATCTTTTCTGTGATCCTTTCATCATGGGATCCTTTAAATAAAGACGCACTGTTTTCTGAGGTTGGAGAGTGCAGAACCGCCCAGTTACTGCTTGTCACTGAGACACCAGTTAAATACCGGGTCAAAACTAAGTCAAAGCCCAAATAGAGGATTCTGTAATAGCTTAGACTTAGGCAGTCACCCCAGCTGGTGTTAGGCTCTAATTGAAGTGTATACATTTGGAGCTTTGTTGCATGAACCCCTCCAGTCCATGGAGAAAGAGAAGCTCTAGAAGGTGCGTCACCCCAAAATCAGATTCCCTTCAGAGGTGCCTTTCTGGCTCTGCTGGACCAGGCTGTCAACTTGGACCTCCCGATAGAAAGAATGCAGCCTTGCAGGCAGTGCTGGGATACTGCTGGCAGTGACTGCAGGCACTGAATCCTGCAGGACCAAGACCAGAAGCGCCTAACATCAACAAGAAAAGCAGAGAGCCCTGAAAAGGGTTTCAGTCCAGTGACTCTCATGAAATCCTTGTTTGTGCTGTATGAAACGCAGGGGGCATCTGTGCTCACGGTTTGTGCAGCTGGTCATCACGTTTAATTAGAACAGTTAACATGAATTTTTTAAATGCCAGTGCTGTTTGTACAGTTTAATAAAATGTTGTGTACAATTGGAAAATGGGCATTGAAGTGATTAAATAGGGACAAAGAACAGAGGTGCTTAGAAAAGCCATTAAAATGGCTCTGTACTTTCTGGGGGATGTTCCCCAGGGGGAATTTCAACCCATAAATACACAGGATCGATCAGCAAGCATTTGAACAACTGTAACTACTCCACAGATCAGCATCTAAAACAGGATTTTTGGCGCTGTGCAAAGGTATCCAAGAAGAGAGTAAAATGTTCCTTTTCACTACCAGAAGGTGACACGGCTACAAATGGGGTCTGGTATCTCAAAGGGGTTGCAGAGCCAGATGTGCAGAGGTCATTACTATTAGAGGGCGATTCAGGTCATCTTCCTTTGTCACCTGAATGAGGCTGGATCAGCCAAGTCCTGGGAGGGCCTGACTCTGTCCACATGCTATGGGTGGAGTCTGGATGGCCTGATCCAGACTAGAGACTGCATTTCTAAGCATTTGAAGATTGGCGGTAGCCCACTCTAAATGACTGTTAGGGATGTTTTCTTTGCAATGGCACAGTGATTTGTGCTTGACACCGATGAAGGGACACCCCAAGCATAGACTAAGGAAGGAGGGTGCTGAATCACCTCTTGCGGTTAAGTAACTGAAGAGCAACAGGGTTTAACACCTCTCTGACCAAAGGCAGGGCTCTCTGCACTCCAGCTGTGGTCCCGTATAGTTAAAGCAGCCAAACATAAGAGTGACTTGTAAAGGAGCGTGTTTGAGTAACAGCTGGAGCAGACACGGTGTTAGGCTTACTATAGGGCTTTTGATGCAAACCACAAGAAGAAGTGCCTGCTTCTCTCTGCACGGTGTCTTCAGCTTAAAAACCAAATGAACCCATTGAGGATGGGGGGAGGGAGATGGGGAGAGGTGGGTACGAGCCACCACGAACGTGCGTGCTGTGTGTCTTACCAGTGCCGCAGCCTGAAAACCCTCCCAGCTGTGCCTGTGGTGTGCGAAGAGTGACGTGGTAAGCAGCAAGCGTTTTCCTGTGGTGGCAGCGATTGAGAGATAGGAGCTGGTGAGGGCTGAAAGCCAAACACTCGCACGGAAATGAGCAGGAGCCCAGGTACTGACAGAGATGCTCCTTTACCTTGAGTAAACCTGGCACCTCCATACCCATCTTGTCTTGTCTTCTTTCTTTTTTTTTTTTTTTCTTTCCCCTCCTCCATAAAATGTTCATTTTATAGCATAGTATATGGGGCTTGCCAGGTTTGGTTATTCATTCGCTGAAGGCCCAATCCTGTTCTGGAGCCCCATGGGATCACAGCACTGCTGTAGGTGCATGGTACCTGCAAACATCAGGGTCTGACCTCCAGCACCACCTGCTTCAGCTCAAGTTTTGGAAGTCCTCACCACCCAACTGCTCCTTCCCCAGTCTTGCTGCTTCACTCGACAGATGCACAAATTCCTACTTGTTGGCATTCACCAAACCAAACCTCAGGCTGATAAACAGGTCAGGACGAGTGGGAGTCACCAGTGAGCGACAGCCCCGATTTCAGCCCTCCTGCAAAGACCTCCGGGTTGCTTTCCAGAGGAGGCTGGTTGGTCTGACAGCTCCTCAGCGTGCAGCCCAGGGGTATGGTTGCCTCTCCCACAGGGAACACCAAGCTGCATCCTGCACCCCACCATGCCCTTTGCTGCCCATGCAGAAAGGAAAGGCAACTTTGCCCAGTGGTTACCAGGCACATCTCGCAGTGGAGAGGTATCACAAAAAGTCCCTGTCTGCCAGTACAGCTCCAAATAGTGGGTACTGCAAGCAGGTATGTCCCTCCCTTTACTATTGTATTTGTACCTTAGACGCTTAAAACCCAAGCGAGAGATCACAGCTGAGACCTAAACTGCTCTCTCACTCCAAGACATGCCATCTCAGCTAGCATATCACCTACAGCAGCTAAGATCATAATCAATACGTGGCCCAAAGCATGCCTTGCGGCGCTGTGAAGCCAGCGGAGGTCTCAGTGCAGACCACAGGAAGCTTTTCTACCTTCCCTGCTTACAAAGAAGTTTTATCTTTGCTGTATCACAGCAGCCAAGACAGCGCATGCAGAGCTGGTAAAATACAGGAATTAATGTATTTCTGGCTCTTCTGTAACTGGGACTGGTTGCAAGCCAGTGGTCCTGGTACAGCTCAGTGACTGTACCTGACATGGTGGGGTCCATTCTACTGTTCGGTAACGGGCGCGATGGAGTCCTTTATCCTCTATATTACCTTAATGTTGATATACACAAGGATGTGAAATAATTGAAAAATAAAAAGAAAGTGAAACAAAGGAAAAACATCATTGAGTTGTCGAAGATGAAACAAGCATAGAAAAGGAAAGTAGGGAAGAAAGGAGGGATACAGGTTGGTATAATCTTATGCAACACTTCCCTTCATTCAATGGTTTCAATTACAACTCTGCTGTTTTTCTTCAAAGCCACCAGTACCATCCCAGAGCTGCTTTTGTAGCTGAAGCACAGGATTTTCAGAGATTTCAGAGGATGGGACAGCCTGAGACAAGAACAGATGAATGGCTCTAATCTGGCCGCCCGGGTAACACAGAGCAGCCACTCCTACCCTGGCACCTCCCCCAGAAATCCAAGCACTTCTGTCCTGAATCTGGATTCAGGTCCCAATTCAAATAATTGCATTCAGCTGTCTGTGGCATAGGAATGCAGTTTAACTGCTCACCTTTAGTCATCTAGCATCACTGAGACACCCTGGGGTATCCCAGAGGACTTCCGCTGAACACGGGTCTCTCCTACGACCTGTGGCATATCCCACAGCCCTATTGCCCCAGAGCACCCCCAATAGCAGTGGACACCGCTGCGTAAGCAGCTGAATCAAGCCCGGTGATTGAGTTCACCCTACAGCAGGCACCTGCACTCAACCAGCCGAGTCACTCCTTGTGGCGGGGACAGCAAGTCACAGCTCAACACATATGATTGTTTTGGGGTGGGTTTTTTTTTTTTTGCTTTTGCCACCGGGTTGCAAAAATACCATCTCCTTGACTCATGTCCTGAAACAAATATGGCTTTGCCATGGTGCTCACCAGCCTCCCAGCCAGAGGAAATCTGCAGCGGCTGGCAGCAGTGTGAGCCCCGTGGGAGGCAGACTGGGTCTACATGCGTGCAGTAGCTGCTTGTGGGACATTTTCTGGCACTGAGCTACTGAAACAGCCTGACCTAGAGGCTGGTCATCATGTTTTAACCCTGTCAATGAAGAGCCTTGCAAGAAGAGACGTCAAAAATTAGTCATCCACATGTTCTCTGTAGTTGCTAAAGAAATTTCATGAAGGAAATTCTAGATCCTCCTGGTACATCCTTATTAAGGGGGACCAGAGGACACTGCATTCCTATTCCCATGGACAAGCATCTTCCCTCCTCCCACACTAAAGCAGTGACAACCAGAGAGGCACAAAGCTCAGTGTTTATGGGCTTTTGAGAACTGTCTTTGCTGTCAATCTCCACAAGGACACTCAGTTTCATTTTGAATCTGAGGATGTGGTGAGTCAAAAATTCAAAGTTAAGCTCTGCCAGAAATCTTTGCCTACCTCCATTAAAATCGTGCAGAAGTGCATTGCAAACCCTTAACGCTTTTTGAGATTTCCTCAAAAGGTCAACAAGGCCTAGCTGATCGTTCAGTAGGGTTAAGTTGGAGCAAAACTGAACTAACAATATTCAACACAACTTTGCAAAGAGACATAGGGGAAAGATAATCCTGTGGTTAAGGTGCTACTGAGTCTTTGTAGACCTAGATTTATTTCCAAGTTCTGCTATATGTATCTCCTGTGACCTGGTGCAAGCTATCTTGCTAGGCTTTGACTTTTCTTCCTCTGTATGGACATAGTTCACACTCTGTTGCTCTAAGTTGTTCAGAGCAGAGGCTCTTGGAATGGGATTCAAGCTCAACTAACGAGAGTCCACTGAACTTTCTCTCCCTTAACTTTCTAGAAAAGCAGGCAAGTCCTACCCTGTGTGTACCTGTGCATCACCTTGTGCATCACTTTGGGGTTCAGTGGGGCCTTACTCTCAGGCAGATATAGTAGTGCCATTGAGTAAATGCGGAGAATATAAAAATGCCTCACCTGGCTGTGAATGAGGCTTGGTTCTCCCAAGACTGGTGCTGAATGAATATGCTGGGAGTGTCATGGTACCCAGGTCTCTGTTGTGACACCCTGGTTTGGTGACTAGAACTAGGAGCTGGTCCACCTCACCATCCACCTAGGTAGTCTAGACTTCATCAGTTTGTCTGTAAGACTGTGTTGAAAGCCTTGCTAAACTCAAGATAAACAGCATCAACTGCTCTCCCCTCTTTCACCAATCTTATTATTTCATTGTTGAAGGCTTTTATGCAGGCTGGTCAGATGTGATTACTCCTTCATCCATACTAACTACTCATAGAATCATAGAATAGTTTGGGTTGGAAGGGACCTCTAAAGGTCACCTAGTCCAACCCCCCTGCCGTGGGCAGGGACATCTTCAACTAAATCAGGTTGCTCAGAGCCCCGTCCAGCCTGACCTGGAATGTTTCCAGGGATGGGGCATCCACCACCTCTCTGGGCAACCTGGGCCAGTGTCTCACCACCCTCAGCGTAAAAAATGTCTTCCTTATCTCTAGTCTAAATCTACCCCCCTTTAGTTTAAAGCCATTCCCCCTTCTCCTGTCGCAACAGGCCCTGCTAAAAAGTTTGCCGCCATCTTTTTTATAAGCCCCCTTTAAGTACTGATAGGCTGCAAGGTCTCCCCGAAGCCTTCTCTTCCCTAGGCTGAACAGCCCCAACTCCCTCAGCCTTTCTTCATAGGAGAGGTGTTCCATCCCCCTGATCATTTTCGTGGCCCTCCTAATCACCTTCTTGTCCTTAAGTTGGAAATTGCTTCCCAGAGGATTTTCTCCATTAGCTTCTCAGGGATGGAGGTGAGGCTAACCAGCCTGTAGACCCCTTAGCCTCCTTCTTGCCCTTCCTGAAGATAGGAGTGACATTTGCTTTCTTCTACTCTGCACTCCAGTTGAAGAGCAGGGTCACATTATAGGGCTTAATCACATCAAAACAAACAGCTCCTGCATGTCTGTCTGTATGGCTGGATATAGCCCAGTAGTAGCCTGTCTGCAGCTTAGCTTAGAAAGCCCCAGCTACTAAGCCACAGAAATTTCCCACAGTCCATTCCCGTAAAGAAGCTGAAGCCCTTTTAGGAGTACTTGGTAAGGTCCTGGGACAGCCACTGGTAGGTTGGGATCTAGCAGGACGCTGCCCACATTGTGCCTTGCCTGAACAGAGCCTGGGTCCGTGCTAACACGGTGGGTGTGCTTGGGCTCTCCAGCTTCAGTGCAGCTCAACCTGCAACTCCACCCAAGGGTGACTGTGGGTAGTGAGTGGTGCGCTGGTCTTTGAAGCCATCCAGGACCCTAGTGTAACTGATATGTAGCACCCTGGTGTACGGTCAATCACTTCGCCTGAGATTTCTCAAGCAATGATGTTGCCTCTAAAGCTCAAGCGGGTTGAAAGCTTGGTTAAATAATTTGAGTATCACAGAAGATGCTCAGTTAAGAAGAACCTAGAGGAATGCTTGAGGGCACAAGCTCTTTCTCATTCTACATTTTCACATGTTAAATAAAAACCCCCTTAATCTCTGTTCCAAGAGGCAACTGGGATCTATCTGTCTGGGACCCAGCTATCACTCAACCTGGGCTGCTCCGCTGCCTAAACAAAAACCTGCCAGTATACAGCAGCTGGAGAGGTGAACCATTATTTTAATAATCGCCTAGAGGAAAACATGCTGTTTGAGTGGAGAGAAAATAAAAATTAAGCATTATATTTAATTTATGATGTGGCCCTTTATTTTAAAGGAACATAAACAGAAAATATTCAGACATCAAAGGGAGAATCTCAGCTTTCACTTCTAAATTCTTTTTTATTATTGTTGTTAGCCTCCCAGTAGCAAAGGAAATGAGTTCTCCGGTAATCATTTCCATTTAATTTTCAGCTCCTTTCTGTTGATAGCATTGTGTATAACCTTTTTTCTAACAGTTACTTTAAATTGTGTACTTTGATATTCCATTCAGCTGGTGGGGACAGAAAAATCAGTTCTAAAAAAGCCATTTTATCTCTGCTGTACATGAGCTCGGCAGGGAAATGTGATATCTCAGAGAGTATATTTATTTTAAATCATTGGTATTTTCCACCAGGGTGAAATTCGTCAAGATATAACCTCTCGTTGCCTCCCTCCTTCCCCCCCAAAATGTCATGGGGCCAAAGTAGTGGAGAAAAGGGGACAAAATAGCAACCCTCATTCAAAAGAAACAATAATCCACGCAGCAAATGAACTCCATTTTGGTTATACTAGGCATAATGAAAAGGGTAAAAAAACTGACAAAATGGGGAAAACAGAGAATGCTGTTATCATAAGGATAATAAATCCCAGACCACAGTGGCATTTTTGAGATCGTGAGGTAGGAGTCAGCAGTGACACAAAGTGACCTTTCTTGAAAAGGATGATGTTAAAACTTAATAATGAATTTTAGTTCTTCAGGAGATCTGGTGACACTGGAATTCAGATGGGAAGAGGAACATTAGCTGTTTCTTTGTGCTGGGCTGTCTCCACATCAAATCATACATTTGCTTCTCTTTCTTTGGGTGGACAAAAAATAAAGGAATAAATAGAAAGTTTCCACAAAAGACTTGGCTGAAAAACAGCCATCTTTGTGCCAAAAGGAGGGCTTGAACCTGCTAATATAAGCCATTGCCTTAAGATTTCAATTAAATGCCTTGGTTGAAAAGCAGCAACACTTTCACGCACTTATGTGGACTAACCACTAAAGGGAGAGAGCTGTATCAGCTCAAGCCACTATTTTTAGCAGCAGCAACCACTTTGAAGCAGCTCTCATTTTCCAAATGGACGGTCTTCAGTGGACCTCTTGGGAACTGCCTCTGTCAGCACAGGAGCATACGGGAGAATAAGATCTCCTGCACGCAAAGTCTGCCAAAATTTTGAGTCCAGACATAGCTGAGAAGGTGACTAGAAAAGTTCAAGGTACAGGCTGGGGCTGCAGAGGACCACTGCAAGAGGAAAGATGCATTTGTTCTTGGTATGGAGAAATAACAAACTCTGATCCCTATGGTGTAGCTCTCTGAAATACACATTTCTTCCTTGCTGTCAGTGCTCAGTAAAACACTGACCCTGACACAGAAGGCTTGTGGTGAAGCTAGTATCAAGCTCTTCAGTCTTGGAAGAAATCACTAAGCATTCACATGGAGGCAGCTTTCTACCATGTCTTACCATGGCTATAACTCTTAGTGTCCCTAGTATGATGCCCAATTTATACCAGGGAATCGGACCCAAACATCTGCCTATTCCTTTGATTAGAGGTTTTGGATTAACCTAGTGCTTCTTTAGTTGAGACTACTGCTACAGAATGACCTTGGCCAGACACTAAAACAGAATGGTGGAAGAGCAGTCTGGAAAGTGTTTTTATTTGAGTATGGCTCTGCAGGCAATGAAAATCTTGCTTAATATGGTGATAATCCCTTTTCTTAAGGGTCTGCGGACCTGAGTTTAATGTTAGGTCCTTAGAATCCATTTTCCATGATAGCACAAGCCATATTTCTCTCATCTGACTTTAGCTATCGGGATGTTAGGGTCTAGTCTAGCAAGTCAGGTAGGTTCCCCACGTGGTCAGTGGAGGCACACGTAGAGGGAGGTTTATCCCATCCCAAATGGGGGCTCAACAAACAAGTTGAATGAAAGACTCTCCAGATGCCTGTTAGACTAACAGGTCCTAGAAGCCTTTCAAACACCAAAAGTTAGGCAAGACTGTCTGTGTCTGTGACACACTTGCAGTCGAGGTAACATGAAAAGAAGTGCCATAGAAATCAGATCTGTGATTTATATATGTACAAGAGTATATAGTATAGATGTTTGTACCTGAACAAGTACAACCTCAGCTCCCTCTGTAGGGACTAATTATTACTGTCAGAGAAACTTATAACACAAGTCAATTCATCTTTAAGTAGATACCCACATAATTTTTACCCTAAACTTCACCAGCTGTTTTGACGATGTCTCCATTGACTATCACAGGACCAGGAGAGCTGTCTCCCATGTAGGCGCGTGCCTAAAGCCAAGTCACTTCGAGCTAGGAGAGATGAATCCCCTTCCAGGTGAGATCAGAACAAGAAGATCACAACCTGCACTAATTAAACTGTAAGCTGCAGAGGCAGCAGAGTGGTTGTATGGACTTTACAGTCCATGTAGACTGACTAAGCCTCCCCCTAGAGTGCTAATTATTTATTAGCTAGATAGCAACCACCAAAAATGCTGCGAAGTAAACCCAGCTGCTGTGATCTCTGTGCTATCTTTGGCTAAGTTTCTGGTGATAATGCCAACAGGCTGAAGATAACACCCCAATCCGTCACTTCCTAGGCCTGCAATCTCTGAATAAGGAGAAATCAGCCCATCCTGAAGTGACCTCATCCAAAAACTTCAGTGCTGTTGTTCCAGACTTACGGCACTGTAAATTAAACCAGAATCCTTTGGCCCCCATCATTTCAGGTATCTCCTGAGGCCTTGACAATGGCAAGGCAACAGTGGACTGGGACCTCTTCCCTTTGTATCGACCATCTGCGCTTCTGCATCCCTCTGCACATGCAGACGTTCATCCTCCTCTCACCTTTCACCATACAGAGGGGTGATTTCATCTAGCCAAAACGGTTTCAGAAGTTAACCTGCACCAGCCATGCAGCGGAGGGGATGGAAATGCCCAGGTGAGGCCCCTTGGTCTGCTCCAGGGCAAAGTCAAAAAACCTCCAGAAGTCTCAATAAATTAATTTTTAATAATAGTCATTCAAGCAGCTTTAATGGCTATCAAAATATTCCTCTTGTCAGAGACAGAAGTCACTTTAATCTACTCCCAGGCATAGCATCTTCCTTCAATGCTCTCAGCGATGTCCTCAGCAAGTTCAGGACTTGGATCCACAATTCCTGAATGTCTGGCTGTCTTTGGACATGGAGATTTAGTTCATATCAGTCTCTTTTGGGCTCTTTTTCTCTCATTCACTCACTGTGTTTAAATTATTCCTTCCTTTTTACTCAGTCAGCAGAGAAATGAAATTTGCTTATGTCAGGATCTCTGAACAGATGGGAGAGCTGTATTGATTATGCAGTTGAGAGTAGGACATAAATAGCTTGTTAAAAGTAAATAATAATAGTTTAAATGCTGTGTACAAACCTTTATAAAACCCAGTGAAGCAAATCAAATAATCCTTCCAGAAATCTATCCGAGTTTTTAACAAGGTGATGAAATTCAAGAGCCTTTTTCACTTACTTATGTTAGTGCTGATGTAAGAGCTGATTGAATTAACAGTCTGGAACTGCTAGAGATGAGCCTGCCTTCAACATCCCAGCCAAATGAGATGTTTGCAGCTGATGTGTGAAAGGGAAAAGGGAACTGATGAGGGAGAGAGAGCAGGAGGACAGAAGCTGCAGAGTGCAAGCCAGTTTTGTTCAGAGAAGAGAGGGAAATTTATTTTTCATCATAAATTCAGAGTCTGGGCCCAAACTCACTCTGTTGTGTGTGACATTCAAATTGGGGTCTAAGGCAGGTCGTGGTATAAAGCCATGCATGAAATGTATCCTTATTGATTTTGGTTCATGTCTGATATGTATAAAGTCCTTCTGAACTGAGAGCATTGTGAAGTCCATGCTCAAAATCCATCTGTCCCTCCATCCGCTAAACTGCACAGTACCCGGCTACTCCGAATGGTCATGAGTCCGACTGGTCGTGTTAGGTAGAAAGATAGATTAAAATTTTAAGGTTAGGCAACAAAGAGGAGATTTGGAGAAAGAAAAATGATTTTGAGCTTGGGCTGCTATTACCAGTGGTGTAAAATGCTTTCCTGATTTATGCCTACGCCGATCAGTCAGAAGCAGGACAAAGTCTGCCGCAGAGACTGAGCCAGTGCATGAGGACTGTTCAAAATGATAAAAATGGCTCAAGCTGGGGAACAGGATATTTTTACAAAAAAGGGGTCTTGCAAACTATTCATCTGGGAGAAGACAGAATTTTCCTGGGGACGGATTCCCTGTTGTTTTCACATTGACCTATTTTAGCTCCAGCTCAACCAATAACCAAGAGTCGGTTCAGCAGCACAGCCACGTTCACAGACGCTCAAGCAGGCGCACAAGGACACGCACCCGTGCAGATGCACCCGTGCACCCACACGGATGGCAGGGCTGGCCCTTTCCCCTGTAATGCTGGAGATGCATTCTCCAGAAGGACATTGCTTCCCTCAAGTGTTCATCGCTGCTGCTGCAGAAGGAGATACGCTGGGATCATACTGCCTCCATCTCCCCAGAGACAACTGCCTGAACAGAGCAGGGATTCAAAGCATACGGGGCTCCCCTAATTGCTGAGCGATCTGAGCCATTTGTCCTGAGCCCTGCTTTTCATCTACGATGTGGGGTTGGGCACCGTGAAGAAGCCCCCTGTTTCTTCCCACCCTGATGCAAGGAGCTAGGAGGAAACTCTCTCCTTTGCCCCGATGACATTTTGAAAGCTTTCAACGGCTGGTTTCAGAGAAGCTGAAACACCATAAACAGATTCTGTCAAGACATTTTCAATCATTAAGAAATTTCTTAATGATTCAAGGTATTTTGGAAAAATCCCCATCTAAAGAAAAAGTAAAAGAGATCCCAAAGACTGCCTTTTCGAGCAGATTTATCCTTTCAATGCAGAGGTAAATATCTGGCCCCAGGACTTTAAGTAGAAGCCACAACCTAGGAATCTGAGATATGGACAGGCTGGAATACAGATCAGTGCAGTGAAGCAAAAATTCCTACACACTCTCATGAGGAAAAAAAAAAATCAATTAAAAATTTGAAATAACTTTGCATGCAATGGATAACTGACTTGTGGAACTTGCTGCTGAAGTAAGGAGTTTAACATCACACTGAATGTTTTACTCATTTTTGGTGAAACACTTGTGGAATAGGAAAAAAAATAATGAGACAACTCATAGCTGGGTCAGATCTATAGCCCTCGTGGTGCACAAACATCTCTCCAACCATGGTGAGAAGTCCTTGCACAGGGAAAAAGTCCAAAAACTAAGAACCTCCCAATTTTTCCTCCCTTTCATCTCCAAAGCATAAAGTAAAAAAGGAATAGAATGATCAATAGAAAAGATGGTTTTGTGACGATGGCAATTCAGGAGGGATTTGGGTAAAATTCTCTTTTCCAGATTTGCCAGAGATTTCTGGGGTGATGTTAACAAAGGGCAAATATTATCTCTGCACCTTATTTCCCTTCCTATAAAACAGAGATGACAAGTCTTCTTTAAAAAGGAGGTGGTGTAAGTATAGAGCCATAACTCTTTGGACATGCTCTGCTAATACAGTGATGAAAAACACAGACGTCTAGATGAACAGACCAATAAAGGAAAAGTTAAGTCACATTAATCCTGATTCACATCAAAAAAGAGGGAAATCCCCACAATGAAGAATTTTCCTTTTGAGCAGAAGGATGCTGTGTAACAACACTGAGGCATCACACCAACATTAAAGGGAATTGCTGCTATAAACAAGTTATTTGATAAACTGAGAACCTTTTGTTTCTTTGCCTTAATTATTCACAAACAGGTGGTAGTTTTACTAATTTGTTCTTTATTGAAAATAGTTGGTGTAAACATATTTTTGTCTCTCTGATAGCAGGGCAGTAGTGTTCTCCTTACTCCTTCCTGGCTATTTGTGCCACATGTTGGATATTAAATCACACACCAGTGATGACGACTGCCAGTACAGCATCAGCTCTCTCTTAAGAAAAAAGAGGGGAAAAAAAAAACCTTTCCTTTTTTTTTTGTTGGCAAATTATCTGCAAAAAGCTCAGCATTGTTTGAATAATAAAAAAGCTTTTACAGATGGCCACAAAAGCATTTGCAGCGAGAGTATTCTCATGAATATTTATTCTCCCCGGTTCTTCTGACAACTTAACTTTCTGCAGACATTCTTACAAGTAAACACTCAAACAGTCTCAAAAAAGCAAATAAAAAGGTTTTGCACGTAAAGACAAGAACGCTCACAGATTATTTATTTTGCAGCACTCTCTAGAAATCTCACCCAGAAGAAAAGCCCTCTTGTGTTCGACTCTTTAGATGCACAGATGAAAAATTACTGAAGAGCTTGGTCGAAGTGCACAAAAAAGTGACATGATACTGTCCTCATTTTACAGACGAGGAACTGATGTTGACCACAATGGAGAGGCTTGCCCTAGATTACATAGCAAATGGCAGTATCACAGAATTAACCTCCACTCTCTCTGAATTCCCATCCTTGCACGACGTTCAGATCTAGATACTTTTTACCAGGCAGTGATTTAGGGATTTTTTAGTGTATGGATTTTTGGCCTTATACTCTTCCATAACTCCAAGCAACGTGCTACCCTATACAGGGTACCCTATATAATTACTTCATAGTTAGTGTCAATACACTTCATAACCTGGTAGAGGCAAGAATTGGAATTGCTCACTTTAATGAGCATGGACTACTTTGCCTCTGCCAAATTCCACGTTCATTACGTGATTTTTGAAACAAAGGCAAAGTCTTTTTATGGATTGCCATAGTAAATAGTATTTGAATGGCATAGCACATCAGGTGCGAGGCACAGAGGCTGGAGGTATGGAGGCTGACGTAGTCAGTTGCGATACTTCTACCCACATGGTTCTTTTACGTGAGTTGAATCATTGCAGATTATGTCCAGTTGAAAGGAAACAGTATATTCTGTGGTGTTTAAAGATGTCACACTCATTGCAGAGCTTTTGGAAACCAGTGAGTCAGCAGGAGGAACACAATGCCGGTTCCAGCTATTAGGCAGTTATTTAAAACAAAACAAACAGAAACAAAAAAAGCCACTTGTGAATTCAACAGATGCAGTGAATTCCCTGCTTTGCAAAGGCTAAAGTGTTTGCACAGAGGAAAGGGGCACTTTTATTAACATAAAGGTCACTGCAGTTCAATTATTCGTTCAAATGAATTATTCAGTATTTTCTTTTAATCTCATTAAATGTGGATGTCTGTAAACAAATTCTGAAGATGCAGAGAAAATCAAAGACTAGCAAAAAGCATGTGCAGTGATGGAAAAGCAACAGGACAGACACCTTATGGATGCACAAAAGAGCACAGCCAGATTTTAACCCAACCAAGGAAACATACATGAGGGCTCAAAATGCCATCTGACTTCTTGTGAACCACGTCCCTTCTCATGTGTCTCTTGCCTTCCCCGTGCATGGCTGGCTTGTTGCAGTTGTGTTTCCAGCAGTGCTTAGACAATGGGAGAGCCTGTGACCCACAAAACCCATCACTGAATCCTCTAGATACCCAGGCCCCCAGGTAAAAACAGGATCGAAGTCACTCAAGCCAGAATTAGCTTAAAGTCCTCCTCAGCCCATGTGTCTAGTGTTTCCCAGTGGTGTTTCAAAGCCTTCAGAGATGCTATCCGGTCAGAAAGACTAGTTTCATGGAATTAAGTAGAATTCTGGCATCAGACTGTAAGTCAGTGCCTTGTTTTTTTGGGGTATTGAGATGCTTAACTTCCTTTAAGTGGAAGCTGGAAACACGAAGACACCTTAGATGATATGGCAAAATGTGATTACCCTAAGCTCTCTGGCACAGATCTAGTCTCCCTATATCTGTACATCTAGCAAAACTCAAGAGTCTTGGATGGACTCCCTAGACATAATTGGAGCTTAAGAAATAATGCTTTTCACTTTTCCCCACATGGTAACTAATATATGCAAGGACAGAAGCTCCAAAGCTGCATGTCCAGCATCTGGTTGTTGGAGCTCTGGAGCCAGCTAAAAAGTCAAAATACTGGGGAGGGGAAAAAAACCACAGCATCTTCAGTTCAAGAATTGTTTGTGCACAGACTTTTAATTGTCACCAACTCATTTGTCAGTCACAGTTATTTGAGGAGTGCTTTGTGCAGCCGTCTCATCGTTTATCTTTGTAGCCTAATCTTTTGCAACAGCTATCTTCATTCGCACTTTATTCACCTGGTTGGGTGATGGGCTCACTGTAAATCTTCCCTTCATCCACTGGTTCTGGGTCCGTAACACACTTCGCTTCTAAGCATCCTTATTTGGCCAACAACTTGAACTAACAACTCTTCTGGTTAAAGGGGACACTCTATTTACAGGAATAAGTATGTACTATATCGTCATATAATGAATTCCCAGTGTTTGGCTATTAAAAATGGTTTCATTTACAGCCTTGCCTGAGCACAGAGGTAAACCTAAATCCGAGATTCATGTCCACTCTAAGCCTCCCCATAGTATTCTGGCGGACGGTGGTTTGAGACTTGGTACAGGTGTACTTTTGTCTATGGATTTTGTCTCTCCTGAAGTTGTTCTCATTCTTGAGAACAGAATGAAACCAAAAGAAGTATTAAACAAGCTAAGACTGCAGAGATTTTCTCATTGTCAGTCTGACCTTGTAAACAGGGGAAGGTTCCTGCAGCTTTGAAGTCTGGTCTTGCGGATAACTTCTTATGAACTTTCTAGTTCTTGTGTGCCACAGAAATGTCCTCTCTTCTCAGAACTCCTCTTCCTTGTAACTACAACTACTTATTCACCTGGCAACGGTACCAGCCTTTTTTTTTTTTATAGTACAGAGATACTTTTTCTCTGAAACAGAAAAACACAAAACGCATTGCAAGTCAATCACTCTTGTGTGTAGCTGAGTCAGATTCAAAAAGAACAACAGACAAGTTCAAAACCAAACAATGGCATGAAAGAAGGCTCTCCAAGACCGAGTTGACTCATAATCAATCCATTTCCAGCACAATTTCAGAGAAAGCCTTCAAGGACACTAATCTAATCTCAACCATATTTGGTGCTACTGTACGGGCTCTAAATTACTCCCTCCTTAACCTCTTTGCATAGAAAAGGACAGATTCAGCAATACCCATCTACTGTCGTCTTCTTCTCCTCAAAACACTGCTGTGTCAGTGCCCTCCTGACTAAGGAAAGAAGGGGCCAACAGATAGCGGCCAGGACAGGGGTGGTGGGTGATCTTTGCCCATGATGTCAAATTAGACTAATTCCAGTATAACACCATTGTGATCGCACCTCTCCAATCCCAGAGGGTTTGACAAAACCATCTATTTCAGGAAGAAGGAGCTCCTTGGTCATTGGTGTGGTTACAACTAACACATAAGGTTGGGATGTCCACATAGAGTCCTTTGATGAGAAGGCAATACATGTGCTTAAAAGGATGTGAGGAGACAGGCCAAGTCCAGCAGATCCTGGCGGTTCACCCACAGAAAAAGAGCACGTCTTGACTCAATTTGTCACCTTTTACTTTGCGCTCCTGTCACACCTCCCCCGGGAAACATTTCATGCCCTTTCCCTCAAGGCTGTTGCTCTCTGACTCACAAGGGGGAGGGAGTCTTTTTTTTTTTTTTTGCTGTTTTCAGTTTATTTCAAGAATTATTTTTCTTCTTTATCAGAATAAAACTGCAAGACGATGCTTTGACAAGTTATTGTTTTTACTCCCTCCTTCTAGCACAACCCATAGCAGCTCCCATGCAAGGCAGAGAGAAACAGGAAAAATCCCAGCTAGACATGTGACTTAAAGCCATGATGACTTGCAGGGACTATGACTCCAGTTCAGCACAGCACCCTGATCCCAAGCTTAACTTCAGTCACTTGGTTAATTACAAATCTCCTAAAGTCAAACACTGTGATCTAACTCTATCAACTTGACTACTATACTGTCAGTGTGAAAGCACTGATAAGTGATGAAGGCCACCTAAAACACAAGTCTGACAGACTCTGCCATCCTGTACAGACAAGAGAAAAATAGTGATTAAGGTTCAGGCACCTGAGCTGAAGTCAGGATGTAGCCCAGACTTAAGGACTCCTCAGATTCAACAGGATGGTTTTGCAGAAATGTTCAGCAGACTTCATGAAATGGAATGTGCCCATAAAATTAGCACCCCAGATACCATATTGAAACCAATTTGAGCAAAGGAAGGGTTTCAGTCTTCATTTTCCTCCTCCTTTTCTAGCTAAATAAGGTTTACAATCCTGTTCCCTGATTTCTTCTCTCCTTAACTCTTTCTTTGTGCTCCATTCAACTTCTGGGCCTATTTAAAACAAAATTAATAGACGGAAGGAAGAGAGTGCCTATAAGGAAAGTCACAACGGTCAGGGCCCTTCCTATGGTCCTGAGGTCCCATGCAACAATTTGCCCATCTCCATCAAGCTCGACCCTCAAGAAAGGTCCCATCAAAACTGACTTTTGAATTTCCCATTGACCCACGCTAATTTTTGGATGATGAAAGATGTCTGGAAGAATGCCAGGCAGCAAGGGCTTAAAAAATAAAAATAATAATAAAAAAATAAACATTCTAGTAACTGAACCATTGCAGTCCAGTGCCCAGGAAGGTCTTTTGCTGTTTAATTTCTTAGTGTGGACACAGCCACACAGACATGACGAAATGTGCCCACTCATGACAAAGGCAGTAAGAGCTCAGGTATTGCACGTTTTGCTTTGCAGCAACCAACTGGACGGTTAGAAAATATGGGCTGGGAAGTCAGTAAGCATATTTGTGTTGCCAGATTACTCCATATCTCTGCTTTTGGCCAATGAGAGCCTCAAAGGTTCACAGAATACTGAAGAGGGAAGATGAGAGCTTTTCTGAAAGAAGCTGTTCCTTACCAAATTGCTCTAATGTGGAGGGCAGCACTAGCTACGCAGAGAACATGTGACCAGTAATCTTCTCAGGTGGCTTCTTTCCCTGTTTTTCTGTGTTCTTGGGATCAGCAGATGGGGATTTTTCTTCAAACTGGAATCCAAGCCGGTGCTCAGTTATTGCCTAATTCCCTTGAATCATTTGTAGTTCTTCCACAAGCAACGCTTTCCGACTGTCACAAACTCGGGCTGACTGTAGGTGTAGATCACGTGAATTGTGATCTGATGCCATTTGGTTGGAAATACCGTTAACTTAATGATATTCCAATAAAGCTTTTCAGCAAAGTTTTTTGCTGAGAAAACGAGGACGTTAAGGGGATATTTTGTTATTCCGGGTGACCAAGCCTGCTGATTTGTGATTGCTGGCTGGCCATCCTTCTGAGACTGTGAGTCCAATTGAGGTAGGTCACAGCATTTTTTATTGCGCCCACCTGGGTGACTGTTGCACTTAGAGCATACTTCCAGCATGATGTATTTTGTGCTTGCAGATTTGAAACCTGCTTTCCTAATGAGTTGCTTTAATTAGCTATTTGAGTGGAATTTTCTGCCAGCAAACTTATTTGCTAAAATAAACATGGAAGGTAAATGCAAAAGAATATCAATTGTGAGTGCGTCTTGAAATTAGAATTAATATCCACCGTACTTATTTGACAGTAATTGCCATGAAGTATTAAATCTGGGGTATTTTTATGCCTAGAACCATGATTCCTGAGTACTGAAGGTGTCTGAGTCTGCTATATACATCCACTTCACTTGTACAGATGCTGAATCCAGCTGAGGTTGGGCATGAAAGAAAGTCATTTCCATCTGACACCCATTTTTTTATTTAAATAAAATGATCTGGCAATCATAGCTAATTTCCTGCTGCTGAGAGGCCATACCGATAATTGCCAACCCTGACATCATTCCCTGCAGAGAAGCCTGAAGCTGGATGAGTGAGGGTGATCACACCTCAGTCCCATAGCGTGGAAATCACGCATCCTCCCAGGTCCTCTCTGAGCTCAGGGGGAGCAAGAGCTGCCACCCCTGCTCAGAGCAGGACAACAGGGTGCTCACACCCCTCTGAACTATTACATGATGATGCACTCTAATACAGGAAGGCCACAATTGACTATTTTCCCCCCCTGGGCCTCCTCTGTGCTGCCTGTGCAAGAGCTGCATGGCTGGGGAATACTATAATTTATGTATATTACAACCCTATCTAATAACACCACACGCTCCTGGACCATAAAACACTGTCTCTTCCTCCTTTTCCCTAGTTGCTAATATCACAGGTGAGCATGACACCAGGGGTCACAGCACGGGAAAAGGCTGTCATCTCTGTCCTGCAGGCTTAAAATGACTAGGAAAGCCTGGCTTCAGCAGAAGTCAGTGGTAAGACTCACGATAAATGAGGGACACTGGGCAGGTTGGAAGCAAAACCTTCAAGTTTTGCTATCCTGCCCTAAGAGGGGTCCCAGCCCCTATCAGCATTAGGTGGTTGGATGCACCCTTGTCTTCCAGCAGCCAGTACCCTTTCTGCTCATCCCCAATTCTCACAGCCTTACCCTCAAAGTCTTTCCAGACCCCTTTATCCCTCTCCTTGAGGCCCCTGTGGCATCAAATGCCTTCATTGATGGAAATTGTCTCCTTGCCACAGATTGATAGATTGTCCTCACGGATATATCTGTTCAGCCCCAGCCTCCACCCCTGAATTCCCTCATTAAGCCCAAACCCATCCAGTAACAGTTGTTACTAATTCTGTCCCGGGAATTTGGTGGCAGCTCTTCAGCAATGCTGGTTGGAAAAATCTCATCTGAAGCAAAACCATCGGAGAGATTTATTTCCTTTTAAAGAGGTGTAATTGCAATCTGCTCTGTCCTTAGGTTAGAAATAATTGAGGGTCATTCCAATGCAGTGCCCAAACTGTGTGCCTGGGAACGAAAGGGGAGGCTTTTACAAATGCTCTCCAGCTGCCTTATCTTCCCCCCACACTGGCATGGCCTGGTGGGCGACAGGGCTGGTAACATCAGTGCAAAACCTCCTTCCCGCTCATCAGAGGGGATTTTTGCCTCGCTGCTTGCTGGGCGTGCTCTGCAGAAGCGAGCAGGGTTTCCCAGCGCTATCCTGCAGCATAAGGTGCCTGCAGGCAGGGCAAAACTCTGCCTGGTTGCAATGAGCAAAGCTGCCTGCAGATGCAGTGGTGAAACCAGTTTGCACCAAAAAAGGTTGATTAGGAAAATGGATCAGTGTCCTGGTTTCGGCAGGGATAGAGTTATTTTCCTTCCTAGTAGCTGGTACAGTGCTGTGTTTTGGATTTAGGGTGAGAACAATGTTGATAACACACCCATGTTTTAGTTGTTGCTGAGCAGTGCTTACACTAGTCAAGGACTTTTCAGCTCCCCATGCTCTACCGACTGAGAAGGCTGGAGGGGCACAAGGAGCTGGGAGGGGGCACAGCCAGGACAGCTGACCCCAACTGGCCACAGGGACATTCCATACCATGGGACGTCATGCTCAGTATATAAAGCTGGGGGAAGAAGAAGGAAGGGGGGGACATTTGGAGTGATGGCGTTTGTCTTCCCAAGTCACCGTTACGCGTGATGGAGCCCTGCTGTCCTGGAGATGGCTGAACACCTGCCTGCCCATGGGAAGGAGTGAATGAATTCCTTGTTTTGCTTTGCTTGCGCGCGTGGCTTTTGCTTTACCTGTTAAACTGTCTTTATCTCAACCCATGAGTTTTCTCACTTTTACCCTTCCGATTCTCTTCCCCATCCCATCGGGGGGGAGTGAGCGAGCGGCTGCGTGGTGCTCAGTTGCCGACTGAGATTAAACCATGACAATCAGTTTTATCACAGGTTTCCCATAGGATAAGAATGAGACAGGTTAGAGAGCCTGAAATTATCTCTGCAAATGCAAAGAAGAAAGGAGGATGGATACAAGGCCTTTCCCAAAACAGGGCTGCTACTTTTTGCATTTTCCCTGTTGCTGTATCAACCTCTCCTCTCCTTCTTCTATCTGGATTACAAAACTTCCCATCTTTCCAACGCCCTGGAGTGAAAATCGTCCATGCTAATAATCTAAGTACGCCAGGGGATGTACTGGGACCACCTTGCATGTCGTGGCTTGGCTCTGTGCTACTGACCTGCCAGCCACCAAAGCAAGGCTGTGAGCCAGCTGCCGGCTGGGAATGGTCCCCGGACTGGACTAATTGCCAAATGTGGGAATGGTTTGGGGGTAACTCTTAGTAGAAATAGGCCAAATTTGCGCAAGGGAATGTTCTGACATTTCACAAACATGGACAGTGGCCAACAATGTTCCCAGCACACTTGACCAGTTTTTATCTACATAGCTGTACATGGAGTGTGTATCTATCCTGTTGTAGGTATGTCCACGGGGACCTGGTCCACAGTGGGAATGCTTAGTTACGCCTCAAAACAGATGACATGACAAACACAGTAATAGTATATGGTCAATCTTATCGCGGTTTCAAAATCTTGGTCTCTAATTTCACGGTTTTCACAAACAACAGTTCTGACATACATATTTTGTAACCAGCAGCAAATCTGTCATTGCTTCAAATCTGGCCAAATGTCACCTGGTTTCTCTTGCAAATATCTAGTACAGGTCTAGGTCCAAAACTGGGCATCTAGGTGACAGCATGGTAGAAATTATGTAGAATGATATGTACAAAATTTGCTAGGAGCACCTTTTTCATACATATGGGTTCACTGGGCAAGTGCCCCACTTTTCTGGCCTGCTGGTACATACTTAGGTGGCCGGACCTAAAAGCGCTTTGCACATCTGCTCTCTTGCAGATTTTTTCTGGGCACCCAGAAAATTATGCACTTTTTTCCCGTGTTGAAGGTGAGTCCATCTGTCCTACCACCATTTTCCCTAATTCCTTTTCTCTGACAGCCTGGTGATCAAAACACTTAGGTGATGTTGCGAACCTCTTGACCAGATAGGTGAAATCTCACAACCCAAGGAGGTACTTGCTCTCTTTGCTCCCTCCTTGTGTTCCCCTGTTTTCCTGCACACTTGCAGCATCTCAGTCCCTCCCTTTCTCTGCACCCGTCCATCATCATATCGAGATGCCTATAACATGATCTGGTGCATCAAAACTGATGCGTCTTGGTGCTGCTCTATAAATGATTGAGACTTGATCCTACCTATGCGGAACCTGGAGGCAAGAGATACACTGAGGTTACAAACTTGGGGGAAGAGAGATGGGAGATCTATTCAAATATGCAAATGTGAAATAATAAGGAGTCATTAATTAACCTCATTGTACCATATCAATGGCCTGGGGTAAAAGCTTTTGTGTACAAAGGCTCTTTTAAAACAGGGCAAAACTGTCTTTAATTGTTCCAAGAGCTGTTTCTGGGAGGGAATTGCTGGTTGGATTTAATAACGTGATAATCAAGTCCAGATATAGCCCATCAGACTAGATAATGCAAAGTTTCTATGCATTGAAAATTTACAGAGTGGGAAAAATTCTCCGATGCCTGATATTAAAGGGTGGATCTAGTGACTTGCTGGGGCATATGTGGTAGGAATGACCACGAAACTGAAGCACCTCCTGGGATACGACTGGCCCATACCTTTAATCAATTCTGATGTGCAAACAAAAGAAAAGTACTGGCTGGAGACCCTGGGTGTGACGGAGGCTTGGAGCCTGGCCTAGACTTTATGCCTCTGCCTTGTGTTGATCCAGCATTTGCCAATAGTTATTATTTTTCTCAGGAGAGCTGCCAAAGAGATTGAGAATCTGTAGCCTGTTCAGTGATGAAAACAGTCTCCGTCCCCTCTCCAGAAGTGAACACAAGATGGTGCTGCCATCCACTGACAGCCAGCCTTACATGTAGCTTTACACTGTTTCTGCTTCTCAGGGTGTTTAAAACAAACCCCCTTTGGATCCTCTGTTGATGAAGCTTGCCAAGAAGTCTCTGGGATACTGAGAAGGACAAGCTAAAACCTCTCTCTGGCAGCCTGGCTCAAACGAGCAGGGTTAAACCCATATTGCACGAGAGCTGCAAGTAAAGATGCCGTGATATATTTCTCAAGGACTCATCTTAACTCTCATCCAGGAGAGAAAATTCCCCAAGGGACAATAACCACCACAGTTATTTCTTGTGATGAGACCGCAGGAGTCTCTGTAGGAGATGATACCTACCATCTCTTGCCTAGATGAGCTGCGTTAATGCCACGATGCCCAGCAAAATCCTCATTAGTCCAGGCAGAAAGTGCCAGATGGCAAATGCAATACAAGCTGAGCAAAAACTAGCAACAAAAAATGCACTGTCCAGGATTATACTGTAACCAAATTCAGATCTGCTGTGTCTGCAGTGTTCCCACCGCAGTCAGCGTTTGGGAAAGACTTCTCAATCCACTGCAGATGCAATGCAAATTCCCAGGCCAGCTCTTTGCCCCTTTCTAAGGAAAAGCTAATGACTGATGTATATGAGACTTGAGCCACTGGACAAAGCTGAGCCAACAAAAGAGCACAGGGTAAAGAGATGTGACCCACCAGAGAGATGGAGCAGACGGCAGTTCACTGCTCCCAGAGTCTTGTGATTATGTGAGACTCACTAGGAAAAAGATGTGCCAGACTAATAAACTTTAATGAGAATACAGGAATCCAATTCCCCCCAGACTCCAAAACTTCCTTCACCCGACTTCCGTGGCTGAACCCTGTGGGCAGGTGACTGAGACATTTATGAACCCCACAACTGTGTCTCTTGCATGGGGTTTCTTTGTGCCCAGTGACTTTGCCTTCTCCTCATTAGGGGCTCGTACAAGCCCTTAGAGACTCTTCTTTCTACCCAGCCACTTGCTTGCAAAATCCATGGGAATGCAAGTTCCTGGGAGACGTCCCCTGCTCTGCTGAGCACGATTAAAACCAGCCAACTGGTTCAATGGTTCTTGGTGCGACACGCAGCATTGCGTAAGCCTCTTTCCGAAGGAAATGGGGCTAAAGGGAGATTTCTCTCCTCGTTGGGGAGGCAAGCTTAAAAGGCATAATGCAGATGCCCTTTTCACGAGGAGGGAGAGGGCTGCTCTGTGTTTTTGGACTCTGAGGCTCACAGTGACTAGCACTGCATTAGCCCTTTCCCACTCCTAATTTCTTGGCTTCCAAGTGCAGAGTAGATCATTTGTGTCTTTCCCACCCTCATGGGGGCTTTGCTGTGGCAGGACAGGGGGCTGTGGCTTGCAGAGATGTGACTGACATTTTCTCAGGTGTTTTTTTTCCCATCAAAACCTGAATGTTTGCCCCCTCACACAGCCATGCCAGTGGATCAGTGAAGGTGCCTCATGTTGCCATGCTGGTAGCATCTGAATTGCAGTCCAGGTAGGTGTCGGCGTGCCAAGTTAATATCTGAGTGGTTGGAACTGAAAAATACAAGTTGTAGAAAATTGCAGTATGGCTCAGATGTGCACCAGTTCAGTGGGTGGACCTTGAATACTATGGTCAAATCCCCATCCTTCTTTAGATGTCTACTTAGCTACCTCTTCCTTGCAATTACCTTGACTTTTGGTAATAGCCAACCTACTTCTTTGTACTGGTTTGTCTTCATGGTCGCTTGTTTGGAGAGACCTGCCCCTCCTGAAAAGGCTGCTTGCAATTACCTGATACTTTTCCACTGTCACACAAGCATCCTCCTTTCTGTCCCTATTTCTGTGACATCCTATACTTTTAAAATAAATATAGCATGCGTGGGGATGCGGTAAGAAAAGTCCTTCACAGGCAGACCCACACAGCTTGCTAGTCCTAAACTCTGGGTTTTTTTAAAGATTGTTAAGCAGGTGACCAGCTTTTAGAAAGGAAAAGGTAGACCAAGGAAAGCTGCTGGGGTACAAATCACACAAAGTCTGAGAACTTCTGATGGCTGAGAAAGCATCTGCTTTTCTGGGTTACCTACTGGTACAACTTTAGCTTGTCAGGGACAGATGGAAGGAATCAAAATATGCTTTGGAAATCTCTCATATCATGGCATTTTGGGTCAGGTCCTGGAATTAACAGGAAAGCTGATGCTGAAGGCTAAGACCCTCAAGCTATATAGTGATGCAGATAAGGCACTGCATGTTTGAGTCCCAAGCTGTCATAGTCATGCCTCTTTCTATGCATGCCCCATCTCGTTCACTTATTAGTGCCACAGATCAGATGATACCAGCAACGGCAAATCCTGGATGGGATTGAAACCAGTGGAAAAGAGGTGGCAAAAGTACTCATTTGAACTTTCGGTTGCCAAAAAGCAATTCACTAGGAGGCTAATCGCCTGGCTGTGAATCCTCTTGATACCATGCTTGCACTTCGTGTCCTATCACTATGTCCAACCCTTCCCAGTGAAAAGGATGAGTGGGCTACAAGCCCGAATTATCCAATGATCGGGCTATAAGCCCGAAGGAATTATCCGATGATCCTATGAAATAGGGCTAAAACATGGAAGTTCACAATGTCTCTGAGCAAGGAAAAACGAATACCAGCTCAAAGATCATCAGCTGCAGAGCTGGCCTGCTCCCTAGCCTCCTAGGGAGCCAGGACTCACCTAGCCCCGCAAGGATGTACGCACAGCTCAGGTTGAACAAAACTTGTTGGGGTAGAGACAGACAGCAATAAGGATTGTCCAGGAGGAGACACAGCTGTCAACATGGATTGGTCAGAAATTCAGGTCCTTACAGCTGCTCATTTAGTCTGATTTATCACCACTTGAAGCCTTTGGGCCAGATGCTAAGCAGGAATATGTTGTCCCGGCCACATCAATGGCCAGCCAAAGGAGTTGAGGCATCTTTCCTCAAAGGTCAAGCACTGCTGTGCTCCCTGCCAGCAGGTACCGTACATCTGGGAATACTGCCAGCAGCAAAATGATCTATCTCACAAATCCCCCTTGATTCTTAAAGGAAGGCACAAAAGACTGACTTTGCAATGATACGGACATTTTCTGTCCAGGACCATGCCGATAACTGTCAAACTCATTCATCAGCTGCCTCTGTACAAATGGTAATAGCATTCACTCACCAGAAGCTTGGCAGGGGTTCGGAGCATTGACCTAGAAGTTAAAGGCTCTTTGTTTATTACTAATCCCTGGAGCTATGCAGTCCCAAAGCCCTTCCCTTTCTGTGCAACACAAGACCAGCTTTCATAGCTGTACCCCGAGCCCAGTAAAGTCAATAGAAAGGCTGTCATTGTCTCTGGTGACCAATGCACTGTCCCTGGATTCTGCAATATTAGACAGGCTTCTGCTTTTGTTGTAATCAATACAAGTATTACCAGTGACCACTGCTGAATCCAAATGGGACCATAACATGTGTCCCTCAGGAGTCCCAGTGATGCTGAAATCTGTGGTCACCTTTTTCCACGTATTTGAGAAGATGCAGGATAAAGGCTTAGATTTCCAGCAAGGTCTTTAATATTTTGTAGGTGCCTTTTACTCTCAGAAGAAGGACTTCTTACAACCACACCTGGATCATATACTCCTTGTCCTACCCCTGCATAACCCTTTTTGAAAGCTTGCCTTGTATGTCCTGGAGTTGCTCCTGGTGTGATGTGAAAACACTGTTGGGGTATAGCAACACCTTTTCTAGTGCAAAAAAGAGCTGGGAAATGAAGGGCCAGGCAAACAAATATCAGCTAGTTGTTTTAAACCAGCCAAGAACCTGTTTTAGCATTAAAAGCAAAATCCCCTGGGTTACATCTTTGAGCAAGATTTTTCTCCTGGACTGTTGGAAACTCCTCTGCTCTCACTGTCTTTGAGTCATTAATAACATCACTGATATTAATTAGTCCTTGATAAAGATCAGAATGATTCTCAGATTTGGGGGAAAAAAAACAAAAACAAAAACCAAGGCCAAAGAACTTCACCCTGCAAGTCTTGCAACTGGTCTATGTCTGCTGATCCTTTCCTGGAGGACTTCAAGTGATGGAGAACTTGCACCAAGATATAGGGCAGTATCATGGTACCAGGGACTTGTCACAGGGGATTTGGGGCCTTCAGAGATGGAGCTGGCTTTCTTGGCAAGATTGATGCTGTGACAATCTATATCCAGCATGCTCTGCCCACCAGCACTGCCCCATTGCTCATGACCTGCTGCCTGTGGCTTTTGCCCTTCTCCAGACCCGCATAGCTCTACTTGGCTCAGCCAAGAGCTCTTTCCTTATACTCAGGTCCAAAAGACTGCGTATTTAAGGGGAAGAGACCCAATCCATATTTCCTTTCCAATGGCACTGTCCCATGTGAGTTGTTTCCACTATCACAGTTAAAAAGAAAAGGTCTTGTTTCCATCCCTAGATATCTCCTCCTCCTGCTTCCACCCACTGTGTCTCTTTGGAGAGAGGGACAGCCATGAAACTCTGAGCCAGGCATCCAAGAGCAGGAGGACGAATTGCCCTCTGGAGTTGTCTTCTCCTCCATATTGGCTACAAGGAGAACCAAAGCAGTATTTTACACTAAGTCCTTACCTTTTCAGTGACGGAACCCAGGTGACAACTAACCCACTGAAATCTAACCCATCCCACTGACCATGACCAAACCACGTATCTTATTTCTTCTGTAAGGTTAAGCTACAGTGCTTTGGGACAGATTTTCCAGAACTTTCTTCAATTTTGGATAATTATGGCAGGTAAAATGGCTTTTCTAGAGTGAGTTGGAGATCTGGGCACCAAAAAAAGTTTGTGTATTATTTTCTACTTTCCTAGAAATTTTTTCACTGGAATTTTGAATGTCCAGAAAACATAATTGGCTCCTTATTATTTTTGTTTCTTTTTTTTTTTTTCTTTTAAGAGTCATTTCTATGCCGAATTCAATTTGTTTAATGCATCAGCAAAAGGGCTCAAGACAGACGATAGTGGAGGACTGACATTTCCCTTTATGGCAGTAGATGGAGCTACATCCTCAGCAATGTCCCCTTCCAGGCAGGCAAGCCCAGAGAAGCGTTTGATGGTTGTGCTTCTTCTCACAGTAGCCTCATCCAGAAGGGGACTAAGTGGACAAAGGAGATGAATAAGCAAGGGTGGAAAGAATGAAATAAATGCCAGGACTGGGAGCATTGTCCACTTCTCCAAAGACTTTATTTACCCGACATTTACTAAGGGAGCTGTAATCCCCTTTCACACCATATGATGTAACATGGGGACTCACGGCTGAACATATGGATGTTTGCACCTCTCCATAGCATGGCTGCATCAAGCTCTGAGACCACCAGTCTTCTCCAAGAGTTGTTTTACTCTCTCCTTTTCAATGGGATAGCTGAGGTTCTTCATTAAATTCCAGGGATTCCTTGTATAATTGCCTGTTAAATGACTGTACTAGCCTGCAGCTTCGGTGTCCAGATCTGGAAGACCGTCCTTTCTCCTGCCATGGTCCCTGAGCTGTTTTGCTTCTTCTCCTTTCCCATGCAACTGGTGAAATCCTGGAGATTTTTTTTAATTATATGGGCTAAAACCTCCTCTGGAATATGATCTCGCTTCATCTTCAGGACTCCATAAATTCCTTCAGCATACTCTTCCAGACCTGCTACTAGCAAGTTTTCCTGCATTCTCTCCAAAAGGAGAACAGAGAGAGACTTCTTCATCTCCCCCCACTTGCAGAAGCCATAATTTTGAATATTACTTCCTTGAAGTGGTCTAAAAATGAATCCTTGTGTAAGCACACCACCTTATTATTTATGGGTAGGCAAATCACAGAAAGCCATTTTAATAATACCGTGTTTACCATCACAAATGCAAGAGCAACGTTTCCTCAAGACTGAGCAGCTGCAGCCCAAATTCTTTAGATCATTGTGAAGGGCATCTATGAAAATGTAAGACCATCTCAGCCTCTAGCAGATCCTAAGATGGGTGTGGTAGAAGGGAAAGTTTATTTATTATTTCTAAATCCATTTTATTCTAATCAGGGCTAAACAAGCTGTTCCTGGATGACAGAACCTGCCTGGATTTGTTGATTTGAAGCTGATGGTTGCACTTTCAGTGTCTGTGAGCTCCAGTGGGGCTTTTTCTCTACTTCAGTTTTTAATTTAAATTCTTTAGTGCTTTGTAAGGACTGAGTTCACAGCAGAGTCCTTCCCTCAGTGGGGACATTACTATGTTCTCTGTCTTCGTTCTGACTACCTATTTTTATTAAACTCCTTGGAATTAGTACTTTTGCAGCCTTTACCTCCCTGCCAAGTTCAGTTTAAACAGTCTGCAGCATCCCAAAGCTATTGGGGTGGAAGGACTCACCTCAGCTATCCAGCATCCTGACAGCCAGAAACTAGGGATGGAGCTGGCAAAACCTGGGATTTTGGCATGCTTCAAAAATGAGGCTGTTCCCATGAATGTGTCAGTGTCACTGGCCTCACAAAGTCCAAGAAAAAGTTAGATTTCCTGTGACATTAATTGCAACTCTTGCCTCAGTCTCTCATTCACCCTGCCTATCTGAGATGCTCCTAATTTGTGGATAGAGAGATGCTTGCAGAGCTGATTGCCCCTCTCCAGTGTATTCCTCCCTCTCTTTCCTTATCCCCTGCCAAGAAAGCAGAGGCAAAGTAATTGCTCCCTGGTAATCAGCCCACATCTATGCATTAAAAAGGCAACATGAGGCTTATGTAGCTTTTAATATGACCTGAAACATGTTGGAGCCAGGCAGAGGGAAGCGAGCTTCACTGCGCTCATGGGAAAAGCTGGCAGACGTGTTTTGCCCTGTTGACAGATGAGTAGGGACAGGGCCCAAGCACGGAGACAATTTCGAAGGAGCCACGAGTCTGCAAGACACTCAGGCATTTCCAGCTCGGAGACTTTTCAATCCCCTCCAGCGAGGCTTAGGATCCTTGTGAAGAGAGGAGCCAGGTAAGAGAGGGAAAGCGCTTGTGTTTTTAAATCATTCCACCCACCGCGGAGGGCAGGGGAAGCGCCGGGAACACATTTCATAACATCTCTGATGTTTTCCCCTTTTCAAGAAAACATTTTCCGTCGTCGTTCTTGCAGTCAGATAAGATCAAGCAGCGCAGGACAGAAGGGAGGCACTGACTAAAGCTATTGTAACTGACTCCGAAGCTCTCTGGTCTCAGGTAGGAGCTGCGTGAGAGCATCACGTGCCATGGGAATTCAGGCAGGAGGGGCACCGGGGCTTGGTCTTGTTTATTGTTCTTGCCTGAGACTGACCTAGAAGCCGAGGGGTAACTCAGAAGGACACGATGTACCCTGCTCCCTTCCTGTGTCTACCCAAAAGCAATTTATTCTCAAGCTGAGCCGTGGCCCCAAAGCAAAATGAATTCCCGCGTTCAGCTCCGAACACAGAGTACACTGCAATTAATGAAACCTTCAGTCTAAAATGCTTCCAGTGCAGAAAAGGTTGATGGAAAATGATTGACAAGGGCTTGTCCCACATGAACCCTTATTGGCACTCCTGTCTGTAGCTGAGGCTTTCTCCTGCCCTTAGGTGTTCTTCACCAATGCACTCCCTGTTAGGAGGGGTTTCTGTAGGGTTCATGCTGCTGGCTTGCCTTCAGTTTTAAGCTTGTAAACACAAGAGCCAAAAATGTGGCTGGTGGGCCAGCAAGGTGTTTCCTTCCAAGCAGTCATTCTCCCTTTTGGGTTTCCCCAACTATCCAGCTTGTGCCCACAAAGCTCCCTCTGGCTGGGAAGGACTGTGGGTCGTTTAAGATGGTCATGAGAAGGTCTGGGAAGGATCCCTGGCTGTGTTGATGCTGTAGGGATGGGCTGTGTGCTCCACAGTCCTGGTCCTCCAGTTGTCCAGGCCATGGTCTCGTGCTCTCGGTATCACACTGAAGCTGCCTGGAAGCCCCATGTCCCAGCAGGCAGCAAAGGTGTGTTGGTGGTGACCAGGGCTTCAGGGCAAATCATGAAGGGTACTGCACAGTGTCCCCTGTGTCTACAGGACCTGGGTCTTACTCATGTTGGAACAGGTCAGTGCCTTAATATCTTCCTCTGGAAATAAACACAAACTACAAGAATTCATAAAACTCCCTGAAAATGACAACACTGGCAGTGAAGACTTCCCTGCTCAAACTCACTTCATCTCTTGAAAATATTCCCTGGGGATGTTCAAAACCCATTTTTTTCCTGGATTTGGAGGAAGGTGAGAAAACTGGAGATATTTATCGCTTATTATCTAAGTAACACATAGAAACATTGGGCTGGCGGGGAATGACTCAGAATGAAGATGAACCTCTTGCTATCATAATCTGAAGAGTGGGACAAGCATCTATCTGTCTGTCATCTGTCCTTCTGTACATTTGTCAAAGTCATGCAGTAGAGACTGCTTGCTCTATAGAGGCTGAGTTGTCACCCTTCTCACTGTGATGGAACTCATCAAACCAACCACCCATAGATGTCTTCTGCATAAAAAACACCAGGGTTAGGTTCCTTCCAAAGCCAATGAAGCCAACACTTCTAGCACACAGTTTATTCGCTGCACATTTGATCTGTATTTAGAAAAGTGAATCAAACCTCTAGTCAACATGGTTGATAGTCTGGAGAGTGACATAATTCACTCTATATCAGGCACCTACGCATGACTAGCTGGATCCCTGCCTAGATTCTGTTAGATCTTTTAACTAAATCTCCACTGGACTCCCAAAATCACATGGAGACACCTCTGTCCAGACACCTACACTGGTGTCTGTATCAGTGAGATGAATCTGATCCCTGTGTTGGCTTCCCAAGATGGAAGGAATAGCTTGGTCCTGACCCCTGTGGTCTCTGACACTCACAGAAAGGAAGTAAGAAAGGTAAATGGAAATGTCTCCTGCCTTGCAAATGGCCCTGGGATTTGCAGATCACTCAGTGCTTGTTCTGTGGACAGAATAGGCGGGTTCATCGCCACTGCAAAAACAGAAGTTGTTTTTAAACCAGATTAGATTATCTTTATGGTAGGTTGTGTTAAAGGATTCCAACATGACTATGCAAGAACCCAGCATTTCTCCTTCCTTGACATGGCAGCACCTGAGAAAATATCTTTATATTTTCCTACTTGAAAATAAGTGGAGGTGAAGTCTGGAGAGGTGAAACTACTGTTTACCCCAGGGAGGTTCAGTTATTTGGAAAAGGTGACTTAGTTTCCAAATAAGCAATGAGGAAAAGGCAGGTCCTCCAGGTATCCCAGACTGTGGAAAACTGGGGAAACTGCCATCAGATCTGTTGTCACATCACTCCATACCTTGGGTCTGAAGAAGAAGGACCTGCCATGCATTTCACCCCTAACTGCATACACTGTCCTGGGGTCCTGCCCTGCCTGACTGCAAAACTTCAGGCAATCTTCAGCGATCTCCATCATTAGAAAAATATTTGCAGGCAGCTGGGTATTAATATGTGCAAGCGGTAGCGTAACAGTGCGCCAGTCCATGGGCGCCAGCTATTGAAAAGCAGTTGTTCTGCTTATCTGGATCCGGCTCTTAGCAAGACCGCCACCCCTCATTCTCAACGGGATGGAATTCGCTGGCAATACTGCAAGTCTACTCTGTCTTTTCAATAATTGCTACCGCAGTGCAGCGTCCCGGGGTGTTGGCAGATATGCTTTAGAGTAGGAGGGCATTGCTCCCCAAGCCTTCACGTTGAGAAAGAAAATCCCCCAGAATTATCACATGAGGCCCTATTCCCAAAACATGTCTAGACAGAGTTATTTAGGATGGGCTATATTATAGTGTCCTGCCCTGAAGAACTAACCGCTGAATCGGTTATTATTTGCTTATCGAGGGTATTGCAGTTGCACCAAGAGAATCGTAGAACCCCGTCTCCCTAGATGCTGTTCAGAAAAAAAAAGCTTGAAGCACAGACACCCATGTCCCAAAAAGCATGCGCAACCTAAAAAAAATGAGCTAAATAAAGAGAGGAAAGAAACAAGTGCAGAAAAAGTGCATGATTATTTACTTATTAAAGACTTTGGAGCAAGCACAGATAAATACAAGGACAAAACTGTGGTGTTTTTACCTGTATTTTCTCTACCCAAAACTTTCAGAATTCATTTTCAGGGCAGGTCTTTGGCAAGAGGGAGTGGGGAAAAGTATGAGGATTGTTTAGGTTTTGTGAATCTTTTGAACTTTCAAACTTAGAACAAAATGAAGCCGGATATTTTGTGAAACTCGGGGTATCATGAAACGTTCCTCCCTGCAACTTAAGACGTTGTTTGTACAAGCAAGATGCCCTGATTGGTTTCTTTGACTTTGTAACTGAATGCAAGACTGTGTTATGCAAGCTATATTATTCTTATTTGGAAACAATTTTCTCCTTTACTTTCAGGATTCTTTGGGGAATAGGAGGCAGCTCAAAACAGCATGGTTTGCCAAAGCCAAATATAACAAAATCTTCCAAAAAGTTTCATCCTGTTCTAAATCTGCATCGTAGCAATTCTGATAAACTTTAAATTTGGCAGAAGACTGTGTCTTCTCCTAATCTTCTCTTGGGTACCAAATGTTATTCCAGCACTATTAATTCAAAATAAAACTCACTGGGGATTTAGTACAAATGAACGCTTCAGGACCTGACTACTTCAAGAGAATAACACCAAGTTCTCTGAGACTGGAGAAGCAAGCTTATTAACTTCAGGATTTTCACATTTGACAAGAAAAATCTCAGGCTGGCTGGAAATTCAACCAGGGTTGAATCCTAGTTTAAGTCTCCACACCAAGGGCTTGTCTGCACTAGACTTATGGTTAAAACATCGTTCTCTTGCAGCCACCCTTTGCACTCTGGTTTTGGTAGAAGAAGCACTTCTGTAGCTAATCAGCTACACTTATCTTAACTACCACAAAGACACAGCCTTGAGAAAGTAGAATCATGACTATTTGGTCTTTCCTTTTTGAACTGCGCTATACAGGAGAATATGAGCATCCTACAGCTGTGAGACAGGTTAGTCCTCTGAGCCGAGGGAGGGAGGGATGATATTTTTAGTAGTGAAGGTCTCACGCCAGATCCTACTTCAGAGCCAAATGAGGATTGTGGTAGGCAATGGTTTTATTTTTTGTTCAGGATGAAACTAGACTCAGCTGACCTTTCAGGTTGTTTCCATGGGGTTTTTTTCCCAATAGTGTACTTCCACAGTCTGAAGTACGTACACAGCCCTGCAATTGGTCACTGCTCTTGGACACTGCTCCTCGGCCACTCTGCTCCTAGTGGCATGAGGGCAGTTTTCTGGGGAAGGCTATGGTAAATGGCAGCACTGGGAATGTCCTAAAGGTTAATCAGGTCGTCTTACATCAACCTCCATCTTGTCCATCAAGCCACTGTTGCACCTCTGGGCACTGCGCCTGCAGGATCTGTCTACACCAGAGGACACTGCCGTTGCTGGGAGAGTGATGCCTCCCAGTACAGACTGGGACAGACACAACCTGCTGTGGACTGGGGCACGATGTATGATGGTCTGAGCCACGCGAGGGGCTGCAGAGATGGCCACTCTACAGTGGAGGAGCAGAAGCGAGGGCGGCTGCCCACCCGTCACCCAACCCTCACCTCCCACCCGCCCAGGAAACGCAGACCTGTAGAGGCAGCGTATGCTGACAAAGGCTTTTTTGCTGCTGAGGTAATTCTGCCGCCTCTTTACAAGGATAGAAACTAGGCCAACACAAGCACTGCTAGCCTAATTGCCTCTGCACCAGGGATTTTGCCAGGAGAGCTATGGTGGCTCGCAATCTTCTTCAGGCTCAAAGGTGCTTAACATCAGGATCAGGGTCGAGGCTGCCTGCAGGTAGGTGTCTGGATGTCCTGCCAAGGTGTTGCAGTTCAGTTCTTCCTTTCTTTCCCATTTTCACAGCAAGCAGAGAAAATATGAACGCCTCCCCATCCAAATCTTGGACATTTCCCACCACTACATGCTGCAGATGACTACGCACACCCAGCCAAGAGAAGATAGGGAGATCAGGCTTCAGCTGCTCTGAAGCACGTTTCATCCAGACTGCTTGTTGTAGCCCCATCCCATACGTCCACGCTGTGCTTTGGAAAGGACACTACATTCACCTCCCTCATGCCCTCATCTCCCCCCAGCTGCAGGACCAGGAATTTTTGACCCAGAGCCAGCAGGGACAGCCGCCTCCAGGTTGTCCCATGCCAGGCAGCTTTTCCAAACCTCTGTCTGCGATCGTGAGATTTTCCAGTGCATGCTTGAGTACAGGCCCCCACAGAGCCAGCAGCATAGGTATAGCCCCAACCCTCCAACCTTACCCCTCTGCCTCCCCTGGAAAATTACATCACTCGAGACAAATAGGATTTAACAGAGCCAAATACAACCCCGAAAGAAACAGCTGATGCAGCTGTATCTTGTCAGCAGTGGACGCCTCGATGTGAATGGAAGCATGATCTGCCTTTGTTGGCATTTTCTGCTTTGTTTCTGACTAGCATTTGCATCTCCTAATTAAAGAAGTATGGGCAACTGTATAAATATATATATAGCATTGCATTAAATCCCTGGGATCTATCTGACAGCCCAGCATGATGCAGCAGCATTAGTAATGTTTGTTGTACCATTTCAAATGACCTCATTTGGAGTGGAATTACAATCAGCCTGTGCGTGTTCTAACCCAGACAGTTGCAGGCACATGAGTTTTAATAGAAATACATCCACTGAATTGCGTTTGGCTATCCTTTTCCTTATAAAGGTCATGAGTCCTTAAGTAAAGTTAATCTGTGCCCACGCAACTAGGTACGGATTGCTTTCTTATGTTTTTCATCAGATAAGTGAACTTTCAGGTTGTGATGGTAAAGTGTTGGAAGCTGACAGACAATTGATGTTTGGGGGAACTGTAATTTGGCCTCCTCACACACCAGGACTAGGTTTTCAGATCCTTCTCCCCCAAAACATATTCCTTCTGCATGCACATGATGAGCTACTCTTCAAAGAAGGGTCAATGTTTTGCTGGGGAAGGAAGGACAACCATGAAAGAAACAAAAGTGACAGAAGCAACCACTTGTTATGGAAGGTGACTTTCCCCTGCTAGCCTCACCTCTGAAGAGGATGATTTCAAACAGTTCCATGAGGTTTTCCGTATTATTTCTATATCACTTTTTTCTAAGCAACCAGTGCAATTCCAGGCTCATTTATACATGGGTCACTTTAGTGCAGGGCAGTGTCATGTGCAGTCCAGGCTGGAAATGCTTTTCCACTGACATCAAGAGTTTAATTTGGTCCAGAGGTGACTTTACAATCTCAGGGGTCATCTTTTTTCTCCACTGAGTTTGGCCTCCTTTGTTCACAAAACAGCATGACCTGTGTCAGCTATTGCTCAGCAGAAAACAAACAGGGAAGGAAGGATTTGGATTTCTTGGGTTACCTACAAACTGGATTTGGATTTCTTGGGTAACCTACAAACTGGTTCTTAAAGCATCAGTGAGGGTGACAACTAACCCTGCCCTTCCAGCTGCCAGTGTTTAAATATGTTTCTGAGTCTTAAAAGCAGGAAGCGAGATGATAAGTTAGATTATCTAACCATTATCTCCAGTAAGGAGGGCAGCTGGGTCAGTACAACACTGCTTAGAATGACAGCCAGTATATAAATAGGATCAGTACTTATAGATCAGGAGACTGCTGGTGACCAAGGTTAAAAGAACAACTAATGTATAAATATACTACAGTCGTGCTCAGAGCCCGCTTGTATTTCCTGGAGAATCTGTGCAGAGGGCTGAGCATAATGAGCTTTCATAAATGACCTTGTTGCAAGCATCAAGGGATCTCTGAAGGCACCATGGACAGACAGGAGAGGGCTGGATGCCTGCCAGCTGAGGAGGGTGGTTCTGTGCTCTCCGTTCGCCATTGACTCCCCGGGCGATAATGGAAATCGGCTTTTCCCTCCCCCTGACCTGGAACAGATGAAGCACAGGACTGTCATGAGGACGGATTAGTTAATAAGATACCGTTGTCCCCCAGGCAGGCAGAAACATGGAACGATGCAGGGACGTGCTTGGGCTGTGCTGTGAAGGCAGGGATGCTTTTCAATGAAAGCCATGCCAGCATGTCTTCTAGAGCCCACGGCACCATTCACGATGCAAAGGGACCTCATTTAATCACCGTGACTGCTGTGGCAACCAAGAGAGATGGAAAGGGGAGGATCAGGCTTCTCCCTGCCCAAGAGCAGCAGACCTTGGCTCTCTACACTCAGTTGAGAAAGGCAGGGAGTAAGGGTCAAAACAATCTCCAGTGACTTCAAGAGTTTAGGCAGGTGAATGAGGAGCCAAAGCAAGGTCTCATCCTGGCCCACAGTCTGCATGAGGCACTGTGCCTTGGGCAGCTGAGAATCATGTTTTCTCTTCCAAAAGCCATTGGCACTAAGTGCATGTTATCACAGAGGTCTCAAGTTTGTGTATTTCCTGAGAAACCGCTCTGCCTTTGCTGCGAGCCGTGGCCAATGAGCACAGCCTTAGCTTTCAATGGTGTTTTTCCATCCTTTACTTCCCCCCCCCCCAAAAAAAATTATATAACCCCATCCATTTTTAGAAACACAGACCCAGGGCTGCTCAGCAGATCAGACTGATACTGATCTTTTCAGCCTTCGTGACTTCAGAAAGCCTAACTCTCCACGGGGCAGGACAGGGCTCGAGTTGGAGGGGGAGGGAGGGTGAGAACAGAGCACTTAAGGGGCACAGTAGCATTTTTTTCTGTTGCAGTATGTGCTTTGGTGGAACAGAGGATGCATTATCCTGCCTGCACAGCATTTTCTGACCTGCTTTTGACCCAAGAAGCATTTGCATTCATAAATACTTGAGTCGTACCCCTGGGAGGTGAGGGAAGGAGAGGAAAGGAAAAGAGTGGGTTTATCAAATCTGGGATCGCTGCGGGGCTTGGAAAGCAATCTTTCTTATTCTCTCTTCCAGCCCAACTGTAAACCAGCCTGCATCCAAGAGGGCTTGTTTATTAGTCTTTGAAACGGACAGTTTTTGCCAAGACGGTGACCTTCAGTTAAGAGGACGATGAAACAGATTCACAGGGTCATCCTGCTCCCCACCATGCCCCCAGAAAGGTGTTGACTGGATGATTTAACTCTGGGAGTTTATCCAGTGCTGTTGTTCTTTCTGGGAGAAAAAGACCCGAGAAGGGTGTATACCAGAAACTACCCATCTCTCCCTTTCCCCATGTGAGAGCCTGGAGAGAACTCAAGGTGGGTGGTGAAGAAGGACATTGGAAGAACAGGAAGGAAAGGCAGATTTGTGGGCAATCCTGGGAAAGAAGGAATAACAAAAAGAGAAAGAAGAGCTGATCTGGAAGGAAAATCTAGCTCCGAAACTGCTGAAATATGAAGGTAGAGTCTGCCAGCAAGAGCTGAGAAGAGAGGTTTGTCATCAGGTTGAAGGAGGGTCGTAGAATGATGGAGAAGATCAGGGACCCATCCTCCCCTGTTGGAAATCAAAGGGGTCAAAAAGAAAGGAAAAATTCCGTTCAGGTGGACTTTCTTCAGCAAGATATAATTTGACAGCAAAAGGCACCTGTGACTAGAATGTCTCAACCTCATCTAGGTTGAAGTTGAAAATCTGAGGAGAAAAATACACTGTTCCAGAGAGTAATCCATCTGTCCTATCTTGAACCTCTAAGTAGACTTGAGATGAATCACCTCCAGAGAGGACTGCTTTTCCTTAATGATTGTAAAGGGAGACTCGGGTTTTGAGGTCCAGCTTCCATATATCTGAACTAGATCACAGAAATCTGACCCATGCTGGCTGTGTTTGTGAAGTAAAAGAAAGGCTAGAGTACCATAGACATCCAGGCCATTCTCCACATCTTGAATATGAAGTATAGTTCTTGTTCTCAAAAAAAGACGATCAGAACTGGAAGAGGTACAGAGAAGAGCAATAAGGAGGGCTGAGATATGGATCTGACCCTGCGTGACAAGAAATTAAGCATTTCAGCTAGCAACAAGATGTTGCAAGTGGAGTAAGGGAGTTGTCCAGAAGATCATGAGTGGCCTGAAAGACATGAATAGGGAGTGATTTGCTCACTGGTACTCCAGCCCATTAATGGAGAAAGGACGGGGTACTCAGGCAGCCTTTTGGCTCTCCATAGAATGACCATTCCTGTACTATGTTGTGATGTGTGCTAGGCATTGCACGGAGCAATCTCGATGCAAAAGTCCACCAACTTCTACACAGAGAAATCAGAGGAGCTGTTGGAGAAATCCCTGGAGAGCCCAGCAAATTTCCTCAAACCATCCTGCAAGAATACACCAACGAGCTAAAAGCAATGCTTTGGGGAAACACAGGTGATCACTGACCATTGATAGCTTGCTTTATCCTCAGCTGTTAGATCAAAATTCAAGGGTAACATGAACCCTATCTTCAGCTCCTGAGCCTTGGCCTTCCACCATTTTTGACTGACAAAGCTGTCAGTCTCATATCAGCGTATCCTGACAAGCGGTCTTCACAAAGGATTACACTTGCTAACACAAGCAGGCCTATCGCAGAAAGATAATGGTTTTTCTGTCGAAAATCATTTTATGCCTGCAAAAGTAGCCAAGGCATGCTATGCAAAAGCAACCAGAAAGCCCTAGGGATGTACATAAAGGACATCTGTTCACTAAGCAAAATTAAGATCTTTAGGAACTTGCTCCTGCTATAGCATGGGAAGTCCAGCTCAGCCAGATTGGGGTGGTAAGCGAAGGAGAAAAGGGCAGAGAGCAAACTAACGTTTTCCCTTTCATTTATGTCTTTCTCCAGTGGGTTTAGGTCACTATCAGAAACCATTTCTGTAACTGCTTGAGGACACCTGCCTGGAGCAGCTCAGTTCGGGTAATGCTCAAAGGGGACTTTCCGCTTTCTCTTCCCGGTGGCTGCCACCATCTTTTGGGGAGGTGATTTCCAACCAGTGCAATGGACATCTTCAAAGTGCCAAGTGAGTGGTGCTTCCTAACCCACCGAGCACCAGTCACAATGCTTTGCTCTCACAGTTACCTTCAACTTCAAGGAAGCATTTGAGCAGTGCTGGGGACGCTTCTTAGAGTCCTGTGGTGACATCTGTGTCTTGTTGGATTCAAGAGATACTGTGGCTTTTGTTTACGATTTATCTAAGATAAGGCAGCTCAGTGGTAAGCAGAGATCTAAGTTCAGTTCCCTACTTTTTTTGCTCGTTATTTCCTCTGTGATCTTCAGTACGTCTCTCTGTGCACTTCAATTTTCCCGGCGGTTGAACGGGAATAACTCTGGCGTCTTGCCTGGGGGGATGTGGGGCAGATACAATAAAGGTTGTAAAGAGTCGAGATAATGCTGTAACAGGAGCTGTAAAAATACCTACAGAAAATAGAGAGCCTTTTATGTCACCATTGGAGTTGATGAGTAATGTATGTTTCTGTAAAAGGCAGATGACTGTTGGAGTGTCTCAGGTTCACTGGGGTATTCCAGTCACACGTGGCACCAAAATCACATCATCTTGTTTCCCAGCCTTTGACAGAGCGGCCAAATGTTTACACACGGCTTCCACTTTCACTTCAGACAATGTCCTCTCTGCCTGAAAGCTCATCTCGTGCCTGGGGAAGCAGCTGAGATCTGAACCCATCATCCTTTTTTTGTTGCTGTTGGTGGTTTTGGGGGACTTTTTTTTTTTGTAACCACGTTGCAAAACAAATTTTGCTTGCACAAAAGCAAGCCATAAACATAAGGGTGAGGGAAAACCTGATTTATCATCATGAAAATGTTCTTCCCCCTCTTTGCAACTTTAGCCAAGGTGATGGGCTCCATGCAAGGACACATTCCTCAGTGCCAGATCATGTTTTGGGAACCTGGACAGGAGTAAGAGACGCAGTCCTGTCGCACTTGCATGCCTGCTATCAGCTTTTGACTCTCTGCCCCCCAGGAATTTTGTGTATGACTAATTTACCACAGGGGAATGTGCCACCAAGCCCAGTTGCAAAAGGGCACAGTCCCAAGCCAGGTAGCACCCCAAGACCATCAACAGCAGAGTCAAAGTGCTCCTCACTCAACTGAATGGTACCTGAGGAAGAGGGGACATGTTGCAAGCCTGGGGACAGCCACTAGATGGGGGCATGAGCACACACGTCCATAGGGCCCCAGCTGGACCCCAGGAGCATGAACAACCAGGGGGTGACACATCACCAGCCTTCTCTGTCCCTTGGCATGGCCCAGGCCTCTCCAGGGAAATGGATCTGCCAGCTGTCCACCAAGTTCATCAGAGCCCAGCCATGCATGTATCCATGACCGAGGTATCAAGGCACTCAAAATCTCTCCACTGGGATAAGGTTTGACTGTGTTATGCCTTTTGGGGGCTTAGGCTGGTCCATGAACATCAGTAGGAGCACCCATGTGGCTACTCCTTGAGATCATTACTAAGCCGTAAGGCTTCGCTCTTGAGATCTGCTCCAAAAGACTGCTTTGCTCAATGCTTCCAGCCAGGCAATTATATCTCAGACTATAAAAAGATGTCTGCCCACTTGTCTTGAGACCTCAGCTCTTCAAAACCATCAGTGGAAACAGCCCGTGGGGTGCTCTCTGCTGTCTGCCTCTTGACGAGGTGTCCCACAAATGGGCTCTGACTGAACGCAGCGCTGCTTCCATGGAGCCTGGAGGGACCAGAGCCTGTGAAAGCTCCCCTCCACCTTGATATATCCTCTTGGGGAAGGAGCAAGTTCAGGAGGCTGCCAAAACACATCAGCCCTGGAGCCTGAGCAATGGGCTGAATCAGCTCTGCAAATCTGTCATGAGCTGCATTTTATACACGCACAAATATATTCTCTGCTCCAAAAGGAGCCAGGGAGGGGAGGGGAATTGGCCTTTTACTGGGAATGCTAAGCCCTGTTTAGTGTTACTGCTTTTGCAGAAACATAAAAAGGCCTAAACAGATTCAGCTAATGATGTGTCATCAGTTAAACAGAAGCAAAAGTTTTACAAGGGAACAAGCTTTGGCTAGGGTACATTCCTGATGACATATCCATGGAAAGGCTCCTTGAACAGGCACCACTTCATACCCATCTTGCGGGTTACGAAGCAGCCAGTGAAACTACGTTGGGGGCCACTTGGCTCCTTGACCTCATGGTGGGGCAAGACAGGCCCTGCAGAGTGGAGAGCAACTTCCCTCCTTGTGTGCCCAAGGCTGCTCATAGTTTTTGCAGAAAGTCAGCTTTGCCAGGAGCCCTCAGAGGGGAGCTCACACAGCCGGCCTGTCTCCTGAAATGACTTTTCTCACCCCCGAAATAGAAAGATCCCCATCATTTCTTGTGTCCCTGATGAGTGACATCGGTCCGGCTATTTTTCCCTCTGCTTTGAGGCATATGAATCCGTGCCATGCACTTTGAAAACCTCTGGGAATTTAGTGGTGTATGGCAACACCATATGTCACACAGAGGTTATAATAAATCCACATCCCTTTTCATCCTCTGGCGTTTCATGGTCACCATGGTCTAGAAACATTTGATCTGGGACTTTGGAGTTGCAAGTAATTCTGTCCAAGCATTTCCCAGCCTGCCTGACCCTTGATAGCCTCTGCTGGCCAATGAAACAGAGCGTTTTTCAGATAATATTGTTTTCTCTCTGTGACTGAAGCTCCTTGTTCAGTGCAAGAAGAAAATAGCTCATTGTGAAGCCTGTCTTTACCACCAGCACGTGACAAAAATATCTGTTTCTCCTTTTTGCTAAGTCCCAGCTGCTCCTTTGCTGATAGAAGGGAAATCCCTGCAAACAAGAGAGCAAAGTCAACGACACACAGTCTGTACCCCATGAGTCAGCACGGCGAAGTTCTCCTCATTTCCACTCTGCCAGCCCAAAGCTGCTGAAAAGATGTTGTTGTTGTTGGTTTTGGGTGGGTTTTGTTTTTTCGGCTCAGCATTTTCTGGAGTCTAATGCCTGCCCCTGACTTCTTCAGTTATGCTTGTGGTGTCTTCACGTGCAAGTGTTGAGCAGGTCCAGGTCTATTCAGCATCTGAATTCAGAGAAAACAAGCTGTTTTCAGCCCTCGGTGGCAGAGGACCAAGAAGTCTCAGTTCTGCAAGCTGGTACATTTTACTTCAGGGTGAAGTTAGAAGCAACTTTTCCTTCGAGACCTTCTCTTGCCTAGAAACACGCTTTTCTCTCTCACCTCTTCTTTTCTCTTTTGTCTTGAGATACAATCTTTACTGCCGTGATGGTTAGGACAGCTGAGAATGGAGGCTTCTGTTGAAATTCTGGCTCAACTCCAACGGGCTTATTTGACCAATGTCACCAGCCTCTTTAGTCTCTTCTTTATATGCTGGCAGAAAAAAAAAAAATGCTGATTCAGCAGGCGCAGGAGCAAATATCAACAGGGGAAAATACACAATGCGTGTACTGGCTGCACTTCTGCCCTTTATTTCTCTTTTTCTTTCTGATTTCCTTGTTTCCTGCACCCAACAGGTGCATTTCAGAAAGGCAGGTTTCCAAAGCCAGTCGATGCTCCACAGAGATTTTGTCTTGTCCATTTTAAACACTTCCTATCCCAAACCACAAAGAAGATTGATAACTCTGCCTGGAAACAAACTCAAACAAAGCTAGTATTTCTCAGGAAATTTGGGCCATGTCGTAATACAACTATAAACAGAGACAAAAATAGGCGGCAATGAGCAATAGTGCTCAGAGGCTTCTTTTTTTTTCATTTCTTTTGGTCTTCCCTAGTAGGACACAGAAGGCAGTGGCTGAAAAGAGAGGCTGTGTCCACACGGTCCTCCTGCAGGTCTTGAGATGTCATTTATTGATCCGTTTTGTGCTCCAGCTTTAACACCTGGTGTCCCAGTGACCCACCCTTGGCCCTCCCCCTTGCAGACAGTCCATCTTGGCTTGTTGCTTGTATTAGTTTCCAAAAACAACTCTGTGTGAGGTGTCACAAGCTCATGGCAATTGCCCATCTGAAAAATCTTCATTGGACATTTCTGGTAAAATGTGTGTGCCACTAACTGGCTTCAAGATGAAACTTTCAAATGAGTCTGTGTCTTTCATTGGGTCAGTGCTCCTTCAGGCACACCTCCCTAGAGTAGGCATAACATTTCTTCTCCCCTAAACAAACTCAGATGTTTAGGCTGGAAGTGAGATTCAAAACATCAGGAGTTCAGTCAGGTCAGAGGGATTTGGGTAACTCACTTTCTTTAGGTGCTTTGAAAAAATACGTCTTTGCTAGGAGCAGCACAGCCAGAGCAGGTAGCGTGGGAGCAAGGCTGAGGTTTCATCAGCCGCCGGGGACCTTCAGGGTGAACTTGAGAAGGCATTTTACTTCTATATGCCTCTGTTTCCCATCTGCAAAATGAGCATCTGGTTCCTCACCCTGGCCTCCCCTTGCTTTGTAAAGATCTTTGAGATCAAGGGCTGAAAACGCTAGATAAAACCTTGGCACCATTATTATTTACCGACACAAACAAGGGAACTGGGTCTTGCAAAGACAACATTTGGCTTTAAGTCACTCCCGGAGCTCTATAGGAAAACAGTCCATGCACAGACACTGTGTTAGTCACACGAGGAAAACTCTGTCAGACAAGAGGTTTGCTTTTTCTTTAATCTCTACCTGCTACCAAAGTTTCATGTGTTTCTCTCAGGCAAACATTTTCAGCCACTATTGCTCCTGTTAGAGAAACATAGGAGTATGTGAGCGCGTGAGAGACTGAGAGTGCTGCCTTGTTCCATATTTGTTTCAAAATGTAATGAAATAGTGCAAAGCTCACTGTTTCAGGCAAAACAGAAACACTCCAGAAAATACTCAGAAATAATTGACATCCTTTTGGATATTACTTGTGGCAGCAAAGATGCCTTATGTGTGCATGAAATGTTTGTCTTTGCATTACTTTCTTCCATATTGCTATATAACCATACATAACCATAGCCATAGGACACTATGGGATATAGGATATATAACCATATATATAGGATATATAACCATATATATAACCATATATATAACCATATATATAACCATACATATATAACCATACATAACCATAGCGATAGGACGAGAGGAAACGGCCTCAAGTTGCGCCAGGGGAGGTTTAGATTGGACGTAAGGAAAAATGTCTTTACTGAAAGAGTGGTGAAACGTTGGAACAGGCTGCCCAGGGAAGTGGTGGAGTCCCCATCCCTGGAGGTATTTAAAAGACGTGTAGATGAGGTGCTTAGGGACATGGTTTAGTGGGCATGGTGGTGTTGGGTTGACGGCTGGACTCGATGATCTTCCAATCTTAATGATTCTATGATTCTATGATTCTATGATTTGCTTTGCCTTCTCCTCTTCCCCTACCCTCGGGTGCCTGTGCTTTGCATCCAGCCTTCTGCATGGCTTCTGCATGCACACTAGGCGATTAAAACTAAGTGAGATTGTCTTCGGTCACCCCTGGCATTTGGAGCCACAGAAACGTACTGCAGGTTTTAAAGGAAGCAAATGGCAAAGACCTCCTGTTACACCAAGGCAGAACTTTATGGGCTCATTAGAAAATTGCCCATTATTAATCCTGCCTAGAGTAAAACTGCTCTGGTGTAAAACAGCCCAGCAACAGTCCTTTCAATCGATCATGCTGATTTATTCCAGCGTATAGTTTGGTCCAAACTCAATCACGGTCAGTGTTCCTGGACCCTTAGATAACAGGTGCTAATCTGCCATGTGTGAAACATCTTTAGCTTGAAACCTGAGATTTAACTGAAGCAAGAAAAATAGGCCTGAAGCTGAAACCACTTGAAATACCAAATCTATTTGAGACGGAGCAAGCAGTGAGGAAGATGACAGGGGATGCAATGCTCCGTGGCGCCTCTTCAGAAGCTTTTTCACACCCATATGAATATTTGTCAAGCCAGACCATAAATCAGACCCTGCTAAAAATTTTTATCTGCTTTTGGCTTCAGGCATTTGCTAGAAAGGACCCCTTGAGTCTGATTATGTTGTGTACATCTTGTGAAATTCGCAGCGGTTTCATTCAGAATTAGGCAACAATACACAATTCATCCCTTTTTTTGTGTTATTAGCCTGCAAGAAGGGGAATAAAATTAACAAAACACTGTGAGATCATTCAAAGCGCCCTCATTCATTAAAAAATTTACCATTGCAGCCTGACCCTGTCAGGGGACTTTAGCACAGCTATGTGACAGCCACTCCAGGTCACTTGTCAGAGTCCAGAGCTGGAGTGCAAAGGCAGGAGAGGATTTCATCCCGTGTTGCCCAGGGCAGCTATTGCAGAGCCTGTCACTCCTCTAAGCGGAGATGCTCCGGCCGAAGCCCGCTAGGGATTGTTGACTTTCCTGCAGACAGTCGGGCTGGGGCAGACTCAGACAGCAACAAACCCTTTATGAAAGCAGCTGGGAAACAGAAGCAAAGACATCCAGTAACCGCCAGTTCCTGCTGGACAAATTTAACCTGTTCAGGCTGCAGTCTGGCCCCAGCATTCCCAAACAACCAGTTTTCCTGATTTACACCCACTCAGCTCCTGCCTTCACTCAATTAAACCCCTAAATTCAATGTCTCCAGAAACATGGGGCTAGAAAGGACTTCCAGGGTCCATTCCACAGTCACCCCATAATCCAATCCCCACCTTAAGTTTATACAGCATCCTTTTAAGACCTGGTGTGTGCAGGGGGCAATTTCCCCACTCCCTGAGCTTGCTGAGAAGCTGTCCCAGAACTCCCTGCCCTGATGATTAGGACATGTCCTTGGCCCTAAGGTCTCATGGCTTACCCAGGGCACACAGCAACTTGGAGAACATGGGGAATAAGATCCAGTGTTGCTTCTTTTCTCCAAGCCATGGTAGCTCCACTGTGAGTCAGGGTGGCTCCAGTTGTAGGTGACAGCATCAATGAGTCAGAAGGATCGGAGAATACAGTAGAAAATTAAATCAGAGCAGAACTGGGGGAAGAGGCAGAGCTACCTTTAGCCTTGAAGACCATCTGCTTGGAGCTTTAACTTCTGCCACAGTTCTATGGGTGCAAATGTTGGCTCTCAAGAGGACAAAGCACAACACAGTTTATTCTGAACTGGGGTAACTCAGTCAGTGCTAGACCAGCAGATGGATGGACAGAAGGTGACATCCCAAACAAAGCCTGACACTCCCATAGAGCATCCCTGGGAGGGAGCTGGGCCTGCATTAGGAGCGATAACATGTTTGTGCCCATCTGTTGCAGATGGCACCGTGCCGTTTCACAGCTTCATTTCACTAAGGAATGTTGGATTGGTGCAGCAACTTACCCAACCCTGCCAGGGCTTCTGCCCCAGGGGCAGAAGTGTGGTGGAGTTGGCCACTACAATCACAGCTCGAGGTGGGGTGTCGGAGGAGCTGGACCACCACCAACAACGTATCCATGCTCCTTGGTGACAACAGTGCCTGTTTTCCTCAGCCGTGGTGATAATCGCAGTCCTTGTGAAGGATCCCAAACCCAAATTGCACGTGGGTTTTCACTGGAGCAGTGCCAAAGGCCTAGGAATGTTCTCCCACCGTATCTGTGTTGGTTATAGCTTATCTCTCCCATTTTATTATGTCTAAAATAGCTCTTTCTGCCCCGGGACCACTAAGAGCACACACATGCCATCCTGTACTCGTTGTCCACCCTCTACTGAGGAAGCTGTCAATGTTACGGCATCTGCTGAAAAATGTAGAACCGATGTTTCTCTGCAGCAGGTCCTCATTTTAAGTCTCAGTGCAGTGCCTCCTCTTCCTTAAAAAGGTACTCAATGGGATGTGTGTGCTGGATGCTGCCTGGAGTCACACCAGACATCAGTCTGCAGGAGGCACTTACACAAAATGTGAGTTTAATTAGGAATCCAGTGCACTGAAGCTAAATCTGCTGCACCAGGGCTTAAAAGATGAATCTGACCTTTTAGATAGATTAAAAGTTAAATATATTACCATATTTACCCATACACTATCATATATATATACACACACACATATATATGTGTGTGGGGGGGTGTGTGTATATATATATATATGGATGTGTCCATGTACCTCTATGTGTTTTTCACAAGGTTTTATTTATTTATATCAAGCAGATGAGGGCTAACTGGGATTTGCCCTAGCACTTGCCTATAAGCCTTTGGGGGATTTCTGCATTCATCTTCCCACTCCCTGCGCAACATGCAGATACAACAAAAATGGGTTTTAGCACTTATATCTACCAAAGAGATGCCACGTGCTGATAAGCAATTTTCTGAAAACCTCAGGTCATGATCGCACATGTATTAACATTAATAATTGCAATGATAAGAAGACTTAGCTTAGCTTAGCTTATGCACAGCCCTATTTGTCAGCAGGTTGCAAAGTGCTTCAAAGGAAGGTCATCCTCTTATCCCCTTTTTAGGATGAAGGGATATGAAGAAGCACATCTGCAACCAGCGTAGCTGAAATCAGGCAGCTACCCTGTTTCTGCCTGATACTGGGGTCGCAGTGCGGGGCCAAGCTGCCAAGCTGCCTGCCTTTCATACTGTACCTTCAAAGGCAGTGAACTGCCAGACACCGAGTCTCCCGCTGTAAGACAGACCCTTGCCCCATCAACTGGCATGAAGCAGCTGGTATATTTGCTTTCATAAGGCCCTGTGCCCCGATAGATATTTAGGACTTCTGTTAAAATGCCATGGAAGAGCCTGGCCTGCTCTTCTCCAGAAGGAGACACCTTACATCAGGTGTAAATCTACAGGCTCTTCCCTCACCACCCTTGACATGATGAGGAGAAAAGGCCTTCCTCACTGTGCTAATTCACTCGTGCTTGGCTAAGGCACTCAGGAGAGAGCTCCTGGGCATAGCACAGAAAGCCAAGCATGTCCTGGGACATCTTGGCACTGGCAAGGTCAGCGTGGTGGGAACATACTCCTGGGGTGTGTTCCTCAAGGGCAACAAGGTCCCCTTTGCTTGTGGGACCTCCATCTCCACACTGTGGAGGACTACCAGGACAGCTGCACTCATAGGCTTGGAGAGGGCTTTTGGTTTGACTTATTTACCTTTCCCACTTTCTTTCCAGCAAACTGGAAGACTTAACTAGCTGTCTGACAGCCACAAGAGGGTTTCATTTAAATTCACTGGAATTAATTTGCCTGATGGGTGTTAGACAAGTTAATGACCAGTGCATGAAGCAGCCAGTTATTTGGGTATTTTTTGGCTCTGGGAGAGGTTAAGTGAGGACAGGGCTGAGAGCTGCATTGAGATTTGGCAGCCCCAAAGGGGAAGTCTGTCTCAGAGAGCAACCGCCTGTTTTTCAACTGAAAATGTATTTCCTCAGCTGCCTCTGAAACTAAAGGTTAAATTTAATTTAAAGCGGAGCTTTAGCAGCCTGGAAAATAAAATTAGCAGGAAAAAAAACTTGTTTCTCTTTTCTGCCTCTTCAAATATCTTTTTTTCTATCATTGTCTTCTCTCCTGTCATTGTAACAGCTCCCCATCTTGCTCTAACAGAGATTTTTTTTGAGTCTTGGCAAATCGGTCATTCAGCACTTCCAGCTACCAGGAAGAGCTTCAGGTTTCCTCGCTAAAATCCAGGGAAGCCATTCACCTGAATACCTCTTGAGCTTTCGGATTTTGTTCCTCCTGACACTGGCTTCTTATGCAGAGGAAAAACGATTCCCACCTCATAAGGTTGTAAAAAAAAACCCAACAAAATACAACAAAACTTGTGGGAATCGTAGCCTGTGGTAGCTGGAAACATGCCTGCAGTGGTGATAAACAAGTTTTGAGCTGGGATAGTTTAAATTATATTCTACTGGGGGAATGAAAGGCAACGCAGTCGGTCTGCTTGCACAGAGTCACACCTGTGGCAGAGCATCGGACCTGAACCCATCTGGAGCGGCCAGGGAAAGGGGGTAGAAGGGGATAAGTGGGAAAAGGAGGTGACAGGCTTTTGTTTGATCTTATGCTAAAGTATATAACATCAGGTACTGTCAGATCCAGGATATCGTGCAAGGGGCAGATAAATCCAGCAGCCTTTGCTGGAGCCTGCACTGATCACGATTCTGGACACAGTCAGCATCATCAAACACCCCACGGCACATACAAGGCAAGAAGAAGAGGCTTTTTGAAGGAATTTCCCAATGTAGAAAAGCTGACAGCAGGAGTAAAATAACCACATATACACATACAAAAAAAAGTAAAAACCTTAGAATTTGAGGTTTCCTCCCATCCCTGTATAAATATGTACAGTTACTCTCTGACATGGCAGGTACAAATGAGGAGGAGATCTTGCCACCGGTGGTGTGTATCGCTCAGCTCGGCAACTATCGAGTCTAACTTCAAATCAGGACGAATGCACGACGACAGCTGGCCTTTGAGATCCGAGACAAGCAAACCACTCTGAATCTCATTAAGGCTGTGGTTTTGCCACTCGGCAGTGATTATTCACAGGCGCAAAGGTTGGAGCCCGAGGGGGGTCATCGCGACCGTCTCATCAGTCTGCTAGTGACTCAGCCCCGCTTTCCTGATTGAGCTGGGCCACTTTGTAGGAAAACATCCAGCTTGATTTAAGGTGTAGGGATGGGACTCAGTGGATCAAACACAGATGGCTCCATCAGCATCTGAGCTAGTTGTTTCCATTGTCAATGCAGAGAAACAGCCATGTCCAGATTGTGGGTTATTTAACCTAAATAGAGCAAATGAATCACACTTTCTAGTGCCTGATGTTTTCCAGGGATTAAGAGGGGAACTGTCAGTGGTCAGCTCGGAGGTGACGTCTGAACAGTAAACATCAAGAGCGCATTTTAGCTGCCTGAACACTGCCGTCTAAGGAAGAGAAGTCACTTAAATGTTGCCCCCCCAGTTTCACATGTCATTTCCCAAAATCATGTGGTTTCCTGGGGATTGCAGGAGGCTCAGGCCTCTCAGGCTTCCCTGAGAGCACTGGACGGCTGGAAGGAAACACAGGCTGGGAGCTGGACAACTGGGTTTCAAGCACTGCCCTGTCGGATTCCCACGGCTCTGCAGTTTTTGGAAGGCAGGTCCAGTCTGCCCTTGCCTCCAGCCAGCTCCCCACCATCCCTCAGCCTTCCTCACCAAGGACAGCATGTAGGGAAACAGCCTTCCCACATGAGTGCAACCAACAGGGCAGGTGTGGGCAGCATTGGCTTTTTAGTGGAGATCCCTTGGCTTGGGTAAGGACATGAACCGCTCGGATGCAGCGTGATTACTAGAGAAGGAAAAGCAAAGCTCTGTCCCTTTACTTCCTTTTTCAAAGCAGTTTTTATAGTCCAGAATGCCTTCTCACCTCCTGGGAAGGGGAACATACCAGGTTAGGGGCCAGGGAATACCTTCAAATCTTTTCCCTGATCCCTCCGTGCCTGGGAAAAAAGAAGAGCTTTCCTCTTCTAGGGCATAGGTTCAGCTGCAACCCCAGGGAGAGCTGACCCAAAGACCTTGCTGCGGTACTGAAAATACAGGGTGAAATCACTTGGCTTCTGATAGGCGTGAAGGCCAGATTAGATTATCACGATGCTTCTCTCTGGCCTGCAAAGCTGTCTGTGATTATTTAAAAAACAGCACTCCAAAGGGGGCCAGCGAGCCCATGCCTTCCACTGTTATCTGTTAATTGACTGGTCTGTCTCTCAGTGCTGATGTGCAAAGACATGTCCGAACCTGACCCATTCCACCTGTCATCCAGGATATCAGTTACAATAATAAAAACCATTGCCTTTCCTTGAACTAGGTGAGAGACGGGATGGTTGTTGTCACAGCATTGTGCCCAGAACCTGCCCATTGGTTTTAGGCACTGGGAAATGCCTAGATTGGTAGGGGAAGTCACAAGTGTATTGGACGTGGCTGATAAAGTATTGACCTTTCCTTTTGCCTCGTAGCAAGGTCAAGGCAGTCCAGTGTCGTAACACCAAGGGGAATTCATGGCTATGACTCCTGGGAGGATGTGAGTCACCTCCATCCAGCCCAGAGCAGGCGACTCCAGGCTGCGGGAAGACTTTTTCAGGCACAATTTCTTCTGGGTACTTCTCCGAGTTTGGCCAAGGCAGCTCCTGTCTTGGGTCTGTCTTGGTTATGGGGGTCTATGGGTCTAGCCTGAGATGTGGGCTTCCCTCAACAGCAGCATGCCCAGGCCTAAATGCCAACAGAATACTTCCCAGCAAACAGCTGCTGAGCACATCTTGGCAGGTGAGAAACTTCAGGCACCAGGGTTGGATGGTGCTCATGAACGATTACCACAGGGCTGAAGAGGGTTGTTGCTGCGCTTTTTAAGAAGGCCTTCCAGATTTGTCAGAGGGCTGTGCAAGTGTACCTCCAGGGTTTGTGTGATCACACCATGCTGTCAGCATGAGACAGTCACAGCACAGAGGGGAAGAAGAGGTGAAAGCATCCTTAGCATTGTCTACCCCTCCTTATCTCTCCAGTAAATTCTATCTGAACCAATTCAAGGAGAGAAGTGTTGCCTTTGGGTTCATCCCCTCCAATTTTTTTCCTTCAGCCTCTTCTTTTAGAGTCTCCTCCCTCTCCTCACTGCTGTTCTCAGCCCCCCACGTTCCTGTCGGTCTAGGAGGTCGTTGATGTTGTTTTATTTCTCCTTAGTGCCTTCCAGGTTGCAAGTGAAGCTGAGAATCTGCTCTTCTTCTTGGATAAAGAGGATTTCCTGACATTTCTCTGTAATTTTCACTAATTTGTCTTGAATGCTCATGAAATCAAGCATGTCTGAGCAATCCCATCACCCCATCGGCTTGAGGATTGTCTACCCATTCCTGTGCATTAGGTTCATGGAGAACGCAGTTTCTGCATAACTGAAGGTTTCTGTAATTTGCCTATGAATTTGCATGCCCACACATACACACAGTTTTACTTTTTTCCCTTGGGGAAAATGAAAACAACTAACTTCATTTCTGCTTAAATTCACTTCAATCCATTTGTTTTGGTTTTGTTAAGCAGAAAGGAAGCATTTTGCGTGGGGTCATGCTGACCTCATACTCTGCCTATTTTCATTACACAGGGACTTCATAAAAGTGCTTTCCAGTGCCTTGGACCTTTTCGTTCAGCTGTGAGGCAACTTCCCAGTATGGACAACATTTTCCATAGTACGCCCTGGACCTTGATTCCCATCATACCCATGTTCATCCAGTAAGAGAAGTGAGCGCAGTGTCTGGCCGGGGAGGAGACAGGAGCCTGATACAATTAAACCAGAACACAGATGGTGACAGCTTAGAAAGATTCAGGTTAATTCTTATGTAAAAACACCACCACGCCCTCAAAAAAAAAAAAAAAAACCACACCAAAAACAAACACCAGAAAAATTATTAAATTCAGGAATTTGAAAATATTTCCTTTGGACTAGAAATACCAAAATGAGGTCTTTACAGAGGCATGTTCTAGGGGAGGGATAGCTATCCTGGAAAATGCCAATATTTCAGTCTGGTTTTGACTTATTTGGGAAGAAAACAATGGCATTCCTCTGGGCCCACAGTTCTTGTTTCAACTAGCTGTAACGCAGCCCCACATCCAGCAGTCTCCACACCTTCTGGGACCTGAGCAAGCCACATCTTTCATGAAAAATGCATTTCCCCCGTGCCCAGGCTTTTCGGAGGCTGGCTCCTCTCTTGGTGGGTGCAAGAGGTGGAGCAAGGAAGCAGTTTGAGGAAAGGTCTGCAAGAAAAATGGCGAAGAAGATCTTTGGAGAGTTTCTAAAGGCAAAAGAGGAAATCATGAGAGTGGATTTCTTTTTGTATAAAAGGGGAAAGTATAAGGTGAAATTAGTGTGCGCAACTGAAGCCTGCACCAACGATGCACTCTCTTTTCAGTATCATATGAGAGGCATGAGTCACACGCTGTCCCCATCTCTACCTTGGAGGGACAAAGTGCAGCATCGCAGTTTGCAGTGCAGTCTACTGGAAATAATCTCCTCTGGACAAAAGGCGCTGTTGGAAGCGACTGCCATTTCCAAATGCCAGCATTTGGAAGCGTGCAAAGAATGACAGTCACAGGAACTGATATTTGAACAGGAAAAACAGTGCCAAGTGCTATATTTGGGCATGGTTATTGCCATGTTTATTATTGTTATCACCACTGGAATTATAGTTCTGGTTGGAGACCATGCCTGAGATCAGACCTCCTTTTAGCAAGGGCTGTCTGCAAATATTGCAAGAGACAGTCCCTTCTCCCAGGACAAAAATAAACAAAGCTGTTAAAAAATAATCTTTTTTAGTAACAGCAAGGTTGCCCTGTGTGTACAAGCAGAGCTGACTTCAGGGTATGCAAGAAAGCTATGCTAAGTGCAGCCCAAGTCTGTATAAGAGAGAGCTCCTCTTATCAAGGAGTTTTATCTCCTGGTAGACAAGAGGTGGAAAGAGTGAAGTATTGCCATCCCCTCCTGAGGCACAGTGAGATGAAGCAACTTGCCCCAAAACCTACAAGAAGATCTCCCTAAGCTCAGCCTTCCTAGTTCAGAAGGGTGGAAACCTAGTTTCTTCTAAACTGGAGCTTCGTGGCAGGAGGTTTTGATTACAGAAGCCAGTGCCTGGTCTACCTGACCCAGGAGAACCCATCTCTTAAAATCAAGCTTTCAAGGCAAGACCCACTAAGGTCATCTGGTTGGCCTGGTCTCCTAAGGGATGCCCATAGCAGAGTAGGGGCTTGACTCCATGCCAATCACAGCCTCTAAATCGCAGACCAGTTTGTGCTTTTAGAGATGATTTTAAAATTGACATCTGCTTTCTGGGGCACCAGAGTAGTAGGGTGTATGGAAGACACTGACTGCCTAAAATGACACAGGGACAGGACTCAATTGACTAAACATAAGCACCATGTGTCATTTTTTTCACCCCGCAGTTTCCCAGCAGGTCTCCAGCTGAGGCTCCCCAAGGGCATGGATATCCCATAGACCTCTGTCATATCTGCCTGCCCCGTGGGGGAACATCTCAAGTGATGACAGACACCTCTGTTTAAGCAACAGATCCTTCTCTATGTGCAGGTGTGTCCCTGTGAGGTGGACATCTGACCTCCTGTTACAGTCAACGGAGACCTAGGGCTCTACCAAAGTGCCCACTCGGAGGTGCCTAGAGCCGGTTGAGATGCTCTGGCTTACCTGGGACATGTAAGCAGCATAAATAGATAAGACATAAGATCTTCAGGAAACTTATTCCCTTCCGGAGTGGCAGCGGGAGGCTGGGAGGTACTGTAGGGCCTCCCTCGCATATGGCACTGGGCACCTCTGTTGGGAAACTGAATCATGTCCCTAACCTCTGAGCTAAATCCCAGCCATCCAGTGTATCCTTCCCTGTTGGGTCTTAAAAATATTTCATGTTCTTTCTTATATTGAGTCTTGCTATTAAAAAAAAAAAAAATTAACTCATCTGTTCTTGTGACTGTTTTTCAGCAGCATCCCAAATGACTTTTCAAAGGAAAACGAGCTATTTCATGGATGAGGAAAGCATGGCACAGAGAGGTGAGCTGAGATGCCTGTGGTCATCCAGAAGGCATAGCTGGGAACAAAGCCCAATTCTCTTGACCATCAATCCAGGCCTCTAACCACGAGGTGAAACTGTGCATCCCAGCCTCTGATCCTCAGATCCAGCACAGGAGCTAGTGGAGTCCAGCTGCTGGCTGAAGGCTGCCCATTTTCCCATAACCATAGGTTGAAAAGTAGCGAAGTTTCCAAAATTCAATTTATCTAAGCCCCTAAGCCCAGCCTCACTCTTGAACCTACTGGAGGGCAAGTGTCCATCTCATTAATATTTTGGGACATTCAGAGGAAGGTTTGGAGCACATGACCATATTACACTGCTTTGATGCACAAGGAAGTCCCAGCCGCATTTGCTGCGAGGCGCTGAAAATTTGAAACTTCTTTCTGCCCATTCCCCCTCCTGGCTTTGTGCATTGATATTCTTCACCATCACACTGCACTGATGTGACTCCGTGCACTGAATTTCAATTAGTGGGTAGGGGGTACGGTCCTCATACAGAAATCCATTAGAAGCCGCCCGCTATTGAAGGGCAGTGAACAGATAAATGTGATTGTCTATGAGTCTGAAAACAAAGGGAATGTGCTGTGATTTTACTGGAAGCAAGGTACTGTCGGTGGAAACAGGTCAATATAAAAACAACTCTCGGCTGCTGCATTGAAAAGTCTGGGAAAACTGAGATGAGTAAGGAAAGCAATTTAGGTAGGAGGAAGAAAAAAAAAAAAGGAGCTTTATTTTATTAAATTGCAGCTGTAGCTTGCTTTCTTTTTTTTTAAATTTATGGGATGCTTGAGAGAGAGGTCAGGATCCTCATTCTTCAAAGCTGATGTTCAAGCCCCACGCACAACAATTCAGAGCAGAGGTTGCCTTTTCACACTGCGTTTCTAATCTGCTAGCCAGCCCTGGGGCTTTCAGGGCAGGTTCATAATAATTTTCTGACAGAGTCTCTCAGCTTTAGCTGGAGCAGCCACTTCTCCCTGGGTGAAGGTGCGTCAGATAAAGCCTCCACAAAGACCTGTGGGTGGCTGAGTTCTAATGGAGGTCCCACACCTCGTTATCTCTGTGGACCCAGCCCTTAGATTCCCACTCTACCACCCTCACAGTATGGAAATCCCTTGAAGAAGGGGGTACCCAGTGTCAATTAACACGACCTGTCTGGCCTCCAACTGCCAATCCCAAAGGCAGGTTTGCTGTCTTGTAGATCCTGGGTCATATCTGCCACCTCCAGGTGGATGTCTTGTACCTGGGGCAAGTTTGAGCACATGAATCAAGGTCCTGAAGTGGGGGGAGACGACTGTCACCTCCAACCCTAGACATCTTTGGGCAATTCACCTGGAATCGGTAGGTGCAAAAGTAAGGCAGAAAGCCTTGCCAGCAGCAAGTCCCACAAGCTGTGCTGGCATCTTCACCTGCATGTTCTCAAAGAGGTATGATAATCATTTAATTTTGACTCTGCATAATGCCTCTCAGTGATGGGAAAGCCCAATTCCCAGCCAGGGTGGGATGTGTTGCAAGCTATAAATTTGCCTAGACTCATCTCTGCTTCACATTTCTGTGTCCTCCAAGCCTGAGATTTCAACTTTTCTGCCCAGCAGGCCCTATTTCACAGCCTTCAAACGATAGCCATTGCATAACGTATGTCTCTAAGTATCACGTCTATAACTTACACTTTAGTGCAGCCCTCCAGGGTTTTACAGAACCATTAAATAGCAAGGATGACTCTTTGGTAAGTGGGGAAGGTGTCCGTGCATTGATGGTGTTTTCTGCACTGTGTCCTCCTTTGACTTTTTCTTAGTCTATCAGGAAAGAAGCTTGTAATTGCACCACAAAACATATGCCCAGACCACCCAGTTTTCTGTGTGGTCCACAGTGCTACCAGCACCAGTGCTTGAAACAGGAAACAAGCCAAATGAGGAAGGAACCACAGGACGAGTGTCGAGACCTCCATGTTTTACTGCCAAAGCACTCCCTCCTGCCCTTCATTTCTGCTCTCACTAATAGTCACATTCCCTTGCTGTCTTGAGTCTCCCTGCCTCGACACCACTAATTAGCTCTTCCAAGCAGACACAAAAATCCCACTTCTGGTCCTCTCTCCCTTGCGGAGTTGGCTGGGACCAAATTCAGGAGCTCGATTCAGTTGGTTGTTTCAATAGCATAGAGGCATCTAGTGCCATTTGAGACGCCCTTGGGTGCCCGAAACATCTGCAAAGGACTTGCAGATGTGACACAGCACCTGTGGGAGGCCAGGAGCAGCTGAAGAAGGGGGGAAGCCACACAGGGTACAGCTTAAGTGGCCCTAGATATTTATGAGTGGAATTAGCTTTCTGGATCCCATTGAATATACTAAGGGCAGGATAGAGTTGCTTAAACATTTGGGTCTAGAAATAAAACGGTATCCAAGACATTTGGCCAAAACTGATAGATATGACACAAAACCACAGAGGACATAGAATCATAGAATCATAGAATCATTTAGGTTGGAAAAGACCTTTAAGATCATCAAGTCCAACCGTTAACCTAGCCCTGCCAAGTCCACCACTAAACCATGTCCCTAAGCACCACATCTACACGTCTGTTAAATACCTCCAGGGATGGTGACTCAACCACTTCCCTGGGCAGCCTGTTCCAATGCTTGACAACCCTTTCAGGGAAGAAATTTTTCCTCATGTCCAATCTAAACCTCCCCTGGCGCAACTTGAGGCCATTTCCTCTCGTCCTATCGCTTGTTACTTGGGAGAAGAGACCGACCCCCACCTCGCTACTGAAGACCAGACAGGATATATCATAGTGACTAAGGTGGCAGCAGGCATCTACACCTAGGCAGCTAAAAGCTGCCCTAGATCTCCAATGAGTATTTAGGGTCTCAGACATCAGACTCGCATGAGGACACCAACACTGTAAGTATGAAAAGGGAGGTCTCTGACTCTGGAGCTGAATCCCACCATAGAGTGTAGACATATATACCTGAGATGCTGTCCACACCCCTTTGGAAACCAGTGGAGAAAATAGGCTCTTTCAGAAGACAATTCATCCCACTTTGGAGCAAATATCTATAAAAGTTCAGAATCGTATCCTAAAATATATAAATAGCTCTATAGCAGACACGTAAGTCCTAGACATCAGAACAAAAATAATGTGAGGCCCCACTGCTCTTCCTGCCTGTTCCCCCATACTTCTCCACCCAAAACACAGCAGATAGTATCTATTTTCTTCTGACTCTTTGGCTCCCACTTACCTTCTGCATCAAGTTCACATTTCTCGTCCTTCCCTTCCAATCATGGCAGGATTATACATCTGCTCTCATTTCTTACCCTTTCCCATCCACGCAGCCTTTGTTTCCAGAATAAAGCTACTGCATACATCCATCCTCATCCTAATTCCTCCCTCAGGACACCCTGTTCCCTGCCTGGCATGTCTTCATTCAAACACCTCCTTAAAACAGACACTGGAGTTAGGTAGCTGACACATCCCATAATTGAAACAAACAATTAAAAGTTCAACAGAAATTAAATTTGGATCAGTGCAGAAGATCAGCGCATGATGTACCACCACTTGAAGGCCTGAAGACCTGGTGGGGCCAGAGGACAGTCCAGCCTTCAGTGCTTCTTCTTCTGTTTTTGCACAGAGCACAATTTTATGGGTGCTGATTTTACTTTAAAAATCACATGGTGAGAAATATACATGTCCTGTGGGCTAAGTAAAAACTCTGCAAAGCCCCTTGTGGGTGACTGATCCTTTTAGAAGGGCAGACGACCAGCTGTGATCAGTCAAGTCCTGGTTTCACCTTTCCACCACATAGCAATACATGGTGTGCCACGTGTTTTGGCTCTCTCATAGAAAAAGCAACCAGAAATCCTGCTACTATCTCCCATGGCTTTTTTTTTTTTTTTTTCAGCTGGGCTACAGCAACGAAAGATAAGACTGGGATTGCAGGGTGGCCAAGCTATTACAGCAATCTGAAGTCATGTGGCATTAATGAACCAGAGAGCTTAATGCTAAACTTGTCCTTTAATCATTAACCATCTTGTAAATAGCATTAATCTGAGTCTCAAAGGAATTACTCTGCAAAAGGCTTTGATCCCAGACTTTTGGGGAACAAAGCCCTTCGGAAGAGATTTTAAAATCACCTTCATTATATCAAATATGATGAATTTAAGAGAACCAGCACTTCCCCTTGTTTTCACAGTGCTTCAAAATAGGCCAAAGATTTCTTTAGAGTTAGCCAAAAAAGGAAATTGCAAACACCTGAATTCTTCTTATTTTATTCAAAGTTTTTATTTCCACATGTGCTTACAAGATATTATGCCAACCTTCACTGCTTTATCCAGCGTCAGCTGTTACAGAAACAGACTTCCCCAAGCGTATCAGAAGTTGACATCAGGCGGAGGTAAGCCTCGTAAGAGGTCAGAAAGAGTTCAAAACAGCAAAACGAGGACAAAAGGCAGGAAGGATCTATGATACAAAAGCACAAATGCATGAGACTGAACAGCAAGGCACGTGAGATGGAGCTGTATCCACTCACTTTGGACCTTGTGGAAGGGTAGGTTGTCTAGCCCCTGCAGCTGTAGGAGTCAATGGGAGAAGGGGCCACACTTGTGATAGGAGGAAGGGCAGCAGGAGAAGAGGGGACAGCGTGGTCTGATAACAGTGACTGCAGTTCCCGGCTGCCTAAACCCATTTACATCCAGGCTTCTGGGTCCCTTTACATCTTTGGGCACACCTTTGCCTCTTGCCCTTGGGACTGTGAATGCTCTGGGATGAGGGTTTGTTCTTAATCTGTCCAGTGGGATGTCAAACAGCGAAGTGGTCCCTGTGCCACAAGGCCCCCAGTCCTGTGACTACCAGTGGACACAGAAGATACCATGCTACGGATGCACCAAAATCCCAGTATCTGCATTTTGTTATCCTGCAATTCGTCGTCAAACCTTTCTGTGGCTCTGGCTGGCATTTGCAGTATCAATCATGCCTTCAGTCTAGGTGACATGCAGCTTAGGCATAACCACGCTAACTGGAAATAAGGATTTAATGTATGGCTCAGGCACCACTGGCTCAGGGTAGCTGTGGCTCTGTGGAGCTCACAGCACATTAACCAAGCATTTCCTCAGCTTTTTGGGCAGGTTTTGCAATTGACATGAGGTCCCGCAGCTCCCTGAGAAGGTCAGAGAGGGTCCCACAGCCCGAGTCCACTGGGATATGCCTTCTCCAATGAGAAGGGGGAGGAGAGGACAGAGGTAAGTCTGTACCCCTCCAGCTGAAGATCTCCCATTTCTCCAAGCCCTGCACTGCTAAAAAACCAGTCAGGGCACCTCTGTTTCTGGAAGGCAAAGAGCGTTTGGTGACTTCACCCAAGGAACAGCATAAACACCTAATTTCAGGAAGTGCTGGTGGGGTCTGAAGCCAAGAGCAAGAGAGGATGGAGCACCGTTCTCCTCGGCATGACCTCTTTGCTGGCCTTCTTCCCCTTGCAGTGAGGAGCACACGCCCACAGCATCACCGGGGCCTAGATGCCCCCGTGGATGTGGTCTCAGGGTCTTTGGCATGGGCACCGTGTCTCTCTGACGGCCATTCCTGTCTTTAGAAGTAACTGCTTACCTTTGGGCTCTGTAAAATAACACTAATAATTACAATAGAAAAGATGCCATCACTGAGCATCTCGATAAAGTTGTACTCTACCCACCAGAAAGTTCAGTTTAGAAGAAATGCAACCAAGATTTTTACCAAACCACAGCATCAAGTTTGGGATTTCTGAGAGGCTGAAGATTATGAAAAGCTTCTCTCAATGACTTTGGGAAACTGGAGAAAAGGTTCATGATTTCTGGCACAGGATCATCTCATTAGGACATTCCTCTTAAATTTGCTCACACAGCTCCCCACCATCTCTCTTTATGTTTCACACACACATCCCTCAGGGGCAAAAGATGTCCTCCAAGGCTAAAGAGTTTTTTATTTCAGACCAAAGAGAGGTAAAAAAAAAAAAAATCACGTGGCAAAGATGAACACAAAATGAGTCATGCTGCAAAAGGACGCACCTGAAAGGAAACCTAAAACAGCAGCTTCCTCCTTGCTGCAGGCTGCAATGTGCTGCCACATGCAAGGAGTTGAGAGAGGAAAGTGAGAACGTGTCCTTTCTGCTCCACAGCCAGGCACATCCCGTGTCAAAACCAAAGTCCTGGACTCCCCCAGTGCTCACACCCTCCATTTCCCCAGGCAGGGCTGCAGTTGCAGAAGAAAAAACAAATTAAATTTTGCTACGGTTCAGCGCAGGCAAGCAAAAGCTCTGTATCAAAAATACATGATGTTGCAAGCAACAGCAAACTCGGACCACAGGCAAAGTTCCCACAGTGAAGTGAAACTTGAATGTCTTCAGCAGATCGGGCAAAAACATGCCAGCTTCACTTGAAGTCATCAGACAGACGTTTTCTCTTCACTGACGCAGGAGAGGAGAAATCTTCTTCTCTGTTTACACAGTCCTTCGCTTGTCTACACAAAGCCCTGCATCACTGTAACTAAGATGATCTCATGAGGAAAACCTGGAATTTAAAATAGGAGAAAAGTTAAAAAAACCCAACCCAACCTTGGGGTTTTGTTGTTGGTTTGGTTTTGGGGGGGTTTTTCTACTTTTTCAGAAGTCATGGTCTGCCTTAGCCCCATGTGGTTTCAGACACCCCACCAAGCCACCTGGAACACAGGCTGCTCAGCCTGAATTTATACTTAATGCAAAGCAGCAGGGCCTCATGGGTCTTTGGTTTCTCTTCTCCCCCCAAAATTTTCCCCTTTCTTCTACTTACCTAGTGATGAAAAAACTCCCACCAATAAAGTGGGTAAAAATGGGGAAGAAAAATAAAAAACTGCATGAATTTTAGCAGGCAGTGACTACTAGAAGATGCCTGAATCCTAGCTTTTAAAAAAAATGATGTTTCCAAATTTTTTTTCATCTGCAATCATTTGCTGAATTCAGGCAGGATCCACAGGGAGCTTCCGCCCATTCGAAGCTGTGCTTCATACCAAGAGCACCATCTCAGCCCAAGTCCTCAGCCTTTGAAGACACTGGGAGATCAAAGCCCTCAGCATCCTCCAGTCCTAATCCATATATTGCAAGATTGGGTCTGGTAGGAAAATTAACAGAGATGGAAATGGGTCGCATTCCCCCCACCCCCCGTGGAGGCACTGATTGCTTTTTCAATTAGCTGAAGCTGTGAAGAAAGAGGACAGTTTACATTCCAGGATCATGGGTCATATTCAAGCGTGCCACCTCCCTCCTCCTTTACATCGTTAGGCAATCACGACAGAGAGGCATTCTGCCTTAATTTGTCAACCAAGCTGAATATTGGCGTTTAACCCAAGGCCAGGGTTTGCTCTTAGCACCGACCAGCTTCTCACGGCTTCTTTCAGGAAGCTGCCACCAGCTTCCAACACCTTTTGCTTTAATATTTACTTCTTTTTCTTCTGGTGATATTTCCTGGCTCTGCATCTCTACGTGACTCAGAGATTTCCGGGACCCCGACTCTGTGGTGACATCACCTCTGAGAACTGAAATTAATAAATACCACTCACTCATTATGTCAAACTGTAATTACAGGAGAGGTGGGGAGGGTTGTTTGGCTTTTTTTAAAGCGAGGATGTTGAGTTTCCTCTAAACCCATATTTGGACCTGAGCTGCAGCACGCCTGCTATAAGGAATCAGTACGATTTTCATGACCAAAGGAGAGAAAGTGGAACACCCTGCTTTGTTTTTGTCCCCAGTATCTCAAGAGACAAGAAGTATGTATAAAGCAAACTCTGCTGCGAAACACCTGGTGTAAACATAAGGCAAAAGTCCAGCAGAGCTTCAAGGTGATTTGCGTGTCCTGAAGTCACCTCTGAGAGTGACTTCATCTCCATGAGACTCGGCAACTTAAAAAAAAGAAAAAAAGAAAAGAAAAGAAAAGAAAAGAAAAGAAAAGAAAAGAAAAGAAAAGAAAAGAAAAGAAAAGAAAAGAAAAGAAAAGAAAAGAAAAGAAAAGAAAAGAAAAGAAAAGAAAAGAAAAGAAAAGAAAAGAAAAGAAAAGAAAAGAAAAGAAAAGAAAAGAAAAGAAAAGAAAAGAAAAGAAAAGAAAAGAAAAGAAAAGAAAAGAAGAAACAGTGAAGGTATTTGAGACATGCCTAGCATCTGCCGGCTGAAGCAAACATTAGTAACTGTATAAATACATCTGCTTTCCCTGCTTGATGTTGTAGATTCACTTTTGCCTTTAAAAAGAAGCATTTATCTCATCCTACAGAAGCAAGGTGAAGCCAGCCCTGACGCAGCGTGTCGGTATCAATGCTCTTTACAGCGGGTCTCAGCACAGCAAATTTTGCCCCAGCCCAAACACAGGTCATCTAAAATCCTTCATCCTTTTAACAGATTCTCGGTTTGCACCGAGATTTACTTGAAATCACAGCCTTTCTATGGTTTTTAAGATTTTTTTTTTTTTTAATATTTTTTCCTCCCATGCTTTTCAGGTTCACTGCCCTGAAATCGCAGTTCTTTGCCCAGGTTTCAATAGAGCCACTTGTAGCTGCGTCACCTTTTCTTTCCAGGACAAGGTGATCACCTGCCCATTGCAAGTGCTACCTGGGGCCGCGACACAGCGCCGCCGGGAGTCACGAGTCCCGGGGACCTGCCGTGCCGCAGGTAACACATGCTCACACCAACACAGAGGGTGAATTATGAGCTGTTACGAGAATAAGGCGCGAGCCCGTCGAAAAAGCAAGCAAGGCAATGCCTCTCCCGTCGGTACAGGAACCAACCAGATGAAAGAGCTGGAGAGATTCTTGCAGCACTGTACAATGCTACGGCAGGAGACTTTTAATCTGGTTTATCAGCAGGTCATACGAATTTCGGCAAAGTAATTCAGTCCACCTCATCCTTTTAAAAAAAAAAAAAATTAAAAAAAATCAGACTTCATAACATAAGCAAGATGTTATGAGAAACGCCCCTAAGTTCTGGTAAGGATATTTGTTTTTTCAGCCTGGATTTCTCTTTTTTTTGGGGTGTGTTTTTTAATCTTTTAATAACTCTGTCCGGAGTTATTTCTCTGTGAATACTGCCACCCTGCTCATAAAAGGTAGAAATAAGCTCTTATGCAAACACAAAGGGGCGCTTTTTAAATATTTAATTATTTTTCTTAGTAAAGGGGAATTTGGAGTTGAGGGATCAAAGCAGGCAGGCCCAGGTGGGGAAATCTTGCCTAGTGTTTGGACGGGAGATTTTGGCTGATACCAAACTTTCAGGGCAGGGAGTTGGCTGGCTTTTCCTCCAGGGCTGGTGCTGCTCCGGGCAGGTTTATTGACCAGGTCTGGCCATGGGTCAGCAGCACCCGCTGCCCCTCTGTCCCCGCTAAGGCAATGCTGTTCTGCTCGCGGATGCAGGTTGGAGAACTTCTCCCTGATGCTCGCGACATTTCTGGGCCTGGGCTTGAGGGCAATAAAAGCACCTCTTCAGTGCATGCGAAGGTAAACCTGCCCTCTGTCCTGAGCCCTCTCAGGTCTCCCGGTTTATCCTCTCCCATGCCTAATGTGGATACAACTGCCTCAACACCAATTACTCATTGTACCCCAGGTCCCCATGAATTTCTGCATGGTTTCCTTGCTGATATTTAAGTACAGTGCTTTACGCTGAACAGCTGGGACCCAGTGTAGAAGAAACAGGACTTAAAACATCCAACAGCTATGTCCAGAGCCGTCCAACCCCGCTTTCCAAGCAGCTCAGACCAAGCCAAAGACGTAAGGCAGAAATAACCCACTTTCCCACCAACCTCAGCCCTTCGTGTGTGTGTGTGTGTGTGCGTGTGTGTGTCTTGGTCTCACCACCTTTATCTCCATTGCAAAGAGGGCAGGAGGCTGCAGCAGGGACTGATGTATCTGAGCCTCTGGATACATCAGTTTGAGTGACAACGCAACAAGGATGCTGTAGCAGACTTCAACGTGAGCTAGCAAACACCAGGACCCCAGGAGGGGCTCTCACTGTGCATGTCATCTGCAATGCTTGTCCATGACTGCCAAGCTCAGAGCCACAGATCATTGGAAGGGTATCCTGGGAGAAGACGCTCATATTCTCGACAGTCACTGCTGGCAATGGTCTGGGTGGACTGTCAGTCTGATCCTGTACATCTGCTTTCATGCTCGTCATGTTCTTACTGTCGTGGTTTAATCTCAGTCGGCAACTAAGCACCACGCAGCCGCTCGCTCACTCCCCCCCACCCGGTGGGATGGGGGAGAGAATTGGAAGAGCACAAGTGAGAAAAAACTTGTGGGTTGAGATAAAAAGCAGTTTAATAATTGAAATAAAATGATAATAATAATAATATGATAATAATAATAATACACAAAGCAAGTGATGCACAGTACAATACACCACCCGCCGACTGATGCCCAGCCAGTCCCCGAGCAGCGGCCCCCCCGGCCAGCTTTTCCCAGTTTATGTCCTGAGCATGACGTCCCATGGTATGGAATGTCCCTTTGGCCAGTTTGGCTGTGCCCCCTCCCAGCTCCTTGTGCACCTCCAGCCTTCTCAGTCGGTAGAGCATGGGAAACTAAGAAGTCCTTGGCTAGTGTAAGCATTACCTAGCAACAACTAAAACATCGGTGTGTTATCAACTTTGTTCTCACCCTAAATCCAAAACACAGCACTGTACCAGCTACTAGAAAGGAAATTAACTCTATCCCTGCTGAAACCAGGACACTTACACATCCATCTCCCCTAATTTCAGGGATGGCATTGGACTGACCCTCTGTCATCCCGCTCTTGTGCCCATCTTGTGCACTATGAGCTGGAACCAGAGAGTGTAAACACAAGTGTCGTATTTATTTGTACAAAACAACATAAAAATGACCACACTATGGCTATCTAGCCCAGTATTATGGTTGACAGTGGTGACCTAAGGGAAAATATGACAAGATAAACACACAGTCACATTTTTCCTGAATGCTCTCCCAGTGAATTTGTACAAATAACTTTCAAAACCCTGAAAGCAGCAGGACTCTGTCCGTGGCATATTTGGTGATGGAAAATATGTCCCTGGCAATGGAGAATATCCATGGATACGTACAGCTTTTGCTTTTCATTCCCTGTGCTTCAAAGAGGCTGAGTCAAAGACGCTGCAGCCCCAAAAGCAGCACTCCCCCAGGGTAGGGGTGAAGGTGCCAGGGAAACAGGACAGAAGCATGCAGCACAGGAAAGCCTCGGATGTTAAAACTATGTCTTTTCTGTGGTCAGATTTGGGTTATTTGGAGATGACTAATGGGATCATTACTGTCACATAAATAGGATTTTGCCTGAGCAGTGCTATCTGGAGTAACTCTGTTAAAGCCAGTCCTGCTGCACGAAAGCGTAGGGTGAATCCAGCTGTTTGATGTGCTGGATAAGAAACTCTTTGTGTCCCCAAAAGTAGTCACCTCTGTGTTGTATGTCCTCATGGGCAGATGTTAGATTTTACTGCTAGGTGTGTTGGTTCTTTTAGTGTTTGGCTGAAAATATCCCAGAAGAGGGACTACAACGTGGCTGTGTCTCTTGAAAAACAGTCTGAGGCTTTAAAGACAACCGAATCGTTTTGGAATTTAAAGGGCAGGAAAAAAATCTTGAGGAAGTGTGAAAAAGGAACCTGCATAATATGACATGATCAAATCACTGTTCTTTAAACCTTAAAAACTACAGGAAAAATTACTTAAAATGACTGAAACTGCCAGGGCATTGTCTGAACAGCAATGTCAAGGTTTGGTTCAGGTCCCTTTGCAAGGGAAATATGAACACTGCAAACCTGTGTGATGAATATCTCATTCTCAGCCAAGATGCTACTTGAACAGGGCCTGCGATAGCAAAATAGGTCCCCTCACACCACCTCACTGGAATAACCCTGCAGAGGAACCATTTTTGCCTGCCGTGCAGCAGAGAAGCAAAGGATTCAATGGACATGAGGAAAGTGTCACTTGGAAGATCTTAGTAGGCCTAAAGTTTGGGTCAAGGCATAGTCACGGAAGCAAAACTGTCTTGGCAGTGACTTGATCCCTGGAGACTCATCAGTGTCCCTGTGGGTGCTTCCCTCTTTCTGGAGCCAGCAAAACTAACCTGTAAATACCAGGAAGAACCTGCTTCTTCTCATCTTATTCCTGGGGTTGGGAGGTGTTTCTTTCCAGGGGATCAGGGATTGGCATCATCAGTTAGGTGATGTTCCTATTTGGTACCCACCATAGGTGTCACAGGGATTTTGGTTCCCATTCAACTCATTCAAGCACTGTCTTTCCCATATGGGGTCTTCTTTCATGGTTTTACTCGGCCAACAGCTCCGAGACAACTTGCTGGTCGTAAGAGTCCTACCTTTTCTCTGTAATGAAAACTCCTTACATTTTTATTTTCCTCATTTCTGCTAAGGCAGGCAAACATTCACATCTCAGCTCCAGCCTCAGCATCTGGCTTTGCCTGGCTCCCTGAATAATGTCGTCAAAGTAGAAGATGACATCCACAGAGGGCTTTCTCCCAGTTGGGAATAAAACCCGCAGGCTTGGGAAGGAGCAGATCTCCAGCATGTGATAAGGCTCAGAGGTCTCTGTGGCCTGGAGACAGGACTGCAAACCCTCGTGTAGGTGCCTACCTTCAGTTTTACCCCCAACCCTCTCCTTGAAGCTGACTGCCTTGAGCTAAGGGATGGTTTGAAACCCTCATAGCTCACTTGGTTGGACATGCCAGATGCTTAAAGTTGTCCATGCCTTGCTATCCACAGTTGAGATGTCTCAGGGACTCTCATCTGTCCTCCGCCCAGGGGGAATGGCTCTCCCTGTGTATATCAGCCGACGCTGTGTGGATGTCCAGGGCAACCCTTGCACTTGGCAGCTGTGTTTAGGCAAATGAATCCCACCCCAGCTGTCCCCTTCAGGACAGGATGAATCTCTCTGTAGACACCATTGGCTCCATTGGTTAGATCTCGGCTGATGGGAACTTAGACACCCATCTCACATCTAAAAACCTTGGTGTAGGAGTCTTCCTGTGCAAACCAGAGGTAATTACAACCCATTTCTCCCCCTTGTTCCTTTGTAGCCAGCAACCTGGAAAGGTAAAACTAATGACAGCAGGACTCGGCTAATCTGACATTAGCATAGAATAGGAAGCCTTCAATGAGTCTGACCCATTAACCCTAACCTCATAATTACCCCCATATTGATCAGGAAGTGTGCACTCATTGGCAGAGCGTTGGAGCACAAACTCGCACCCAACACATGAATCATGAGCCTAATTACCAACTCCTCCTTCCAGGCCTCATTAAGGCTGGAACTGCAGCAGGTAATGTTATCATCTCCCTCTCCTTTTGGATGGAAATGGCACACAATTACATGAGAAAATGAGTCTTGTCGTTTGTCTTGCACCGTGTTGTCCTTGTCAGCTGCTTAGTGGCAACATGGTCCCAAAAAAATTTACATCACACAATGGTCTAAATGTCAGCCAAGAAGAGTCCAACCTTGCTCTTTGGATGACACTGACCAAAATGGGAAGGCTCGTGGACGGATTCTCATTTACGTTGTCTCCTTTTCTTATGCAAAATAACCTATAGCCCTTGGACAGCCTAAGACAGCCATGTAGAAATAACTTAAGACCATCAGGCTGCAGGATCCACATTGGATGCATGTCTCACTTGCCTTCTCCAGTCTTCCCCCTACTTTGCAGGGCTGGAAGTCCTAATGACCCAGCGTGGTTGATCCTTGAAGAGGTCTCCCACTGGAACCAAATTGCTCTAGACGGCAGGTTTGCTCCTACTCAGGAGGAACATGGGCTTCATCCAGGAACGTGCCCACCTGGTGGGGCTCCTATGGAGGTCTCAGGGGAGAGGGCTCAATGGTTTTACAAGGGCAGGATCTGCTCTGTTCCCAATGCTGTTCTCACCAAGATGAAGGGAGTTATTGGGAAGGGAAAACCTCCTTCCTGAGCTCCGCTGGGCCCAAGGGAACGGCAGGCCCATGGGAGGAGCATTCTTGCTATTGCTGTACAGTCACACCGGGGTTTTATCTCTCAGGGGTTCACAGAAGACTTCTTGTAGAAGACACAAGGTGCACAAGGTCCAGGTAAAGGTATCATCCTTCCACAAGTTGGTTATTTCCAGGGGAGGAGCTGTCTTTCCTGCCATCTTGAACTTTAGCCCCAGGAGATTTCACAAAGCACAGGGAGCTGGACCAACTCCAAAGCAGTGATGGGGGACAACACAGAGGAGAAAAGACCTTTGGGCTTTGCAACCTTTCACTTTTCAGCTCAGGTTGACAGTGCATTCAACACAGAGGTGCCTAGGACCAACCAACCTGACTTTCACCTGTAGGATCTTATGCAATGCTCAAGGGGAAGAGCCAGAGGCCAACGGCTGTTTCGTTTCACATCACCATTCCCACTGAAGATTAGGCATTTCTAGTCAACGAATCTGACGAGTCTTGTGATCAAGGGTTCAAGAAAGACCTACTGTAAGCAAGGGCTGCCTTTCCTCTTTCTCCTTCTGTTTCTCCGGGGGATGTCACACTGACCATTACCAAATAGTCACGCTGACCATTTTACCACAAGTCACAGCATTTTGCAATAACCACTCACACCAGCTCCTCCAGTGCTCTCCACAGTGCTCAGTGTGCAGAACTGGTTTGGGGCAGTGACCAGCACCTGGGTGCCTTGGGCCTCACTTAGCAGGTGAATACACATGCGGAAATGCTGCACTGGTGAATTTTGGGACACCTCCGCACCTGCTGGGAAGGGCCCTGTGGGGCTCCTTGCCAAAATAAGGTAGCTTTTTTCTCTTTTATTAGTTAATGTTGCAGCCAGATGAAACCGCTGTGTGGCATTGGAGCACTTCATGGCTGGCTAAGGGCATCCCTAAATCCATGCTCCAGTAGTCCTCGAACCCATGCAATGAGCTCTCACATGCGGCCCCGATTGAACCCCTGCTTCATGACCATGAGTCAGGACTGAGTACATTTAGCTACTCATTTGTCAACTGAGTTTTACTTCTGGTTTTATTTCTTTACATTTCCAGTGTGGAAGAAAAAGAAAGTATTAAAAAAAAGAAAAAAAGAAAAAAAGAAAAAGAAAAAAACCCAGTATTTTGATATTAACACCTGAAAGGTGAGAATAAAAATTTCCAATATTCCCGCAGCTGCCTCAATCCAGGCCAGCTCCCACACCAAGAGATTAATTTGCTAAGAACGGTGTTATTCTGCCTTGTGTCCTTGAGAACTTCTTGAAATTAAATCTCAGGCTTCTCATCCCAGGCTTGCTTTAGAACTCCATTTTTAATTATTGTAAGCAACTTGTGACTGGAAATGTTGACAGAGGCAGTACAAAGTCCCCCCTCTAATTAGCAGCTCACCCTGCAGCAAGGATCAAATTCCATTGCTGCATGTGGTGTGTAGCTCTCTTTTGCCCTGACCTTGGGATCTTGGTACTTCACATGCCTGGAAGGCAGAATATAAACTGATAATAATGATATTCTTGCCCTTACAATCTGTCTTTCATCCAAGGACCTTAATGTGCTTTAGAAATCCTGGGAGGCTCTGGCCAAGCTAAACATCGCACCTCTCCCTGAACGGTTTTTATTTGCTATTGTTTCAAGCATCACGTTAGCATGCTCTAAACATCAGCGACTGGTGAGAAAAATGGAAACTCTCTGTGTTGGATGACTTCGTGCCACGCATGTGACTCATCTTTATTCTCCATGATTTCGGTGTGATTCCTCACAGAGCCGCAAACAGCCACGTCTTCGTAGGATCCGTGGGTAAGTGGGACTGAAAAGGCAATTCTGCCTCGACTCATCGTTGAAGCCAGGGTGAAAGACGCTTGGCAAACTGAGTCAAAGTCCTGTCCTTCAGGCTCTTTTGTTACTTTTACAGTTCTTCCACACATCAACTCAGAATGGATAAGAACCTGAAAAAAAGAAAAAGAAAAAAAAAGGAAAGAAAAAAAAATATATAGTTGCTAAAGCACTACTGACAGCAAAGGATGAAGGGCAGGTGTAAGAGGTGAACCTGTGGTGCATGAGAATGGATTAAACGTGTCCCTTGTCTCCCACAGGGGAAATTTTAGCTGTTCTTAACACATTGCTTGGAAATGCTTATCTCCAGAAGTCTGAAAATGGCCGTGTCTCTGGGAAGATGGTCAGAAGCTGCAGTCTGACTAATTCAAGCTGTGTTAGAGTAAAAGAGAAGCAACTTCTATGTGGAGAAACGCCCTCTGGAAACCACCGATGGGTAGAGTCAACATGACAGGCACTCTTAGCTCAGTACCTGGAGACCATGTCAGCTGAATTTGATTGCCATGACTATTCATGAAGAAAGAGTCAATTGTCCAGCAAGTTAGAGCCTATTAATACACGTATGTTTAAAAATCTCCGTTACCCCGTGTTTAGAATAGGGCAGAGTGGTGCAAGCTTTTTCTTTTTTTTTTCTATTTTCCCTGACTTTGGAGCATTTTCTACCAGAGGCGCGGATCCCTTTTGCTCATGTTGGCTGTTGTAAGTCAAATACAAACTTGCTGTCACAGGCCCCTCCAGAGTACAGCATGGATGCCGAGACCACAAGCTGAGGCCGCAAGGAGGAAAAGGGTAAGCATTTTTGCATTCCCTGGCACTCAAGGCTTCTCTAGTCATCTTACAGACAGTGAGGGATTCATCCTCTCTGCAGAGTGCTCAGTATTATTCTCTCTGGTTTAGATATGGGTCATGTGAGCCACAGAGTCTTGGCCAAGGTCTTGTCCCATCACCTCAGGTAGATTCCTTTGTGCTAAGTCACTGGCGGTAAAAAGGGTATAATAATTAGAATAATCAACTCCTACATAAGCAAGACATGATGCAGTTTGGAAAGATCTCCAAGAACTCCTTATCACCATTTTGCATCTAGGTAAATTGAAGCACTGGAAAGTCAAATCATTCAACCCCAGGCCTGTCCTTTTCAGTCATAGGTATGTCCAGGATCAGAGATACTCTGTAAGGTCACCGTGAATTCCTGAACCCAGCTCTCTCTATGCCAAGGTGCAGGACTACCAAAGAGGATGTAGTGTTTGGCAACACTGGGACACCAAAGGTGGGTGAGAACACATACTAATCTTATCACATGCTTACAAGCCATCCCGGGAAGGCTGATTGCAACACGTCATCCCTGGAGCATTCCGCAGGTGATCAGGGTCACATTCTGCATGTCAAATTTCCCAGCTGGAGACCTGGGCAATGCCCACTAGGAATTTGGGTGCGTTTGCACATTCAGCATGCCAGGAGGAGCAACACAAGTGTATTAGCTAGAAGAGATGTTGCTAAGAATTTGATGAAAATCATAGTTTTTCAGGAGGCTATCTCTGGTTGAGAGAAGTCCTTATTTGTGCCCTTTGTAGAAGTGGTCAATGGGACTGCTCTTCAGTAGAGAGGGACAAAGACCAAGTTTCAACTGGAGTTTCATTCCTGCAGAAGCACTGAGATTTTTTGTTTGTTTTTTCTTGGAAAAAGCCTACAGGTTGCTATACAGAGGACTTCTAATTTACCCAACCATCTGCAGCAGAAAGCTGGTGACGAATCAACACCAGCTGGAGCTCAGCAGAAGCATTTAGGTTGCAATTATGCCAGGCTATGTTCTGAACCTGCATTAATGGGAACCTCCCGACTGTTTCTAATATCGACCACTTTCCTTCCAACAACGCTGAATCAGGCTGATCAAATCTTCACCAGAAGAGCATGCAAGAGGTCCTGAGGTTGTACTTAACTCTCAGACCACAAGCACTCCTAGATGACTGTTGGTGGCACTAAACAAACTGTTTTTAAAGAGCTCAATCTCCAATTTCCAGTTTCTCCTCCAAAATCTCCCCTGCTTTTGGGCTACAAGTTCCTCAAAAGCTGCTCCCTTCTATTTTTCCAGGTCCCAGAGGACCTGACAGCATATCAGACCTTGGGGAAGGCAAAGTGTTTAGTGTGCGAGCATACTGAGATCAGTTCCCAAATTCTTCATCCAAGAGGTTAGATGAAGTCCAGGCCACCTGTAGGATTCCCTGCCCTGTTCAAGGATCACAGGAGAGGTATTTAAAATTGAATGTACACATTTTGTCAAAATTGTGACTTGGAGCCATTCCACAGCCCCTCTCATTAGCTCAGACTGATCCCAGTTCCTAATAATGGTTTCATTAACCAGAAGAATTAAATGCAAAGAAATGTACGTTAGCTTCTTGGCCATTGGCAAACACAGGAGCAAAAAACGTTGCTGAGCTGGGATCAGTCATTTATGCATCTGGAACACTTTGTACTCCCTAAATAAGGGCAAGTTCTTCTAAAAGATGATTGACGACAGGGGCTTTTTGGAGCCCCAGACACCTTCGCTCACACCAGAGGCCATCCAGAAGATACCCGTCTTGCTCATTTCCATTATGTTGAAACCCTTCTAATGCCCTAGGATAGCTTTACAGACAATGTAAAACAGCTACACGTCGTGGTTCATCTTCCCCCTTGCCTAGAGTGTGGACTGCTGAGGACTGGAATATGCTGAAGCTCCTGCATGGCCTTTGGCTTCATCTACAGAAGAAGCAAAGTTGAACACACTCAATTTTGGGTCTTCACTTTACAAAATTAATAACCAGGCTCTCAGGCAGGTAGAGAGGAGCATGTGTATTTCGAACCACTGCTACGACCTGAGAGTGCAGGGGAGGAACATACCCCACAAAATGCCTTACAATGACGCCAGCTCCCAAATGATTGAAGAGATGTTTTTTGCAGCTCGTTGCCAAGGCTTTTCTCACATGGATGAAATCCTGAGACACATTAGAGATGACTTGTTGTCCTGCTCCATACGTTAGATCTTTCCTAGGCCTGGCAGAGCTGTTGAACCTCTATGTTCACCTTCCTGGGAAGAGCACAGAGAATCAAGTTCTGTGGCTAATACAAGGGCTGTAAATGCAGTGTAAATTCACTGATTTCAGCTGATTTGCTTCAAGTTGATTGAGATTAGAACATGACATAGAGACAGATACATTGCTTCAGCCACACTTCTTCGCTGCTTAATGTGAGGGATGTTTGGTATCTGATCGCAGATGAGTCAATGAACCCGAAGTGATAACTACTCTACTGTTGTAGACAGTACTCTCAAACTCTTGTTTTCTGAAACTCTGAAACTACTGTTTCCCTCTGACCTTCACTGAATGGTCTACTCAACCTTCACTTTGTAATTTTATGCTGACAGTGGAGAACATCCTATAAGCAGAAGCAGATCAGAAAGAACAGCACCGTAGCTCCCAATTATTATCTTTTGCCTGGCTTTTGCTTGTTGCCAGATTACAGTCCTCAGGTATTTGCTTTTTCTTGCCCTTTGTATGAATTTGTAAGGGAAGTAGCACCAGGTTTTTGCCTCCAGACACTAGCATGTTTTTTAATTTGTGCTCAGCCCATAGGAACAGCAGGGCAATACATGTAGCTACTGATTATCCCCATCCTATGAGCCTGAAAGTATCCTCTAAACCCATTCCCGGAGGGATGACAAGGGAGCCAAGACTTCGCATGGCAGTAGATGGCGCTGAAGACCTTGGAGCCTACCAAGAAGCCTTGGTCAACCCATACCCACCTTGTAGGGCTTCCCAAAAAGCCTTCTCCCCCTGTGTTCCTCTTCTGCAGTGAAACCACCACAGAGGGACACAGGGAGACCTTGCCACTGAAATCTGGGCCACTTTGGGTTCAGTGCAGAGCAGGACTTGACTTATGCTAAGTTCAGAGATACTCTTACCAGAAGTGGGATCACGCACTGTGGATGATGGTTAGAGGGTCTAACTGGGAGTATGAAAATGGCAGCAAGCCATGGACCACGGAAGAGCCCTGTTTCTGGACAGCAGCCTTGTATAATGCCTTCTCAATAGACTTTGCTTCCAGTCTATTTGGAGGGTTCAGCATGGTCACAAAGCAGCTGATGGCCTTCTTTCTCTGACCTCAGTAATCTCTCGAGATGCAATTACATTTATAGCTTCAGAGGCGTGTCTCCAGTTACAGAAGTGCTGCAAGTCAGCTCCAAGCCACTGTCTGCCACTGTTACCATGAGACTGCTGGGAAGCTGTGACAGCCTGTGCTGCGGGATTTCAGGTCAGGAGCCTTCATACCTCCTCTTATCTGACAGAACGTGCCGTATCTTAAGTGGAACTTGATACATCTGACTAAAAAAAACTACCTTGACCTCCCAGGCTTCCCTGCCTGTTCTTCTGACGGTTTCAGGAAAAAAAGTAGAGGAAGGTACTCCTTTGGCCTGTTAAGTAACAGGTGATGTACACGTGGTATGGTTGGAGGAGCCACCTCTATGGTGGCTTGGCTCTGGGACCACACAGGTTTCTTAGCTGGAAAATGGAAATTTGTGTCTATTCCACTGGTGGGTTGGTATGCCCGTGGAAGAAAAACACATTTACAGCCACCCACAGCAATGAGCAGTGGAAGGATGACTTCAGGTGGAGCATGTGTCATATTGAACCACTTTCTGGTGTGACTAAGATGAGTTGTGCCTTCTATCCATCTTAAAAGCACAGAGAGCAGAGCAGATCTCCAGAGCTGCCTGACTCCAGCTCCCTATCCAGTCAATGGAGTCAATGGCACACGGGCATTTATGTCACTGTTGTGGTTTAACCTCAGCTGGCAACTGAGCACCACCCAGCCGCTCGCTCACTCCCCACTCGCTGGTGGGATGGGGGAGAGAATCGGAAGAGTAAAAGTGAGGAAACTCGTGGGTTGAGATAAGAACAGTTTAATAATTGAAATATAATAGTAGTAATAATAATAATAAAAGAATATGCAAAGCAAGTGATGCACAGTGCAATTGCCCACCACCTGCCGACCGATGCCCAGCCAGTCCCCGAGCAGCGGCCCCCCCCCGGCCAGCTTTCCCCAGTTTATGTACTGAGCATGACGTCCCATGGTATGGAATGTCCCTGTGGCCAGTTTGGGTCAGCTGTCCTGGCTGTGCCCCCTCCCAGCTTCTTGTGCACCTCCAGCCTTCTCAGTCGGTAGAGCATGGGGAGCTGAAAAGTCCTTGGCTAGTGTAAGCACTGCTCAGCAACAACTAAAACATGGGTGTGTTATCAATATTGTTCTCATCCTAAATCCAAAACACAGCACTGTACCAGCTACTAGGAAGAAAATTAACTCTATCCCAACCGAAACCAGGACAGTCACCTGTGCCTAAATTGGGCATCACATCCCCTGCTTTCACTGGGAGCCAAGCATCACCCGCCTTTCTCTTAAAGGTAAACTGCAATGTGGGCACTGAAGCATATTGCAGGTGCTGCGGTGGGGTATATATCAGTGAAGTCTTGTGTCTTCTTAGCAAATTACTATCATAAAGACTATAAAAGTAGATTGCCGCTGATAGGGATAAAACATGTCGTTAAGTACCTGTGGGTATAGGGGCAGCCAGACTCGGGCCAGGACAAGAATCTCCATGTTGCCTTTAACACTTCTCAGTTCAAATTCACGAGTCTCACCAGGGCAATGGAGAATCACCCTAAGGATCACTTCTGGATAAAATCCCAGCTCCGTAAAGTACTCAGATTAGCTGAGAAATCCCCTCCCTTTTACATCCTTGGAGACACTGAAAAAAAACCTTCCCCTCGGGCCCATTCCCTGACCTCTAGCAGCCCATCGCTATTCAGCACATCGCAGGTCATCATGGCCATTTTAGGCAGGAAATTAAGCTTCTCACTAAACACCCTTATCTAATCGCCACGGACAACATTTCGAACTGACTTGCCCTAAAGACATTTCCCCTAATATCCATAAAGCTGGGACAGATCAAAGGGTAGCTATCACGTGTTGTGTGAGCTCACCATTACGGAAAGCTTTTCTCCCAGGTGCCACACCTCCACATTTTACCTGCAGCCTAATTCAGTGTATCAGTGGATGAAGCGCTTTAGTGGTCATGGGGTCAGCCAGGAACTTTTCCTCTTTAGTCATACAAGGACATCTCATTCTTCTCTCGGTAGTTACATCAAGATGATCAGGACATCATTGGATTCATATTGATTCAGCTGAATACGACAGGCATATGATTTTTAGTTAAATGGTTCTGCTGACGTTTATTCTGGCTGAGATAACCAGTGCAGTGTGCTAACTTAATTCATCCGCATTCCCATATAAGAACACTTATATGTTCTTCTGTTATAAGAAGAATATATATAACACACGTATTTCTTCTGTGAGCAGAAGAAAAACCTGATTTAGGTCACATTTAGTGGTATTAAGCACACCTATATACTGGCATGTTCGTAACTAGACAGATGGAGAAAAGATGTATATGTGTGTATCCAAAGATTAAAATGGCATCATGTGCCACGTATTCACTTCTGCAAACATTGGATTGATGCATCATTAATGTCAAGGCATCCAGATGATAATTTCCAGCACTGTGTATTCATACGTAGGTGAATGTGGGTGAATAGATGTACATACATGCATAAATGCATATGCATACACACGCAGACGTAAAAATTTGTGAGTGCATGAATATAAATGGATAGACAAATGTGTGGTCCAGAAGAGTGTTTAGGTGGAAGTTCAGATGTATCCTTGTGCATCTAGACATCAGATCGCTAGAAATCCTAGCGTATTTATAACAAATCTCGCAGGCAGGATCTCTCTTTCCTCCCCCCACCTTAGCAGACAGAAGTGTGCCCAGGTTTGCTGCGGACGAAGGTATCTGGCAGGCAGCGTGAATGTGAGTGTATGCCCGTGTGACAAAGAGAAACAAATATTTGGATGCTGAGTGGCGACGGATAAATACTTGCCAGTGTTTATTCCACACCCCAGGGTGGGGCTGGCACTCAGGCTGATCAAGTGAGCCTTTTTGTGTTTGTTTTGTCAGTCTCCGGGGTTTTTTCCCATCCTTTCCCAGCCCTTCAGTGGGATTTGGCTTGGGAGGTAGGTCCTGTCGGACAAAGCTACTCCGTGTAACAAGAAAAGCTGCAGAGGTGGGCTGGGGACCGGCTGATCAGGGAGGTTTAATGAGCGGTGTGGGGAAAGGGGAAGCATCTCTAAATACAGAATGAGTCAAACTCACCTCTGGGGAAGGGAGAAAAAAACCTGAAGCAGAGAAGAGGCGTTGACGAGGCACTGTATGTGCTCTCAGTCACATCCTCTGCTGTTTACTCAAGCTAGAGGGATGTGAGCAGAAGTAAAACCTGATTTAGGTCACATATGCCTTTCTCTTTGCTCAGTGCCGGAGTCAAAACATCCCTTGGGCAAGAGAAGGAGGAGACAAAGAGCTGGTGCATTGTCTGGGAGATCAGATAGGACTTGATGCACAGTCCTGGACTAGCAATGATGCCATTTCTCCCAGCTTCAGTGCTCCGAGCAAAGGGCGGTTTTTGCATCTCTCTAAACACTTTCTGGTTTTTGTGGACCTCATGACAGGCTAGTTTGGCTTATCTGAGACTTTATTTTCATAATCACACAGCTTTGCATAACTAATGAACACTGTTCCCAGCATGTTTTGTAAAACAAGCACTAGCTGGCAAGGAATTTGCTAGATTTATGCACCTAAACAATGGGCATGGTTTGGTTCCTCATCTCCTCTCCTCCCCTCCCACCCACACTGACTTCCCAGTGCACAGCCTCTGGGCTCTGCAAAAAACCTTCTGGATTGTTAATTCAGCATGGCAAGGGCCTATCTACAGCTCCACATCCATGCAAGGCCTCGTGCAATATTGGTTGCATCTTGGTCAGCCTCTAGGCATTGCCCTCATGACTTAATTGGCCTCACCTGTAACTTACTGACTTGAGGACTTGAGTTTCCCAAGGCACTGGTGTCCTTGGAGGTGCCAGCGAGGTCAGGCTGTTTGGCACCTCTGAAACCCCCCTGCTGAGCAAAGCCAGAAGGAGCTGTGCTGGGAGCCCCGCTGCAGGGAACTCAAAGCACCTGACCCCCATCTCATGCAATTTAGGCTTGGGGCACTGGTAGGACCAAATCCAGGTCCAACAATGCCTGTTCTCAGCCATCCAGGGCCAAGAGAGCAGTTCTGCCAGACCAGCAATTGAAGTGAATTAACTGGAAGAAACCTCACCAGGAGATGACATGTAGAGATGGATCATAAGATCAGTGTCGCTGGTTGCCTCTGTTGGGTCAACAGCAGAGAAGAAAAAGGAGACTTCAAGCCCTGTGACCAAGCAGTGGGAGAGCTATCCAACATCTGCCTGGCGGTAAATTAAACATGAGCTTTGCCTAAGCTGTGCAGCTCGCACTGATTACTGGAAACGGCTGTCAGCGACATGTGGTGACATCCTCCCCCTTGCTTCCCCTCTTCCCCCATGCTTGCAGCCCTGGCTCTGCTCTCTCATTTTGAGCAGCTGTGCTGCTTCTCGCCTCCGAGCCAGCGCCAGGCAGAGATGCAAATCTCAGTCACTTCTTCCACTCGCCACATGTGAGCAGACTGCATTTACTGGTGGAAACTAACTACCCACGGCTTTAAATACCGCTGTACTCAAAGCCTCTGTCTGCCAAACCCGCATGCTGTCTACAGGCTTTATTAGAAACGAATAGGCAAAATGCACCTGAAGTCAAACAGCCTTATTGCTTAGGCTGGCTGCTGCTAACTTTTTCCAGCCCGGTGGAGAGTTAGGCAATGTGACAATTAAACCCTGCTTGCCAGCTGCAAAAGAAGCTGCAAACTTTTGCCAAGGCATAGGTTGTAAATCAAAGCATCAGCACTAATGACTGCAATGTGAAGAAGTTAAGATGGGGTAAATACCCAATTTGGACACCAGTTACAGCTTCCCCTGTGTGTTGTGACTCCGCTGGTCCATCATCTGCCCCGTTAGATGACGTGACTTCTGCTGCAATCCCCCACCCCCAGCAAATCCTAAACTAGAAGGCAGTGGCTGGAGTGAGGTGAGAGCACAAGGTTGATGAGCCCCACGGGAACGCTGTTTTCTCAGGATTACTTAATGCCAGGTCACAGGATTGCAGAAACTCCATAGCTGGGACCATGGTGGGGGGGAAGGGGATGTTGGCTCTGGAAGGCAGGGAGGTTGTGCTTCCACCTTGGCTGTCTTTTGGGAGATGCCCTGGGGATGGACTTCACATCTAAACCCTGGGTTTTGATGTCTTCCCCCTACAGGTTCATTGTTCACTCAAACTACTGGAGATCCAGGCAGGTACGCGACTCTGGCTAGAGGCTACAACAGGAATTTATCCCTCTAGGGATCAGCGAAGTGTGCCCGGGGATCCCAGAGGATGAGAAAAGAGACAATTTACCACTTCCTTTCCCAGACCCTTCCTGGACAAAGAAACCAAATAAAGGCTTTGGGCTCCAGCGGAGCCATACTGAATCCCTTGTGCAGCCTGGATCCCTCTCTGACCTCCCGGCTCCCGAGGTGCTTGGATGAACATATGCCATTCCCAGACATAACAATAGTAATAATAGTAACAACGACAAGAATAATAATAGTAATAGTAAAAATAACAATAATACAACTCTTCCATCCATCAAGGGACAGACCTGTCTTGGGGTGACTTACACACATACAGGCTCAGAGACCAGCGCAACAGGCAGCTTTCAGTGGTCTAATGACCCCAGCCATGCCTTTTAGCTGGGGGCTGCTGTTCAAGCATGGAGGGGGCCACAGTGGCAGGGACAGCGCGGGGGTTTGTCAGGTTTGCTCCACAGGGTGACGACCTCCAGAGGAGAGGTCCCCCATGGAGACGTGCAAAATGCCAGCTGGGGAGCAGCGCTGCTTGCCCACCCTTCCGGCTAACCAGAGCTGGCATGCAGCTGAGGGCGAAACCATTTTCTGCCTCTGCCCCAAAACTCTGAGAAACAGGTGGTTTCCCACAGCTCTGCCCTTCCACATGCAAGCGGTGGGGATGCGGCCGTTGGGATGGAGTTTCGCTTTGAGCGTTGGGACTTTCCTGGGGCTGTGCATGGCATGGCCATGGTGTGCATCACGCTCACGTGGCCTCCTCTTTGCTCCTCGCCCAGCTGCTCCCAGTCTTCTCCAGTTCACCCACCGTGGAGGGACGTTGGCTTCCTGACAGCAGGCTGCTGCCCTCAGCCATGTTCACAGACCCCGTAGGTATAATCCACAAAATCCTGCAGTCCACAGACTGCATCTGTAGTCAAGGTCTTGCTCAGTGTGCCTCAAATAAGGAGCTAATTTGAGCACTCTGATTAAATCAATTTTAGGAGAGTCTCTTTGGAGAGGAGGACCCCCCGGCTGATGCACGTACCCAAGCTGGGTGTTGGGTATAGTGTGGCTGCATCCAGGACCCATCCCTGAGCTGTGCCGTCCCCTGCCCCCATCAACCACAGGTCCCAGTTAGCCCAGACCAACACCACACCAGGGAACACACCAAAACACCGTGGACGGTCACAGCCCCGGCTCCAGCCCTTGCCCTGACCCTGTTGGTGTGCCAATATAAACATAGCCTGGCACATTGCTGCAGAAAGCTTCAATTTTTGACAAACCAACGTTTTCAGCTTGAAAAAAGCTCACCCAGAAGGATCCTGCCTGGCTTTGCCTCTGCTCCCAGCCTTACTTAAACACAGCCGATTTCTCCCAGCAGCCACAGCCCCTGCTCTGCTCCCTGCCTGCTCAGATGAACTCCTACAGACAGCGCGGCTATAAATAACCCCAGCCAGCATAAGAAACAACCTCCCTGACAGTTTTATTTTCTGCAGGCATGACCAATCCACAATGATTTCATTTCTCTTTGTGCATATTTGCTTTGGTCCCTTGATTAATTACTTGAAAGAAGATGCTACCGGATTTCCACCCTGGAATAGATCTGTTTGGCAATGAACGCTTCAGTGTTGTGCTTTGTCTCATCTGCCGCAAGCGGAGGTGATGATAACCCAGAGCGGCTCGGCTGCAGCTAATGGGATCTATCTAAAAGATATCCGGTTCAACAGAGGAGACAGGGACTGATTCTGCAATAGCTATTAGGCCCATTTCCTTCAGTGGATTTATTCCTAAGCCCTCGCAGCAAATGTTTACGCATCCAGAGGGATCTTGACCTCTGGTGTTTGTGTACTGAAGCATGCGATTTGATTGTGAGTTAGCGTGGATCTCCCACGCAGCCCGGCTTTGAACATCCTCCTACGAAACTGGACCCAGACGGCTTCCAGCAATGGGTCCCGCAGCTGTTTATCGCAAATCACCTCTTCAAAACAGCAGAGGGATGTAACTGCTGCTTCATATTTCATCTGACCTTTGCACAGAGGCAAATGCAGCCCCGTTTGAAGTAGATGGCCAATTTGCTTGTGTTCATTAGCACTTCAAATATCAGCTTCCTGGACAGTATGTATTTATTGGTTATTGCTTGTATTTCTTTTTGCACTGACTTTGATCCATAACCCGCAAGAGATGCACAGACATGAGAACTCCTGTAATCCCACAGCCAGTGGATGGGCTGGACATTATGATTGTGTGGGGTCCTGCCTGCTCTTGGCAAACATCAGGCTTTGCAAAAACCCTGGCTGTGCCACCAAAGACAAACCATGAAGCCCAATCCTCCCTCCCAGGCCAGCACAAAAACCCACCAGCGCAACCAGAAAGGGAAATATTGTGCAATGCATTGCACTGCCATTGGGAAATACCAGAGGGTTTCAGATTCCCAGGTTACATGTGTGGAGAAAAAAAAATAATAAAGCTTCCCAAAGAAGCTGCAAAACTCACATTACAGGCTCGGACACACGACCGAGCTATTGCAATGGCAGCCCATCAGCCAAATCCCAGCTGCCCAACACGTGCGTGGTCTCACCCTGCGGCAGGCGTGCAATTGCCTGGCTTAGCTTAACCTTCACAGCACCGCTGAGTCAGCCTCTCTGCGGGCAAATCGGCTTCACAGCCATAGCAGAGTCTTCCCGGGCTGGCTGACATCCTTGCAGCCCTTAATCGGCACCGGTCCCGTCCTTCTCGGCCCTCGGAACAGCCGTGCAAGTACACAGACAGCAGCAGCTTTGCTAGGAGCAGCGTCAGGAGGAAGCAGCCAGCCGCAGACATGCTCAGATCAGATCAGCAGATAGGAAGGTAATTAATACCTGAGTTAAAACCACCGAGGACACACAGGTGGGCTTTTTGTTTGAGCCTACCTCTCCCAACCTTTATCCCTGTCCGGGGCATTGCTGGCCATCCAGCTCACGTAGCTTCCAAGAGCGTTTCAAGGGATGATAGTGAGATGCCAGAGACACCACGCTGGGCCGTATCTGCATTCCTGAGCCCGTAGCTCCTCTCTGCCGGGTCTCCCAGGAGGTGCCTGGAGGTGACCTGTTGTGTGGGCGAGGTGGGCGTCCAGCCTCGTGCGAGATAAGGGCAATGAAACCCCCATTTCATCTTTCATGAGTGATGAAGGGCCATCCCCCATTCTGTCATCAGTGGTGCTTCTTCCCCCAGCGTTACTGCAAGTTAATCCAGTGCGGCGTTTTCCAAAAAAGGAATGTTTTGCCAAAAAAAAGCCAACGCTTTGTTTAAAACGTCTTCAGCAAAACAGGGAAAATGATGTGACGTTCATGGGGTCGAAAGGAGCTTTAGAAATTTAGAATAATATTGGTTTCCATCCCATTGGGACAGGAAGATGTTTTTATTTTTATTTACATTTAAAAGAGAAGTTCTCTGGTGAACCGAAAGCCTTGGGTTTCAGCCAGCTTTAACCACGAGTCTTGCAAACCCTTTATTACAACTCTTCTGACTTAATTCACTTTCCTCCCAGCCCCATCTCTCTCCAGGGTTTACAGACTCTTGCAAGTGATTTTATGTAACGGATGCAGATGGATTTCTCTCACCTCTGCAACAGACCCAGTCATGGGCAAAAACATGCCAGAAGAAGAGGCTTGAAATTAGTCTCTGTGCAATGGCCATGCTCAGAAATACTCACTATAAGCCTGCACACTGGTTTAGCAAGTCTGGAAAGGCATCCCAGTCATTATTACAAATTAATTATGGTGAATATTAGTGCTTTATTATTTTATTATGCTTTGCTTACACAGCACCCAGTCCCTGCTGGGTAATTTATAGTTAAATAAGAAAATAACTTCCCTGCCCCAAGTAGCTTCTATAAAGTGGGCTCATCCACACCAATGGGGCCTGTAATGGTGCAGAAATGTTGCTGAGAACGTGCCCAAATAGATTATATCCTCTTAGGAAAAACTTAGAGAAAATATTAGAAAGATAAATCGAAGTGGTAGCTGGAAAGGCATTGGGATTTTGTGGCAATGACTCTGACGCTGTAGATAGGTACATCTCAGGTAGAAAGGGCAACCTCCTCCTCCAAGAACCTGCCCTGGGGATGACTCCCAGATCTTTTCTCTCACCTTTCTCCAGTAGGTTAAAGCCACCAGTGCAGACCCCCAAAAACCTGACGTCTAACCCTTGTACCCATACAGCCGAAACGGGGCGTGGGGAGCTGCTGGTGGTGGTTGAGCAGTTATAGAGTGGGTTAATGAGCAGGATGTCTGTAGTCTGTCAAAGGATAAAAGGTGGCCGCGGAGTACTGCGCAAGGAGGACAGGCTTGGGAGATGCCTACACATTGCATAGAAAACACAGAGCAAGAAGCGAACGCGTGGCGCTGCAAATGCCTAGCGAATGCTAAAGGATGAGGCAATTAGAAAGAGTAAGGTGGATGCGTGGCAGAAGAGCACGTCTGCCACTTGTCACAGATGAATCAAGGCTGGGCAGAAGGAAGAGCAAGTGAGTCAGGGTGCCTGGTTGGTAGGGTAGTGTCACCCATCGTAGTGGGTGACATTAATACTGTCTGGAAGGTAAAAGAGCAGCCCTGGAACAGCCGGAGTAGGTCACAGCCCTTGCAGCACCGTCAGTGGGAGTACCAGGAAGGAAATCAGCCATTAACACTTGTACCATCACCCTGAAATCCAGGTCAGTGGTGTGATCTGCCTGTGGAGACACCCCCGAGGACAGCTTGCTTGCAGCACAGAGTGGATGAGGCGACCAGGTACCCGTATGAGCGCTGCAGCTTCCTTCCCCTCCTTTCTCACTGGTCCCTCGGTGCCCTCGAGTAATGAGCAGGTAGAGACGGACCAAGAACCAGAGAAATGCATGGTGACATTTGCTTCTCCATGCTGCCATATGGTGGGACTCCTGCTCCCAAGGGAGGACATCAGTATTTTTAGATACCTCCCACCTCCCCTAAAGCAACACATTCCCCGCCAGCCAGAAAGCCTTCTCGTCTCTTCATCAGGAAGAGGCAGCTCTGCCCACAGGTTGGCATCCAGCTTTGGTGGAGGCATCCAACGCAGGCTAACACAGGCTCTCCAGTCTGGTTTGGATGACATTTATCAAAATGCTGGGTTTTCTTTCTGCTGATGCTGAGTCAGTTGTTTTGGTGGATAAAGGCAGCAAAAGGCAAGACCCAGCTCTGGAAATACCTCCTCATAATGACCAAAATCACAGCTTAATTGTGGGGTTTGAGCTGCAGCTAGAAATATCTGGATTTGGGGCTGTGCTCATTCTCGAGCTGCCCTCCACCATGGTAATTATTCGTTAGGTCTTAATTACTGTTTCTCTTCATAGCTCCAATTCAGCCGTGCTTTTCAGTCGCAACCTCTGCTGCCATTCACTTTTCTAACTTCTGCACCAGGCCACCGGTTGGTACAAATTTTTGCCAACATTGATTTCAGTACGAAGAGCACTCAGATACCTCTTGTGGCAGTAAAGACCAATTAATGTTTGCTGTGTGTCTGACTAGGAGTGGATGCAATGTAAGAGTCTGTACCTTGTACTAGAGGGAGAATCAATTCACAAAGCCTGTGTGATCTTGAACGTTGTCTCATCACCATCCCTTCAGATCATGCTAGCTCTGAGTCTTCTTAGATCAGCAGGAAATTATCTTCTCACTTTGCCAACAAGCTGGGTGGACAGATGCATCAGTTGGGTTTTGTCTGGCTTGTCATGAAGCTCAGTAATCTTGCCATGGTCTTATCAGGTTGCAAATTAGATTTCCTCTAGGATCGTGGGAGATAACATTCAAGAAGACCTCTCGAGGCACTTAGCCCATCGTCAGTTGGGTTGGAGCTGCCGGGTCCTCAAGGGATAGTGGTGGCTCATGAGGGAAGAGACTACCAGGAGATCTGAGGCCTGGCAACACTCAGTACACCGGTGACCGATTTCTTTGTATTCTGTTGCTCTGTGGACTGTCTCATGTTGACACGTCGGCTGGTGCATCAGACCACGAGGAAAGCACGGAGCAAACCTTACAATGAAGGTTTCCCAGGGCACAGAGCCCAGCCTGGCCCCAGCGGCAGCAAGGACTGGTTCCTCCCATGGTCTCCCCAGACCAGGCACAGGTCCTGGGGAGTGGACCACGGAGCAGGACAGAGGATCAGCAGGATGCAGCAGGGCACTTTCAGAGGGAACATGAGACATGAAGCCAACTTTGTGGATGTAGGCACTGTACGTGAATTTTGGGGGTATGACAACCATTTTGGCATTGACTTTTACCACTATTCCTCCGTCCACGTGATGTAATTTCTCATAGCATTGCTGACAACTAGATTCAGTTTCAATTCACTTTTTCTATCCAGTTCCTTCCCAGAAGCACTCCCAGCAGAAGGCCACTCCCAGACCAAACATTTAAGGTCTCCCCTGAGTCCTGCCATGGCTGCAGAGAACAGCAGCTCCGCAAACGGAGGCCAGATCGTCCACGGCGACCAGGTCATACCCCAGGAGGAAAGAGATTAGAAAGGAAAAGCACATGGCTGGGGAAATGACACGATCTGATTTCTCAAGTGACCTGTTGTCTGGGGAAAAAAATAAACCCTCTGTGTATTTATCCAGGAAGTTGCAAGGGGCCGTCACAAGGTATGGCACCGGCCAGCTATTTCGAAGCAGCAGCTCAAAGGCAGCAATGTTTCCGAACGGCTCTGATGGCTGCTCCTCATTGCTGCACAGGGTGGGAAGCAGGGCTGGGAGGATGCTCTGCAGTGGTCAGGAGGGTAAGAGAGGGGCTGCAGATGGAGGTTTCTCCAGCAGGACCAACTCATAGGGCTTAGAAGCATCAGAGCAGGCCCAGCTGCAGACTGGATGGCTGTTGCTGGTGGCATGGCTACTGTTGTCCCCTTCCTTTCCTTCTAGGTGGGTCCTCTTTTACTTGACCTTTTAAATTCAGAGAGGTTTTCAAAAAACACTCGAAGTCTGTGTGGTTTTTGGAAAGAGCAGGACTTCAGCGTGGTAGGTCTTCCCATCTACTGCTAGTGGGACATTGCCTGGTGAAAAACGAAGGCGTGCATGGCCAGGGGTGGAAGAGGCTCTCAGTGCCACGATGGGCAGGTGGGAAGAAGGGGAGCCAGCAGCTAGTGGTGACTCCCTTGAAGGCAGGCAAGCTGAAGGATGGGACCAGCGTGGGACCCTTGCCCACTTGACTGGGGAGGCTGGCAGAGACGTGCGGTGCCAGGGCCCAGGGACCCCTCAATGGGCAGGGGTGAGGTGGGAGGAGAAGGGCTTAGGCTCCGCAGCAGGAGCCACAACAGAAGGGTTTTACTGGGGCCATGAAATTGCCGGGAGCGAGTTTGCACCCCCCAGACCCACACTGAGCTCATGGGAACGGGCTGTTTCACACCCAGGGAGGGGGCAGCTCGGGGAGAGGAGCCTGGTGCTGCCCCATCGCACCCCTCAGTGTCGGGGAGGAGGGAGGACACAGGTGCACACACGAGCAAGGGAAATGCAAGGGTCAAATATTCACATCATGCAGCCTTCCCTTAGCCACGAACGAAGCCTGGGCTCTGAGCCCACCCTGGGGATGGGGAAGGGACCCTGGCATTTAGCAGGGTTTAGGACCTGAGAAAATGTGATTTACACAGGCCTGTGCACAGCTGCAAAATAAACTTGCCATATTTCAGTAGAAATATATGCCTTCCCAGGACGTCTGTGTTGTAGCAAAAGTGCACAAATGCATTTAGATACCTGGAGCTGTTGCAAATAATTCCCGTTAGAGCCACAAGCAGCAAGTTGTTTTCCCCTGCAAAGCAACCCCCCAAAATATCCATTTCTTTTTATTTTTTCTTGCAGGAGGAAAAACAAACAAAAAAATACCCCTCAAACCCCATGACGTGATGGCTGTCACTCCCCAGCCGGAGGCAGGTGAGCAGGGTGCTGGCTGCGCTTCATCCAACATGTTGCATTGTAAAGGTTTGCCTGTGGTTTATTTAATCCCTTGCACGTATCAGACACATTCCTGAGCCATCAATCGGAGCTGAGTCAGCCAGCGTGACTGGTCTGTCCTTTTTTTATTTTTTTTTTTTTAGCAATCACAAGTTCTCTAGCCTTGTTTGCCAGCAGTGAGCTGGGTTGGTTTGTTTTGTTTTGTTTTTTAATGAAAATGGGACTTGACTGGGAGCAGGGAAATGTTCCTGTTACCAAGTATAACCTTTAAAGCCGCCCTGCCTTGAGGAACGTCTCCTCTCTGCGGCGCTGCAAAATGCATCACATGGAAGAAAAATAAAGGATGCTGCCTGGGATGGCGGTGGCCCATGAACCCCCTTCCTTGCACAGCTCTCCTGCGTGGATGGCATGATACAAGCCCCATCGTGCCCCCTGCACGCAGAAAAAGGAGAAAAGGCTTTTCGGAGGGGGCGTTTTCTTGCAGAGCAGCCTTGAAAGTGCTGCCCACAGCCACACTCCGGGAGGCAAAGCCTTCCCCCTGTGCTCCCCCCACAAGGACAAGGTTATCACGGCTTCAAAACAGCCCCTGCCCACCCCGGGGAAGGCAGGGGAGCAGCACTGCTGTTGTGGCTACACGCGATCTCAGCCCACCGCGGCTGGCGGCGTTATCGAAGCCCCCGCATCCTCGCGGAACTCTCTGCAAAGCGGGTGCAAGGCTACGCTCCCTGCCCTAAAATAAGGCAAGCGCGTTTCGTCTCTGCTTGGGTCAAGGAGACGGCCGGGTTGCTGGAGATTAAAAAAAATAATAATAATTAAAAAAAAAATAATAATCTTGCGGTTTCTGGATTTCCCAGAGAGCATGGGTCATCCCTGCCCCCAGGATGCTTGCAGGGATGAGCATCGCCCTAAAGTCTCGCGTGTCTGCGTGCGCACCTAGAAAAAAGTTATTGCAGATGCCTCAATCAAGCTTAAAATCAGAGACCCCCCCTCTCTGGTGAGGGGCCCTATAGCACAGGGCAATCAGGAGAAGGGAGAAGGCAGACAGCCCCTGCGCATCCCAGCTGCAGCGCAGCAAGCCCCAGCCCAAAGCAAGGCTGAACCTGCTCTGAAAGCCTGGGGAAGATCAGAGCAAGGGTTGCACGTCAGCCAGCAGTAGCTGCCCACAGAGCTGAGCTTGAATACACGGTGGTCCACACCCTTTTCCCTCCTTTTGCTCCCAAAAAGCTTCCAGAAATAACAACTGCTCGAGGGGGACGAGCCTCCAACCACATGGGGAGCATCGACCCAAGATGTGCTCTGGAGCATCATGTCCAAATTACACCTTTCCCTGCCTCCTCCCCCTCCTTTTCTCTGGAGTCAGGGAGGAAAAAGAAAAAAAAAGAAACCCAAAAAAAAAGAAACAACTTTGCAGGGAATTTTACAGCTTTGCTTGTGGGTGGCATCTGCTCTTTCCTGCCTTCAGGGCAAAGACAGCTGTGAAGTCAGAGGACAGCTCTTGTCCAGCCCTTCGGCTTCATTTAGCACCAAATCAATTTTAAGCAAGTATTTGGTTTCAAGAACTGTGCCAGGTTTGAAGAAGCAGCTAGTCCTGCTTAACTTGCAGCCTAGATGAAGATCTAGGCAGGACATACTGCAGCACATCACCTTTGTACTCAACAGTACAAAGCAGAGCTTGGGGGGTATTCGCTTGCCCTAAGTAGGTGTCAACACTTGTTCGGAGGAATCACACCCTCAACTCCACTGATGAGCTCTTCAAAATTGCTGTAACGTGGTCAGAAAAAAAAAAAAAAAAAGGATCATACCATGGGAGCCAAATGGTTTCCCTTGGAGACGGTCCTCAGAAAACTCACTGCGGGGTCGGGAGGGATTTATGAGGCACAGGAACGTATGTGCGAGGCGGGACTGCATGGTACGTGGTCACCCTTGGGGCTACCAAGCCACACGTGAGACGGGCCCTGAGACCAGAATTCCTAACGCAAGGAAGAACCAGGTCACGTCTGTATTTCAACAAGATATTTTATTGGTCCAGCAACTGCAAAATATACAAATTTCTGAAAGGCATACCCTGTTTTTAAGCTGGCACAGCTTTATATCAGGCAATTATTCCAGACGTATATACAGAACAGTTAACATACCACAAATCAAAAAAAAAAAACCCCAAAAAACCCCCAAACCCCAAGTAACTACCCTTCTCTCCAAGCTTTGCAGTATACATTAAATAAATAGAGCGCTTTGCTATCAAAAAAATTAATAAAAAAATAAATTCAAGTATCACAAAGGAAAACAAAACCGGGAGGAGGGGGGAAAAAGGGGGGGGGGGAAGAAATCATTGGTGTGGTTCAACAAGTCCCCTCTCCCCACCCGCCTTGGCTGCAGCATCGCTGCCCCGTCCTCGGCTCCGTTACCCGAAACACGACAGGCAGCGAGTTTCTGGGGCAGCAGATGATGGCATGGGGCTGACACCATCCCACCTACCACCAGCCCCTCCAGCAGGAGAGGACCTCTCTGCTGCTCAGAGACCAATTTTCCCCTTGCTGGAAAAAAAATGCCAGGCTTCTTGTAGGACCTACCGAGACTTCTATTATTCCCAAAGGAAGAAAGTTTAGGGTAATTAAGTTTTTTTGCTGTTTGATTTTTTTTATATATTTTTTTATATATATACATATACACACACACACAAATACACGCCAAAACATCTGCAGAATTACATGTTTACAGGATTGATCACAGGGCAGCCAGACGTCATGTTTGCATTTGCTGGCTTATCTTTTTGTAGCAGGAGGAGAAAGATAAAACTCCCCAGGAAGGAGGCTGAAAAGACAAGTGACTCGCCTTCCCGAAACATTCATTTTTCTCAAAGTCAGAGAAACCAAAAGGGCAGATGTCAATCGTGCACACAGGGAGAATTCTGCTTTTAACGAGGTTATTAAAAAAAAAAAAAGGGGGGGGGGTGTTCTTTGTTTCATCTGTACAGGAATATAATACACATATGCACAAGCTCACACAGGCAGGGCACCGCCGAGACCGTCTCTCCCCCGGTCGGATACGGAGCAAGCGCGGTCCCGGCCCCCTCCCGCCGTCGGTGCCGCTCCAAGCACGTGCTTTGGCTGCACGAGGCTGAAGCGCTAGGCACTGTGGTTCGCCTTTTCCCCAAAGGAAAAACAGACCAAACCCCCCCAAAAAAAACACACACACACAAAAAAAATCATCCTTTCTCCCCAAACGTCTCTGCTCCCATCTGTAGGGATGTTGTTTCCTACCCAGGAGGTCGGGGAAAGCCATGGGAAGGATGAAACCAAAGGGCTGCCCATCTCCAATCCCCCAGCCCAGCGCTGCAGGAGGGCTTGGCTGCCTTCACCTCCTGCCTCCAGCTGAGCCGTGCAGGCAAAGAGCACGAGATGGCCACGGAGAAGATGCTGCACATCGGAGTGGGGGAAAAAAAAAAAAACAAACAAACAACCCAAAATCCTTAAAAAAAAAAAAAATTTCAAAATCCACAGACTTTTGCACAAAGCAATAGTGGTTAATTGCCATTTTTAACCACTGTCTCACAGCCCGGGACAGGCTGCCAAGAAGGGATCTCGCATATCAAACCACTGGGAGTTGGCTGATGGAGTCTAAGTCAGGACCTCGTCCCATTTTTACACACACACACACACACACGCCCCCACCTTGAATGCCCTAATACTATTTTTTTGTAGTCCCAGCTTTCCAGCATGCAAAATCAAATCTAAAAAAAAAAAAAAAAAAATTTTGCCTGTGTTCAGGCTTCCCCTGTTAAGGGGCATGACTTGAAAAAAAATAAAACAGTTACGCTCCTGCCACAAATAAAGTGCAAAAACCAAGCGGTTTCTAGGTATACATGCACACGTGTGCATGTATATATATTAAAAAAAACAAAACACAAAGTAACACAGATAAAACTGTCCCTTCTTGTGGTTTTTTTGCAGCCACACAGGGACTCCTGCATCCCGGCCAGACCTCCGGCCACTGCCACAGGACCTGTGTGTCTGCAAAACGCACCTAGCTCAGCCTGTTCACCTGCTAAGTCCTGCGATGACGCAGGGATTCAACCCCCCCCCCCCCCCCTCAAAATCTCCGCTTTCCTCCAAGGAAGAGGAAAGGGGAGATGAAGTACCAGCACAGCACCTCAACTGGTGCTCAGTCTCCCCAAAAAATCAACACACACCTGAACTCAAGAGCGTCCCCGGGTGCTCCCCAAGATGGAAGCACCACCCGAGCCACCGTCGGTGTGGCTCCCCCTACACTACAGGCAGCTCACGACCAGTTTTAGAAGCAGATCTACATTCCCTGCAAACCCTTTTAAGGTGTATCGATTCAAAAAAAGAAGGGAAAAAAAAAAAAAAAAAAGCATGTTTTGGGGGTTTGGTTTTTTTTTTGGTTAAACCCAGCAGTTCTCGCTGTGAAGGACTTCACACAACTGCCTCCCTGGTGCTCGCGGGCCTGGGTGAGCCGGGCTGTGCGTGTGCGACAGGCTGTAGCGTGGGTAAAGGACTGCAGCACAGCATGTTAGGGGCTTTCTTGGAAAGTAATTAATAATAATAATAATAAAAAAAAAAAAATTCAAAACCCCTTCACTCCCCCCCCCCCCCTTCCCCTTATTTCTCTGCTAACCCCGCACCATCCACATATATACACCCCACCCGGAGACGGATGGGTACCAATCGTCTATACAAAAGGAGATCAAAACTGCTTACAGAGGAAAATTAAACTCCTGTGCGCTAGAAGCACTTTACAGCTTGCTACGATCTAACAGGACGCCGGAGAGGAGAGCAAATGCTGCAGCCTAAAGATCCGGTGGTGACCCCAGGGAGCTCGGCTCCTCTCCTCCGCTCTCCTGCATCTCTCCCCCCTTCAGCAGAGCGGTTTGCAAATGAACGGGCGTGGGTAGAAACAGCCGAGGGTCGACCTCGCCGCAGACGGAGGAGACCGGTTTATAAGCAAGCTTCGGAAATGGCGATGGGATGGGAAGCTGGCGTCGACGGTGGCGTCGCTGGTGGCCTCGCGACAGCGCCAACGGAGTCATGACGGCTTCTGCGAGTTGTTCATGTTCTGCAACGAGAGGGGAAGGACCGGGGTTGGGGGTCGTGCTGGACCCCATCCCGGCAGCGTCTTCTACACGCACATCAAGAAGGGGATGGGGGAAGTAACAGAAAGCCACGGCACGGGTCACTACAAAAACATCCACCACAGAGGAGAGGACACCGTCCACCCAGGGAGAGAGATGCAGGGGGGATGCGCTGACTTGCTACCCACACCCCTCCCTTCAAGCATCACCTGGCTTTAACTACAGGGTGGGAATTTGACAGAGATATCCCTAAAAACTGAGCTAAAAACCAAGGCAACCCTCCCACCCCACCCGATCTGCACTTCTGAAGCTGCTCTTTGGTCCATGCGAGGCAAGGTGACAGGGGATCACGGTGTTCATTCAAGGAGCCAAATTAAACACCTCTCTTGCTCCCCTTGAGGGCGGGCAGTGTCCCCCCCCCGCCTACCAAGGAGGTCACTGTTTGTCCATCCTTGGCGCTGCCGAGAAGATGCAGCTCCTGCCAGCCACGCCAAGGGGCCGGCATGGGGACCAGCTGCCGGCAGCAGTATGGCAGGAGCACCCGCTCCCCCAGTGACGCCCCATGAGGTTTCACGGACCCCGGAGCTGCTTCGGACACAGCCCTGGTGCAGGGTGACAACAACGGGCACCCACCAGCACGCGGCAAGGACCACAAAACCAGAGACAACCAGCTAAACACAAGCAGGACCAGCCCCGAGGGCGGTGGCTGGAGGAGAGCATCCGCTAGAGGAGAAACCCAAGGGGAGATGATCACAAGGACATGTCCCAGGTCACAAAACTACACGGAACGGGGTGGGGAAAAGGGGACTAGGAAACAGTTAGGAAGGTTTCTCAACATTTTTTTTTTTTTTGCTTTTTGCTTTTACTACCTAAACTGCCTCTTACAAGCACCAGGAATCTTGGCCAGGCTATGAGGCAGAGCGGGCTGAGCTGTTCTCTCTGTTATCTAAGGAGACAGGAGGAGGGTTAGGAAAAGCCACATGCACCACAGCCATTTACCTTGGAAATATTAGTAAAGAGAAAACTTTGAGAAAGTGACAAACGGGTCGTCTTTAAGCATGAAAAGTGAAGGGGAGAAGAAGGGAGGGGATCAGGTCGTTGTTAAAGAGTGCACTTTGGATCACAAACCAAGCAAAAAGGATAAGAAATCATCACGCCAGGTAATCCCGCGACCCCAAACTGGCTCGATCCCACAGTCAGGAGGACTCTGAGCTACACAGCCATGTCCCCAGCCTCTCCAGGTGTCCCCTGCTCCTCCTGGATGGGGGTCAAGACCCCAACAGTGAGGGCTGATGCAACAAAGCGCCCACTGCCAACCAAGTCCCATGGTGCAAATTGGGAAGGAGGTACCTTCCACCTCCCCTGACCCCATATGGGTTGTGGTGGGACACAGTGAGGACCGGACGCATGCACGTATGAGGCAACAGCCTCCAAGAGAGCTACTGACACCAGATCTTTGGTTTGGGGAGTCTTCTTCACTCCCTCAAAAGCAGCCTTTAAGTCCCACGCTAGTAGGTGGAGGCAGGCTCCCAGCAGCTGGAGATTTTAAACATGCTGCTGCCAGCCTACAGCTGGGATGGGTACCATCACTGCCTGCTCCAGCAGAGCTCCTGGTCTAGCAAAACCTGATGCAGCCATCTCCCCAACTCAACATCAGAGCATGCTTTCAGTATCCCAGCCAGCACTGAGGCATGCAGTGCTTTTCATTACAACATGGATGGGGAAAAAGGTGGATGGAGGGATGGACAAAGAAACAAAAATGCTTTCAAAGCAACCCAAGACGACCAGGCACTTCATCAGGGGCTTTTTGTGCCCATGAGCAGCATGGGAAGGAGCACAGACATGCAGGCCATGCTGAGCAACTCAATCTCTACATTCGCCCAGGAGCATGAGCGTGATTGATCTTCCCCAACCCATCCACCAGCAAAGCCAAGTGTGACCTTCCTAACTTCCCTTTTCTAAAAAAGGTTTACTCTAAAAGGGGAAGAAACGTGAGGTTCACCAGCTGTTACGTGCAAGCAGGGCTGAGGCCTGGCCATGTTATAGCAGATTCCTCCATCTTCAGCCCACAAAATGAACCAGGACAGGGATGCACGTAGGCTGATTCAAACTGGTCTACAAGGGGCAAAAAGACCCCTGGGCACTACCCCAGCCTCAGCTCAGCCCCAAACTCTCCCTGGTCTTTGAGAAGACATTTGAGCACAGCTTCCGACAACTGCTGCTCTCAGCTCAATGATGTTACCATGAATTAAGTCCAAAGGCTTCAAATTTATCCAGAAGCTGTCCCGTCCCTATTACACAAGGATCTAACAGCACTGAGCCAAACTGTCGAAGCCTTGATTATTCATAATTAGTGCATTAAATGTTCAAGGCATCTTGGCTTTCTTAGTAGAGCTAGAGGACCATATCCTTGCATCTACTCTGCCCAAGACATCTAGGCAGACTGTTCCCAAAAATCCAGGTTTGCAGAACTGCAGATGCCAGGACCCAGGATCAGTCCAGCTCCAGAAAACACACTCCTGCTCCCATGCAGGCTATAAAACCCTGCTTGGGGCTGAGGTCAGAACCTTCTCAGAGATCAGTCTGGTGCCATCACTCATAGACACAACTCGGAGCCCCTGGGAAGACAGGCCACACGGGTCTATCACCTACAGTACAACGTGCTATCACAGAGGAGATAACCCCAGGAAAACTCAACATCATCTCCCATCCCATGACTGTCCAAGGAGGAGGCAGGGAATTTAGACATCATCAATAGAGGGAAAGTGATAATTTGCTTCATTTCGCAACAAAATTGGGACATTTAATCAAGCTAGGATACTTAGAGGTTGGACAAAGCAGCACCCATACTCTCCTCTTTACCTTTCCTAAGACGCATCCAAATCCCCCCCACACAGAGAAATATGAACTCCAAGAAGTCCACGCCCCAGCCGGGTTTCACAGCAACAACAAAACAACCAGTGGGATGGCAAAAGACATGGAAAGGGGGCGAAAGGGGGAATAAGACGCAAGAAGGTACTTACAGGCATGCCTTCCCTAGTAAAGGCTGCAGAGAGACAGAGAGAATGGAAAGAGGTGTCAGTAACGCCGCGCGAGACCGGGCAGAGGACACCGGACAGCAGCGAGGGGCACCTGAACAGCGAGAGCTTCCAAACCTGAAGCCATCGGAGGGTTTGTTGCAAGACTCAACCAGCCCAAGCAGAGCCCCGAAAGCCGAGGGACAGACCGAGTTGCCCTGCTCGGTGCTTGCCGGGGTGGGAAGGCTCACGTGAAGCGGCCACCAAGCAGAGCGGTTGGAGGAGCACGGCACCCTTCCTAACCTGCCCGGGAACTGGCCGAGGAGGGGCGAGAGGACACCGGACAACACAGACAACGCAAAGAGGGGCTGGGTGAGACAGCAAGATCCAACAAGCAGCTGGTGGGAAGGGCAGCATGGCAAAGGGGCTCCTATGCTGCTTCTCTGGTACCACCCCAGCTCCTTAACGAGCACAGAGAGGGGGGTTTTGTTCCTGGAGAAGTGTGCAGCAAGGTCTCTCCTTCTACATCCCTTCACGGGTGGGTGAAAGAGGAGAGGACACATGAGCATCACGGCAGCTACCCACAGGGTTTCACCCAGGGCTGCAGAAGGCAACCAGGTTCACCATGCCAAGAGGCTTCTACTCATTTTTCGTCCGTTTTGCCTATTGCTCCGGGAAGGAGGAGACCCCTCAAGTCAAAGATGGGTCCTGGCAGCTCCTTCTCAAGGGAAGCGCAAGAATATTTGCTTTATTGCAATGCCCAGGTCTACGCCAGAGCTGAGCGCATCCAGGGGGAAGGCACGAGCCCTTCAGTCCTGCCCACTCTTAGGGATGCGGCTCCCCAGGGGTGTGACACCATGATGCCAGATGGTGAAGGCACTAAATTAACGCAGCTAGAGCTTTGGAGGGTTTACAGCGCTCTCAAATCCCAAGAGAGGATCAACAGCGACCCTTCGCCGGGTGCTCCCGAAACCAACCCAAGGCAGGGAGGGACAGCAGCCACGGGAGAAAGATGTATCTCAGAGACAGCAGCACAGGTTGCAACAAATGCAAGCCGTTCCCCAGCTTCAGGAGCGACAGGAGGAGGACAAACAATAAAACAACGAGAATAACAACAACAGAAAAAAAAAAAAGAAAAGAAAAAAAAAAAAAAAAGAGTTCAACTAACTTGTCCCGGCAGCTGCGTGGGCACCTCCTGAGGAACACAGCCTGGCAGGGCGGAAGAAACAGCCACATGCTCCTCAAAGCTGTTGATGCGAGGTTTTTTGGTGGGCTCTGGGCTTGCTAGAGGGGTAACGCTATTACGTCTCATGAGCGGGTTAGGTCCCTTCTTTGCTTCCTAAATTAGAGTGAGACAAAGAAAAAAAAAAAAGGTAAATAAAAAAATAAAATAAAATAAAGGGAAGAAGGCGACAGTTATAAAGGAAAAAAAAAAGAAGCAGGTTGTTTTGATTTTTTGGGTTTGGTTGGTTTTTTTTTTTTCTTCTCTTAAAGCAGCCTCTGCTTTTCCCCCCACAATCGCTGTCGACATGCAAAGGATGCACTGAAAGGTCTGGACACAGAAAAAGAAACCCTAACGCAAAATGTTCACGAACGCAATGTCATTTCCCAAAAAGGGGAGGGGAAAAAAAAACCAAAAAGGCCCTGCACTCAGAAACGAGACAGACTTTCGCCTCACCTGAGCCTCTGCTCACAAAAAAGTAAATATAGATGGCTAAAAAACACCTAGCGGTAATCAAAAGC